>NC_090266.1:999532724-999850224 GCF_040414725.1 Anabrus simplex | reverse complement strand
ACATAAAACTTACACTACACTGTTCCGATACATACGGGAAACATACACAAGTACACTGCAGGACCGTTGGTTTCCCCCAAAAGAAAAAAGAAAAGAAACACACTGAAGTTAAATGAGCTCGGGCTCATGCAAAGATGAGATGTGAACTCACAACCCTCCTTCACGAAAGTGTGACACCTCTAATGCGACAAAAACAAAAGACTAGTACAATAAAACACAAATACACAACACACACTGAGTGCACATACCTTCATCAGGACCTGAAATAAAATATATACAAATAAATGTGGTCATCTTGCAGCTTTGGTAAGGAGCACTCCTCCTGGAGACTCGGAACTTGGTTACGGTCATGACCTCGCTGGGAAGGGAGGCTGGCAATGTTATCTCACCCGCAAGGACAAACAAACATTACATCAGAGCTTCCCCATACAGTTGAGTTCTCAAGTATATGGCATCTGTCGCTCGCTCTCGCCCTTCTTATCAGCTGGGCGAACATTCCTTCATAAATACAGACAACTTATAGGCTCATTCTTGGCTTTCTCTAATCGCAAACATTATTTCACTTACTTCCTTGCATTCTCATGTTAACAAATAGGTTTCAATGCCGGGGCCACCTATAAGGCCATTCAAATATAATGGAGTCATGTCTCTAAACTCTTATCTCTTGACTCTTCAATCCAGGGTTCATACCATATCTATGCCCAGGAGAAACTTGATGTAAATACTTAGATGATCCTCAATATCACAATGTTGGGGACATCTGCACTGATCAGAACTGCATCTGAAATCCATGCAATAAAAATAACATGCAAACCTACATTTATGCCGCCCACTATTCCAGTAAAGGTCTCCCATTTGATCTTATAGAACTGCCCCGGTCCCTTCCTTTTAAAGATCATATTACAGCAAGATACTACACTGATTACCCGAGAAATAACATGATATAACAAACATTGAACAATACCATATCCAACCTAACTCCCTCATAACCAACACAAAAATGTCTAATATAAGAAACTATACACTTCCTAAACATGCAAAGTCCTGAGTGAAAATCATACTCACCTTAAGGGCTAATAGTTACTATGCGAAGCTAATCCTGTCCCCAATCCATGCAATAATAAAGTCTGCCCAAACTTATCTTGTTATGTTGACCTCACCGATCCTCTGTTGTGGACACACTGATGCATTTAACCAGCCATCACTCCGTTGCTGTCACTGGCAAACAGTCCTTGGTTCTGCTTCTGCTTGACCGTGTTGAGGCTGAAGATCTGCTGCTAGCCGCACTTGTTGTCTTCTCTACACCTACAACACAATAAGTTAAATTGTACAAGATGCACCTTTTCAATACAAGATATGTTGTTGATTAAAATTACAACCACCGGGCGAGTTGGCCGTGCGCGTAGAGGCGTGCGGCTGTGAGCTTGCATCCGGGAGATAGTAGGTTTGAATCCCACTATCGGCAGCCCTGAAAATGGTTTTCCGTGGTTTCCCATTTTCACACCAGGCAAATGCTGGGGCTGTACCTTAATTAAGGCCACGGCCGCTTCCTTCCAACTCCTAGGCCTTTCCTATCCCATCGTCGCCATAAGACCTATCTGTGTCGGTGCGACGTAAAGCCCCTAGCAAAAAAAAAAATTACAACCTCATTTATTAAATGGTACTGATTTCAACATCCATACCATTTAATAAATGAGGTTGTAATTTTAATCAACAACATATCTTGTATTGAAAAGTTGGATCTTGTACAATTTAACTTATTGTTTTGTAATCTCTATTCAATACGGACCAAACATGAAATTCTTGACTTCTCTACACCTGTTAACTGCACCTGGATATGCAGTTAAACGTCTGCTTGCATACGTTGATCACTCCTATGCGTATATCGCGCTAACTGCAAGGAGGTACATAATTAAACGTCTATCCTCATCTTTGACTTTCTCTCCTCACTTAAACGCAGCATTAGGGCTTCTAAATTTCCTAACCATGGAAAGTTATGTAGCAAAGTTTTATGCTCAACTGCACACTATCTCCTAGTGGCTGCCTATTTACTGTTTTGGTCTTAGTTCAAATGAGCTATCCTCTTTGGCTATGCTTACAAATACTTGTATTATCTACCAAACATAGTCCCCGCTATCGACTAATTTCATAGCTCCAGACTCGGCATAACTGATTCCTATCCCACACAAGATAGCATCACAGATGCTAATTATTACTCGTACTGCTTTCTTTGTTCTTAATAATCATAAAGGTCGCGATCTAGTTTCCACATGACTGATTTTTCACAGCATGCGACTTTGACCAAATAGAGAATGAGTTTCACATATCAAAGCACTGTTCTTTAGATACTGATCACTTTATGATCCAGCCTCTCTGTGGCTGACGTGCATCTCGCACCTTCAAAAGAGTAGAATGACCCCCTCTTCACTCGGAGCTCACTATTTCTTAGGCCATCCAGACAAGCCACACCAAGAAAATCACCGAGATACACACTTCAAACCCACTTGACTTCTTTGTGTGGAGCAGACATAGTTCCCATGGCCTTGCCACAAACGTTGTATTATTGAAGGCAATGATAACTAAGAGTTGCATGTCACGACATTCAGAAAATTATGCTTGATTTTACTATCATTTTATATTTCCTGAATTTTGTTTGCGGACGAAAATACAGTCTATGTTTCCAAGCTTGTCAACCCTGCATTCTGCTGCCTTTCTTTTTAGTGAACTGGAATAGGTGATTCCCGTGAGAGCATCCCGAGTAGTTTCATCTCTTACCGGATTTCTTGACTCTCTCACACAGAGTACCACACCCTATCAGTCAGTCAGTCAGTAATGATCTGCATTTAGGACAGTCGCCCAGGTGGCAGATTCAATATTTGTTGTTTTCCTAGCCTTTTCTTAAATGATTTCAAAGAAATTGGATATTTATTGAACATCTCCCTTGGTAAGTTGTTCCAATCCCTAACTCCCCTTCCTATAAACGAATATTTGGCCCAATTTGTTCTCTTGAATTCCAACTTTATCTTCATATTCTGATCTTTCCTACTTTTAAAGACTTATTCATCTACCAATGTTATTCTATGCCATCTCTCCAGTGACAGCTCAGAACATACCACATACACGAGCAGCTCGTCTACTTTCTTCCATGTCTTCCCAGCCCAAACTTTGCAACATTTTTGTAACGCTACTCTTTTGTCGGAAATCACCCAGAACAAATCGAGCTGCTTTTCATTGGATTTTTTCCAGTTCTTGAAACAAGTAATCCTGGTGAGAGTCCCATACACTGGAACCATACTCTAGTTGGGGTCTTACCAGAGGCTTATATGCCCTCTCATTTACATCTTTACTACAACCCCTAATTACTCTCATAATCATGTGCAGAGATCTGTATCCTTTATTTACAATCCCATTTATGTGATTACCCCAATGAAGATCTTTCCTTATGTTAACACATAGATATTTACAGTGATCTCCATAAGGAACTTTCACCCCATCAACGCAGTAATTAAAACTGAGAGGACTTTTCTTATTTGTGAAACTCACAACCTGACTTTTAACCCCGTTTATCATCATACCATTGCCTGCTGCCAATTTTACAACATTTTTGAGGTCATGTTGCAGTTGCCCACAATCTTGTAACTTATTTATTACTCTATACAGAATAACATCATCTGCAAAAAGCCTTATCTCTGATTCCATTTCTTTACTCATATCATTTATATATATAAGAAAGCATAAAGGTCCAAAAATACTTCCTTGAGGAATTCCCCTCTTAATTATTACAGGGTCAGATAAACCTTCACCTACTCCAATTCTCTGAGATCTGTTTTCTAGAAATATAGCAACCCATTCAGACACTCTTTTGTCTAGTCCAATTGCACTCATTTTTGCTAGTAGACTCCTATCATCCACCCTATCAAATGCTTTAGACAGGTCAATCATGATACAGTCTTAATTGACCTCCTGAATCCAAGAAATCTGCTACATCTTGCTGAAATCCTACAAGTTGAGCTTCAGTAGAATAACCTTTCCTAAAACCAAATTGCCTTCTATCGAACCAGTTATTAATTTTGCAAACATGTCTAATGTAATCAGAAAGAATGCCTTCCCAAAGCTTACATGCAATGCATGTCAAACTTACTGGCCTGTAATTTTCAGCTTTATGTCTATCATCCTTTCCTTTATACACATGGCTACTATTGCAACTCTCCATTCATTCGGTATAACTCCTTCATGCAAACAATAATCATATAAGTACTTCAGATATGGTACTATATCCCAACCCATTGTCTTTAGTATATCCCCAGAAATCTTATCGATTCCAGCCGCTTTTCTAGTTTTCAACTTTTGTATCTTATTGTAAATGTCATTGTTATTAGATGTAAATTTTAATACTTCTTTAGCATTAGTCACCTCCTCTATCTGGACATTATCCTTGTAACCAGCAATCTTTACATACTGCTGACTGAATACTTCTGCCTTTTGAAGATCCCCACATACACACTCCCCTTGTTCATTAATGATTCCCTGAATGTCCTTCTTGGAACCTGTTTCTGCCTTGAAGTACGTATACATACCCTTCCATTTTTCACTAAAATTTGTATGACTACCAATTATGCTTGCCATCATGTTATCCTTAGCTGACTTCTTTGCTAAATTCAGTTCCCTAGTAAGTTCCTTCAATTTCTCCTTACTTCCACAGCCATTTCTAACTCTATTTCTTTCCAGTCTGCGCCTCCTTCTTAGTTTCTTTATTTCTCTATTATATTAAGGTTGGTCTTTGCCATTCCTTACCACCTTTTAAGGTACAAACCTTTTTTCACATTCCTCAACAATTGCTTTAAACTCATCCCAGAGTCTGTTTACATTTTTGTTTATCATTTTCCACTGATCATAATTACTTTTTAGAAACTGCCTCATGACTGATTTATCAGCCATCTGGTACTACCTAATAGTCCTACTTTAAGACCTTCCTTTCTATCACATTTATTTTTAACTATGACAAAAACTGCGTCATGATCACTAATACCATCTATTACTTCGGTTTCTCTATAGAGCTTATCTGGTTTTACCAGCATCACGTCCATGATATTCTTCCCTCTAGTTAGTTCCATCGCTTTCTGAATCAGCTGCCCTTCCTATATTAACTTATTTGCCATTTGTTGGTCATGCTTCCTGTCATTCGCATTACCTTTCCAGTTGACATTTGATAAATTCAGATCTCCCGCTACAATCACATTCCTTTCCATGTCGTTTCCCACATAACTGATTATCTTATCAAATAATTCTGAATCAGTGTCAGCACTACCCTTTTCCGGTCTGTACACTCCAAAGACATCAAGTTACCTATTATCTTTAGAAATGAGCCTTACGCCTAGAATTTCATGTTTGTCATCTTTAACTTTTTCGTAGCTTACAAATTCTTCTTTCACCAGAATGAATACCCCCCCTCGTACCATTCTTATCCTATGTCTACGATACACACTCCAGTTCCGTGAGAAAATTTCTGCATCCATTATATCATTTTTCAGCCATGTTTCTACTCCTATTACAATATCTGGCAAGTATATATCTATTCAATTACTTAGTTCTGTTCCTTTCTTTACAATACTTCGACAGTTCAACACTAACATTTTTATGTCATCCCTACTTGACTTCCAGATCCCTGTATCTGTATCACCGCTCCCTAGACCACCCCTTTTCCCTGAGTGTAGTTCCCTATAACCCTCCCAAACATATTTCCTAACTTATACGTACCACTGCGGTTTAAGTGAAGGCCATCTGAGCGCAGATCCCTATCTCCTAACCAACCATTAGGATCTAGAAATCTCACTCTCACAGTTTCCCACATACCCACTCTTTAGTCTTATTTAAATCTCTAATCACCCTCCAGTCAGTATCCCTCCTACACAGTACTCCACTGATAACAATCTCTGCTTCCTTAAACTGCACCTGTGCTGCATTTACCAGATTCCACACATCCCCAACTATGTTGGTACCTAATTCCTGGATAACACTCGACCCTGGTTCCCTTTCCTCCACACACTTTCCCCACATGTCTTAAAATGGAATCCCCTATGACCAGAGCCTCAACTGTACCCACCACAACTGATCCCCTCCCCTCCCCTCCTAGTCAGCCCTATATTTACTGACAGCTGCTGAAGCTACTTTCTCCTTTCTTTTATCCCTCCCATGACCCTGTTCCACCTGACTTTTCCGATCCTCTTCTCTACATTTCCCTTTCTTACCATTTCCATTCCTCTTATTTCCGCATGTCTCAACAACAATTCCCTGTTCCTCATCTTTCCTCTGTTGTTCTACCTGCAGTGACTCGTACCGATTTCTCACAGACGCCTGTCCTGAATTCTGATCCTGAATAGAGGCCTTTGCCTGCAGTCTCCTTCCCCTTAGAACATTAGACCACTTGTCTTCTACAATTTCCCCCTTTCCTTCCCATCCCTCTTTTACACCTACTGTATCCTGTACATTGTTTGAGGGAGGCCTATCTTCCTTCCTGTTTTCTGGGAGAATCTTAATTCCTCAAACTCTCCAACTCCTCCCTCATACTCCTTAATGCCTGGCCACATCCACAGTTCTTACGCTTGCATTCCTTAGCCATTCTTTATGGAAAAATGAAAATGAAAAGGAAAAATAAAATAATTATTATGTGCAAAAGAAATGAAGGGAAAGAAATATTGTCTAGGATAGTACACAAAGATTACATGACAATGAGGTAATTAATATACTACTACACTACAATACTACTTAGTTGTATTCTATTTTTCTCCTACAACACCCTAACAGGATAAAAACCGCTGTTAATTACTGAATACTGAAAGGAATATACAACAATTACACAATTCTAAACTGCAGTTAAGCTTATCCTAAATACGACAACAGAATTCTAGTAAGAGAGTTTCTACGGATATTTCTACTATAGGCCTAGTATACACAAATATTTTATAATAATAGAATAAGCACACTAATTTCTCATATATATTACTTATATACTACAGTACACTAGAATAATTTGTAAATTGCAATACCGTATGTTACTACTAAGCACAAACAGAAATGAAAATTACAAGTTTGAAATTTGCAAGAACTACTCAAAGATTACCAACAAAGCTAAATGCTGAGACAGATTATTATTAGTACTATTTTATCTTAGTATGCTCTATTAGATACGCAGGAAAGATACACACACAAAGATACACACGAATATACAGTAGCAGGCAAGATACGGTGCTATCTCAATATAGGTACCGTATTTACACTACAGTTATCAACTGAAATGTGGTTATATGATTTTTACAGCTGGTGTTACTATTATTTCTCCTACTACGCAGGACAGAGAATAAAAGTGTCCTTAAATGCTGAAAAATAGAGTTTGTCTACAATAATTTATCTCAAAACTGCACCGGGGGCTTGAACTGCAATATTATTGGGATATAGGAATTTGATTATTAACTTTCACTTGATGAATAAATGAAGGGTACAAAGTACAAAGTATGCAGGGAATACAGTAATCAGCTGTTTTTTTGTATTTGTTTACACAACTACCATGTGCATGTACTCTTGATCTCGTTGGAATGCAGCAACAATTGTCATCAATCCAAAGACTGTTGAGTATTATAAACCACTAGTACACACCTACAAAACAAAAGAAAGAGTGAGGTATAATTTATATCTTGTGTCACACAGATCGACAGTTTGTATTAACTATGTCGATACTGACAAGCATGGCTTCTGTACTAACACATTTAATTTTGAGTAATTTCATCAAAATTATGGCATACCTTATTTATAAACACCTTCCAAAATTTTCAAATCCTACCTTCTAAAATAATATATTTTGATCTGGGAACGCTGATCTTGCGGGCTTTAGGCAGGTGAAGACTAGTTTGAGTTACTGTTATTGTGTAGTGTGTCATTTGTATATGTACAGGCATCAAAAACATGCAGAATAATCATGTCTCTCAGTTGAGTTTTCATATAGATTCATTTATTTATTTATTTTGATCAGGCAAGGCAATCATGAACTCAGGAGATTCTCTATTAAAAAGTGATACCTTTACATACCAACAGTGCATTTGGGTGAGTGATAAGAATTTTACTTAATACATTATTACTATTGTTAAATTTTGTATACCGTACACCAGATTTTCTATTTGATGAGCTGCCACCGACAGAGTGACCAGAAAACATTTAGGTGAATTAGGTCTGAAATGGGTAGATGTTCCATATGTAATGAATGAGCTAGAGACCGAACCAGAGGTTGAAGAAACAGATTGACTTATGTAATACTGAAGCCCTCCAATAACTTGCTGCCTTCTAAACTTACATTTTCTGTTGGCAAAGTCAGTCAAATAAACTTGTAGCTAAGAAGGGACACATTAGTACATACTGGCTTTCTGAGGAGCACTATTTGTCCTCTGCTTCAAGAAATTAAGGATTTACTTTGATATACCTTAACCTCAGAAATTTAGAACTTTTCAAACACAAAATTATGAATATAAATGTTAAATAACTTATATTTTGTGAGATATTATATCAGTAGTGTAAGCAGCTCAAGAAGATACCAATGTAGGTTTTCATAATATTAATAGGACTACCAGTACATTTGGAATAAATACAGGGTAGGACTTTGTAAAAACTTCCATAGAAAAGTTGCAACTGTATCTTCTGTAGCCAATATGTATGGAACTACTCTGAACAAAACTGAAATTATTAATTACATGAATTCTCTGAAATGTCATTTGATTTTCTTTTTTTCCTTCTTAAATTTAACCTACAGAATTATTGCTCTCTTTATAACTTACACTGGTAACAAATTTCTAATTGGAGTTTTCAGTTTCATCCTTTTCCTTCATCAGTTACTTTACTGGATATTAACATAATTGGAAAGATTGAAATAGCCCTGTGAGTAAAAGAGCAAATTAAAGCTTTTATGTATTTTAAGGTAGAGTTAGTAGTTGGTATTGTTTGAAAACTAGATAGCTGAAAGCTCTCTGCTATGAAATCCATTTCTCATTAGAAGTTAAGGAAAGTCAGTATTATTGTGGTGATTTTCATTGGAATTTAAAACTAGACATTACCTGAACATATGGCCTCAAATTGTAGATAAACATCTACCAGTTAGCATTGTTAGCTACTGTACCTTAAAAAAAAAAAATCTTCAGCCACATGTTTCACTGTATTGAGCTTTAAAAAGTCTACTAGAGTTAGTACTCATCGCCATAAGACCTATCTGTGTCGGTGCGACATAATGCAACTAGCAAAAATAAAAACAAAAAACAAACAAACAAAAAAAAAGTTAGTATTGTATCTGTCCCGTAATTAGGAGGAGTAAGGTTTAAATTTCAAGGATATTTTCATATCAGTTCTATTTGGAACAATCCAAGCATTCAAGGACCTCTTCTCCAAATATAACTTCCAAATACTCCTTTTCACTTAGAGATGTGACTGATGTAATTTGTGCAGTTTCTATTGTGCAGAGTGATGCTGAGTAGTTTGCTTTAAAAAATATTTGTGAATTTGTTTTATTTAAACTGTTATAACCATTATCCAATCATAGAAGCACATGTTACTGCTTATAACTCCTGGTCACTAATCAGTATTTAATGCATTTATTTACTCTGCTGTATGTACAAAAATACGACTTTACAAGCAAGAACACGTCTTAATGATTTCTCGATATCGGGTTCCTCCTTTCTTTTTTTTTTTTTAATTTCTTTTGTCTCTTGCTCTTTCACTGCCTTCTAAAATCTGCTTTATCACTCTCCTGCCAGTAATTAAGTATGTTAACAGAGGATGAAAACTTTTATGAACTATACCTAGGTACGTGACAAAGGCTAACCTAACCTAACCTAACCTAAAAAGTCATGAACTGAATTCTGTCCTGATATCTGGTAGGAAATCTTATCAGTCTACCACTATGTGTAGTCTTGTCTCGTTCACTGTTCTGGAAGGTTCTGGTTGGCATGTTGTTGTTTTTTTTTTCCTCTTTACCACTCAGAACGGTCCTTCATAAGGTGGCTTGAGGGATTTTTTAACTTTGTCTGTCCTCAAGAACACATGTGAACTACAAGAGAGGCCTTTATGGATAAATGTAGATCTAGATGTCACTGTTCTAGGTTTAGCGGGCGTAAGATGCTTTATGTTATCCCAGAGTTGGGTCACAAAGGTATTTGGATTGCACTGAAACAGCACTGAGTGTTCAAAAAACACTCCAGGAAGTCTGATGGTGGTTCCATACATCATTTCTGTAAGTGAGTAGTTGGAGTCTTCTCAAATTGCTGCTTGTAGACCAAGTAGAACTGTTGGTAGGCTCTGAGTCCATCTGGGGTTCTTGTGCGCTCTGATTGCTGCTTTGAGAGTATGATGTAGCCATTCTATTTTTCCATCTGCCTGGGGATGGTAAGAAGTGGTATGTTGCTCTTTTGCTCTGCAGAGCTTTACTAAGTTTCTAAATATTTCTGATTCAAATTGTTTCCCTTGGTCCATAACAATTACTTCTGGAACTCCAAATCTACTTATCCAATTGTTGTAGAAAGAGCTTGCTACTGACTGGGCGGTGATATTGACCATGGGAATGATTTCCATCCAGCTGCTGAATCGATCAATGCAAGTAAGGCAGTAAATGTTTCCCTCTGATGGTGGCAAGGGTCCAATTATATCTACATGAATGACTTTGAATCTATCATCTGATTGCTTGAAATTTCCAACTGGAGACTTAGTGTGCCTTGTCACTTGGTTTTGTTGACAACTAATGCAAGATTGAGCCCATTTAGGCACATCTTTTCATATTCCTGGCCATATAAACTTGGCAACAACATTTTTGACAGTTGCTTTCACACCAGGATGTGCCATATCGTGAATCTGTTTGAAAATTTTTGTGCGAAATAACTTTAGAACAAAAGGGCGAATGTTATTAGTAGGGGGCAGATTTCTATGACAAGTCATATTTTTTCCCGAAACATTATATCTTATAGTCTTGTATTTTCAACATGTTTCCAAGCATGATAATCAAAATTAAACAGGTTTTATTGGGCATATAAATGCATATTTATGCTTTCTTAAGTTTTATGGCATATTTTGAACAAAATATCATTATAACAGCATATTGTGGTAATTTTCATTTGAATTTCATTTTATAAAATTCAGAATAAGCTCTAGAAGTTATTTTTCAGGTTAGACTGGAATATACTACTGAAGAACCATTCTAAAGTAGTGTATGGAATGTTTCTAACAGGTAGGAGCTATTGTTTGCTAGCTGGGTCAATTCCTGGAAACTGGACTATTGTTTACACGGAAGCAGAGGTAATTCTGCAGTTATTTGTCATTGTTCTTATCTCTCTCCTTCGCCCTTCCCTCTTCCACCTTCAACACACTGAATGACCTTGGTCATTAGGGAGCTTCAGTCATTCAGTTCCTTTCAGTATGCCTAAAACAAAAGTCTCAATTTGTGCGAAGTTGCGAAGTTTTGTTCGAGAGTTCGGTGAAAACATATTCAGTACGGATGGAGTGATATTATTCTGTAAATTATGTGAGGTAAAAGTTACTGCCGAAAAACGCTTCTCTTGCAACAACACTGTAATACTGTAACACATAAGAATTGTGTAACTAGATATTCTGCACTCGAAAATAGGCAACGTCTGCTATTCGAAACCCCGACATCAAGTTCACAGTGTTCACAATTTTCACAAGATCTCTGCAAGATGATGGTTTCGTCTAATATTCCTTTAAAGAAACTTAACAGCCGAAGCTTCAGACAGTTTCTTAAAAAATATACAAAGCATCCTGTTCCCAATGAATCTACTCTCAGGAAGGACTATTTGACCCCTTGTTATGAAGAGATGTTGGATATAATAAGGCGTGGCACGGGAGACAGAAAGATATGGGTTTCAATAGACGAGACCACAGATATGAATGGAAGATATGTAGCAAATGTGATTGTTGGCGCGCTGAAGGAAGACTGGCCAGGAGATACGTTCCTCCTGATATGTGAAGTGCTAGAGAAGACAAACCATTCCACCATTGCAGTTCTCTTCGACAATTCAATGAATCTGTTGTGGCCAAACGGGGCAAGGAGAGAGCACATTTTTCTATTTGTAACTGACGCTGCTCTGTATATGGTGAAGGCAGCCAAGGGACTTAAAATGCTATACCCGAAAATGATACATGTGACATTCTTGCATATGTCTTGCATAGGGCAGCTGAAGAAGTTAGAAGTAGCTACCCTGAAGTTGATAAATTAATATCGAACTGTAAGAAAGTGTTTGTCAAAGCTCCACTTCGCGTTCAGAAATTTCAAGGAGAAGCACCTTCACTACGCCTACCTCCCAAGCCAGTTATAACGCGATGGGGGACTTGACTTGATGCTGCAGTGTACTATTGCAACAACTTAGATGTCGTGGAGAAGATCGTGATGTCTTTTGATCCTGCAGAATTGTCCTCCATGAAAACCACTCAAAATTTATTTTCAAGCACTACATTAAAAGCGGACCTGGCTTACATAAAGTCCAATTTTAATTCTTTATCTGGAGCAATCAAGCAACTGGAAGTTTCAGGTGCAGAACTAAGTGATGCACTGGATGTTGCAAAGTGCATTGAACATGAAGTAAAGCATGCAAAAGGAACAATAGCATCTAGAGTGTGTAGAAAATTAGAAAATGTACTGGAAAAAAATAGCGGACTTGTGTACCTGCGTGGAATAAGTGGCATTCTTTGTGGAAACCCTTCATATACAGATTTCCAGGAATTTTCTCCAAGTGATTTAACTCTATTCAAGTACACTCCCCTTACATCATGTGATGTTGAAAGAAGTTTTTCTCGCTACAAGACGATATTCGGTGACAACAGAGGGGATTCTCATTCAACAATCTAAGGATGCATGTGGTCATAAATTGCAACAATTCTGATAATGGAGACTAGATCAGGTATGAAAGTTTCATTTAAATAACATATGTTTTGTGTATAAATTAAAACTGATTGAATATTGAACAGTGAAAGCAAGTGTAGTGTTTATGTCTTCCACAGAGTCTATCCTTGCCTAGGAGTACGCAGTGTAACCTTAACGAGTTCATGAAATATTCATAATTTTAGTTGGTTTTGGGTTAAAGATTTTGAAGAATTAAAACTTTTTAAACTCTAAATTAATTGCAGCCTGTAGCAATCGTAATAAAAGTGTTTCTACGTAATGTAGATGCTATTCATTAAGTCATATTTTGAATTTTATAGGTCATATTTTTATGTTTTTTTAGGTCATAAATGCATACATATTTTATACATTTTTAGGTCATAGAAATCCGCCCCCTAGTTATTAGTAGAAACATCACACCATAAGATGTACCGAGAACCTAACCGACACTGTTTGAATTTCAGTGATGTATTGTCTTGTTGTAACTGCTTCAGCTCTTCATCATTTTCTTGATGCTTTGCTATGACTTCATAATCAATTACTGAAATTTCATCAAATCTTGACAGAGTATTGGCTGCCACGTTATCTCTGCCACTGACATGATGTATGTCAGTCGTGAACTGCGAGATGTACTGCAGGTGCCATAGTTGCCGAGGGGATGCCTTCTCATTCTTTTGTTGGAATGTGTAGGTGATTGGTTTGTGGTCCGTAAAAATGGTAAATGCTCTACCTTCAATGAGGTGCCTGAATTGTTTCATGGCCAGGTATATTGCAAGCAATTCTTTATCATATGCACTGTAATTCTTCTGTGCACTGCTAAGCTTTTTGGAGTAGAAAGCTATGGGTTTCCAACCACCGTCTTCATACTGCTGTAATGCTGCTTCAACAGCCTGATCAGAAGCATCTGTGAACAGGGCTATCAGCAGATCTGGAACTGGAAATGTCAGGAATGTAGCATTAATCATGTCTTCTTTACATTTCTCAAACTGCTTCTTAAGCTTCGTCGGTCCAGTCAATTTTTCTGCTGTCGTTCTTCTTAGCTCCTTTCAAATATTCGTGTAGAATAGCTTGAGTTTCTGCTGCATTTGGCAGATAATGACGATAAAAGTTGATCAAATGGAGGAATGTGCGTAAGTCTCACATGGTCTCAGGTAACTTATAATCCTTGATTGCTTGTACCTTCTCAGGAAGTGGTCTCGAACCATTTGGTGTAATCAGGTACCCTAGAAATTCAAGTTCTTTTGCAGCTATTACAGATTTATTCATGTTGATATGGAGGCCATACTTCGACAACCGTTCTAAAACTAGCTGTAGGTGATGCTTACATTCTGTAACTGATTTGGAGGCAATCAATATATCATCCATGTAAGGGAATAAAAAATTTAACCCATTCAACACACCATGGATGAACTGCATGAATGTCGATGGGGCATTCCTAAGTCCAAAACTCATGACATTGAATTCAAAGAGTCCAAATGGTGTGATAATGGCAGTTTTGGGCTTGTCTTCTTCTGCTATTGGGATCTGAAAATACACCCTGAATAAATGGATTTTGGAAAAAATCATTGTACCATCCAAGATGTGATGAAAGTCTTCAAGTCTCGGAACAGGAGACCTGTCTGTAACTGTTCGTTCATTCAGTCTCCTATAGTCTCCACATGGACGAAGAGATCTATTCTTCTTGTTTACCAAGTGAAGAGGACTAGCCCATTCTGACTGTGATGGCTTGATGATTCCATGGTCTAGCATAAATTGGAATTCTTGTTTCTCTTGCTGTAACCGATGAGGTGCTAATGGCCTTGCTCTAGAATAAACTGGAGGTCCTTGGGTATTGATATAATGTTTAATATTATGTGGAATCTTTTGTGGTACCAAATTTGGTGATGTTATTTCAGGATAGGACCTGAACAAGTTGGCAAATTGCATTCTTTTGTTCACTGCTTCCTTTTCCAAATTGTACATAACCTCACCCTTGCTTTTAAGTTTGGTTATGCCATCTGTTAATTGTTTGTTACGAATATCGACATATAAATGAAATTTGTTTAAAAAATCTGCTCCTAATATACCCTTGTTGATCTTAGCAATTACAAATGGCCACTGAAATTGTCTGCATAAACCTAAATCCAAAGTTAGGGTTTTGATACCATACGTTGGAATTACAGTCCCATTGGCAGCAAGTTTAAACAAATCATCAATTTGATCACAGTCCCTTGGTGGAATTATTGACATATCTGCCCCACTGTCAACATGAAACCACAAGCCTGTTTTATTATCTGTTATGAATAACCAGTGCTTGCAGCTTCTATCACGGTTCTCGGCAGATGAACTAGCCGCTAATTCTACTGCCCATTGGAGTTTTCCGATGACTTCCATGAGCCAGGCTGTTTACATTTCTCTGGAATGCACTGTTGACCAAATCGTAAGTGATAATAGCAGTACTTGCCTTTTGGGACATATCTTCTTCTACTTTGGTTGCGGTTATGACTAGAACTTCGCCGGCGAGGACTACGGTTTCGACTGCTATGTTGTCCTATGGACGTCGCAGCAATTTGTTGTTCCAAATGAGCAATTTTAGTAACTAGCTCATTAATACTAGTACCTTTTGGGTCTTGGGTATCAACCTTGAATACGTCATTGCGGGTTTCATCTCCAACATCTTATCGGCCATCACTGCGACACGCTCCAGGCACTCTTCACTCATGACTAGGATATTTTTTATTGAATCTGGAACCTTATCTAACCAAAGGGTTCTAATAACCTTATCAGTCACATCCTTTCCAGCTAACGACTGCATTTTTCTAAGAAGCTGACTAGGTTTGTAATCTCCTAACTCTACACCAGCAAACAATCTTTTGATTCTCACATCTTCACTATCTTTAAAAAAATCCAGGAGTCGTGATTTGATGGCCGTATATTTAGCAGTTCCTAGTCCTGTTATTATATCCCAAATATTTTCAATATACACTGACTGACAGAGCAAATGCAACACCAAGAAGGAGTGGTCAGAACTTTATGCCAATTGCAGGGTAGACTGACGTCACTGAGGTATGCTCATGATGTGAAATGCGCCGCTGTGCTGCGCACGTAGCGAACGATAAATGGGACACGGCGTTGGCGAATGGCCCACTTCGTACCGTGATTTCTCAGCCGACAGTCATTGTAGAACGTGTTGTCGTGTGCCACAGGACACGTGTATAGCTAAGAATGCCAGGCCGCCATCAACGGAGGCATTTCCAGCAGACAGACGGCTTTACGAGGGGTATGGTGATCGGGCTGAGAAGGGCAGGTTGGTCGCTTCGTCAAATCGCAGCCGATACCCATAGGGATGTGTCCACGGTGCAGCGCCTGTGGCGAAGATGGTTGGCGCAGGGACATGTGGCACGTGCGAGGGGTCCAGGCGCAGCCCGAGTGACGTCAGCACGCGAGGATCGGCGCATCCGCCGCCAAGCGGTGGCAGCCCCGCACGCCACGTCAACTGCCATTCTTCAGCATGTGCAAGACACCCTGGCTGTTCCAATATCGACCAGAACAATTTCCCGTCGATTGGTTGAAGGAGGCCTGCACTCCGGGCGTCCACTCAGAAGACTACCATTGACTCCACAGCATAGACGTGCACGCCTGGCATGGTGCCGGGCTAGAGCGACTTGGATGAGGGAATGGCGGAACGTCGTGTTCTCCGATGAGTCACGCTTCTGTTCTGTCAGTGATAGTCACCGCAGACGAGTGTGGCGTCGGCGTGGAGAAAGGTCAAATCCGGCAGTAACTGTGGAGCGCCCTACCGCTAGACAACGCGGCATCATGGTTTGGGGCGCTATTGCGTATGATTCCACGTCACCTCTAGTGCGTATTCAAGGCACGTTAAATGCCCACTGCTACGTGCAGCATGTGCTGCGGCCGGTGGCACTCCCGTACCTTCAGGGGCTGCCCAATGCTCTGTTTCAGCAGGATAATGCCCGCCCACACACTGCTCGCATCTCCCAACAGGCTCTACGAGGTGTGCAGATGCTTCCGTGGCCAGCGTACTCCCCGGATCTCTCACCAATCGAACACGTGTGGGATCTCATTGGACGCCGTTTGCAAACTCTGCCCCAGCCTCGTACGGACGACCAACTGTGGCAAATGGTTGACAGAGAATGGAGAACCATCCCTCAGGACACCATCCGCACTCTTATTGACTCTGTACCTCGATGTGTTTCTGCGTGCATCGCCACTCGCGGTGGTCCTACATCCTACTGAGTCGATGCCGTGCGCATTGTGTAACCTGCATATCGGTTTGAAATAAACATCAATTATTCGTCCGTGCCGTCTCTGTTTTTTCCCCAACTTTCATCTCTTTCGAACCACTCCTTCTTGGTGTTGCATTTGCTCTGTCAGTCAGTGTATTTTGTTTTGAGTTGGGCAATAATGTAATTAAATTTGGTTACTTCGGATGTGATTCTATTAATGTTGAACTGGGCTTCTACTTGAAAAAACCAAATTTCGGGCTTCTCAGATCAAAACAGAGGAATTTTTACACTAATCTTGTTAGCTTTGCATCCACACAAGTATAAAGGATGAGTTTTCCACCTAATCAATACTTTATTTTACAAAATGTTTAGAATTATTTACATTAAAACAGTACCTGTTTCGACCTATAAATAGGTCATCATCAGCTGTTGGAGAACCTTCTTAATAGCGATTGTACATAATAAAACATTATTAAAAACTAATTAAACAAAAATGCCTTATTCTAATATAATACTAATGTTAAGATATATACATATGGTACAATTATAGGACTTTGACTTGTTGGAGTCCCATTCAAATATCTGCTGTTGCCAACATTATGTCAAACAAGATATATACCTATGTATGGTACAATGAAGGGCTTTGGCATGCTGGAGTCCCATGAATGCCACATATTCTAAAAATTGTATAGCTGAGGTTAAAAATAGGGTATAATTCATAGAGAATAAAGGATCACTGAGGTTTTGGTGGTTAGTTCAAATATCTATGCAGTATGCCATCATTATGTCCAACTGTTGTATAGATAGAATCAAGGTGCATTGTTGGGCTGCAATTTTACGGGGAACATTACGTTCAGTGGATTGAGGTTCTGCAGCTTGTTTAACAGGTTCTATGCTCATTCTTAGTCTATGTTGTTGCTGATACATGCTAGTTTTCAGGATCCTTGTTGAGGCATATCATGCTATGTATGACATATGAATTATCAATATCAAATATCAATACGGACAATGAAGCTGATAGATTACAGCTTTGCATCCTATGGTTGGAATATCTTTGTTTTCCTGGGTTGCCATTTCGGGGTTAGTTCCTATTGTATATGTTTCTGAATACTCAATTTACAACACATTCTACGGCCTAAGGTGGATATTCATCAGAGGATGATGAAATAAATGCGACTGAAAACTTCTACTCACATAACAGTGTGCTGTTGTTTAATTGGTGGCATCTTTATGTTTCACTTCATTACACTTTGAAAACTTGTCGTTATTTTTATCACGTCGGAGGTCACCAATGTTACTGCTTATAACTCCTGGTCACTAATCAGTATTTAATGCATTTATTTACTCTGCTGTTTGTACAAAAATAAGACTTTACAAGCAAGAACACTCTTAATGAATTCTCGATATTGGGTTCCTGCTTTCTTTTTTTTAAATATTTTTGTGTCATGCTCTTTCACTGCCTTCTAAAATCTGCTACACACATCCTGGCAAAAAAAAGTAAAAATACTAGTGATTAAAGTTTTATTCTTCTGCTTTCTATAATAAATAGTATAATTCTTGCTTATGTACAGTACCTACTCCTAGAAGATTGGGTACAGTAACATTAGTTAAGATTATATTGAAATTTTGATCAATTAATACTGTATTTATATTTGATAACTACTTACAGTTTGTATCTCTGAGAGATGTTATTAAATACAAAAAAATCATCGTTAGTAAATCACATACAAAGGTTCAGATAATTTAGAGTACATTACAACCAAGATTGCATATTTTTTAGCCATAGATAAACAGAATAAGCATAGAGAACCTGCAGAGTTACTCAGTTATGGAAATTTGAGGTGAAAGAACTTAGGTGCATAAAATGGTATTTGGGAGTAGATAATATAAAGCTGTATCTTCCACTGAGAGACTACAGTTAATATTCACAGTGGTAATGCTTAACAATAATGTGAATACAGTACTAACAATAGGCGAGTTGTAGAGGAGATATATCTCGTTGAGTTAGAATTCCTGATTCCCTCTCCCCCATAAAAAATAATTTTAAAATGCTTTAATTATACCACTTCAATACTGCTGTACCAAAAATACGAAGTATTACATTGCTGTTCATCTTAGTAAGCAGTATCTTTTTCTTTTGTAATGAAGTTCTCTCAGTCCTAAATCTAGTTTAGAGACTTTGTATTTTCTCTTTTCATAGAGGCAGTTGGACTACATTGGTACGGTATTCAGCAGAATCAATACATATGTACTGTATATACTTTAACTGCAGAATTTTTTAATGATTTTTTAAAACTAACTTCTTTGTGCGATGTTGTTCAGTGTGAATGCACGTTATATGAAGTCCTAATAATTTTACTATGATTTACATGGAATCTGATCTTTCTGACAATGCATATATTTTGGTTCTATTGTAAAAATGTATATTATTTTTGTAGGAACCAATCAAGATGAATCAAGATGAAAACATTACACATTTGTGACGATGTTTAGATAAGAGGTTTATGTATAAAGTGAAGATTTATCATAATTAACTAATGTAATTTATACTCGAACTTCAATTATACCTTGAAATAAACTGTAATACATATTACGTAGCTATAAAATGAATCAGTCTGATGAATTGCAGCTTAAATGGCATTTGGCCTTCCATGAAATTATCTTGAAGGATAATGCATTTTTTCCTTTATTTGATTTGTATCTTAAATATCTGCACTGAAGCACCTCCTTATAATTATTTAAATGCTTATTTACTTCACCGTTCACATTGCTAGTAACTAATGCATGGTTTGAATTAGAGATAGGACAATGTTGAGACAGAAATAATTTCTCAGTTTAGGATCCAAATTTTTAAATTATTAATATTGAATATTATATTCTTTTGAATAATGATGAATGATTTTTAATATAGATCATCAGAAGAAAATATCTCAAAAAAGGATAACATGAACAAGAAAACACATAGTACTTCATTTTAACTGAATATTTTAACTACCTACAACAGTGTTTTCTTTCTTTCATTGTTGCCTATCTCTAATTTTTTAATATTTTATATGTAATGTGTTTTCAGTCAGTTTTAATGTGTTCATTGTTTAATTACTTTCAATCTATAGGAGATTTTTCTTATTATGCTGATAATGGTCTTTCTCATATTGCTTGCACACTTTTCCTTTATGAATGTTTTGTGTATAAATATAATTGCTTTAACATATCTGTTATTTGCTTCCCTGTGTTTATTATAATTGTCTAGATGTGATCTTTACCTTGCATCAAAGGTCAGTAATTCACTGTTTCGTAAAATCATCTTGTTACTGAATAACATTGTTATAACTTTTGAAATTGATTGATTTTCTGATTTCATATTTTAGGTCTTCAGTGAAAGCATCACATATTTCTCTATCTTAGGTTTCATTTCATTCACTTTAAGGGCACAAAATTTCTCTTATAAATATTAAAATCAGAGGAGTAGGTACAAATCCAGTTTCATGATTTGTTACAGGGAGAAGTACAACATGGTGGAGTCGAAATGTAATAAATTTTCAGACAGGAACATGTACTCTAGGGTGAAATCCTGAATCAAGGAAATTCTGGAAATGTCAGGCATGATATAATGGACAATTTATTTTATTTTATTTATTTTTCCAAAATGTTCTGCATTCCTAAACAGTTAAAAACCAACAATCATTGAAGTGGTAGTTGTTTGTGCACACAGTGAATTTACGCACTGGAACAAAAGCTGTTTGAACTGTTTCCCACAGGCAGCACTTCAGTGCATGTTCATTATGTCATTCCTGACATTCTCACGCTTGGCATGTTGCAGGGTTTCATCCTAGACTATCTGTTCTTATTCAAATGTAGTTGTGACCCCTCCGTAGTTTATAATTCAAGATGGTTAAATGAGATATTGCAAGAAATGTTTTCTGTGGTCAGGATTAATTTAATATGCACTCCACAAATGCAACTAAAACTGTTGTGTTAATGGAAACCTGTTGGTTAAAGGAGAATTGGAAAAAGAAAATCTGGGTATGAACCACATTATGGCTATAGGATTCCAGAATTGAATTTTATGTAATGATAGGAAGGCCATTATTACTGATGTTCACTGCAATTGAATGGACATACCGGTGATTTATTTTAAATTAGTGTTTATGAATATAGAAGCACATCTACTGAGCTTCAGATAGTGTTTGATTCCAGGTTTATTAGGAAGAAAATGAAATCATGGACACTCCAGAATACTACATATTGCTTAGGAAATGTAAACGTACATTAGAACTTTGATCATCATCATCATCATCATCATCATCATCACTTTCCAACTCCTGTTTCATGGGTGTGGTGTACAAGCGCTCCCCATCTCCTTCTGTCTTCATATCTCTTCTGTTCCAGTACATCCTCCCATTTGTGTCCTTTCTCCTCCACATCTCATCTTACAGTCTCTATGCAGTGTTTTCTTGGTCTTCCCTGTGGTCTTCTTCCTATGAGATTAAGGTCAAAATATTTTCTGGCAGGTCTTTCCCTGTGCATTCTCATTATGTGCCCATGCTACTGAAGTCTGCATTTCTTTATGACATTGGTAATAGGAAACTTGATACCAGCTACTTTCCTGTTCACTTCATTTCTGATCTTGTCCTTTCTGGTAGTTTGGTTCATGGTTCTAATTAATCTCACTTCAGTTTCTTGGATTCCACTGAAGTCTTTGTTTAGTCAGGTATATGTCTCTGAACTGTACGTGAGGATTGGTACAAAGTAAGTGTGGTACATGATTGTTTTTGCTTTTTGTGGTTATTTTGCAGTCCTAGAGAAGAGTTTTGACTTGACTGTAGAAGTTTGATGCTTTCTGTGTCCTGCTGAGTATTTCCTGCTTGACAGTGTTGTCTTTCGAGATTGTGCTTCCGAGGTACTTGAAGTGGGAAGCTGATTCAATTTTTACTCCTTCCAGAAATATATTTGAGCTTGTTCCTTCCCTATTGATGGTCATTTCCACTGTCTTTGTTTTCTTCATCTTCAGTCCAAAATTTTTGAATATATTGTGATAGTACATATATCACACCCCCGAACTGTATGTAGAAGTTAGAGATATTATTGTCAGTATTCAATTTATTATTATTATTATTATTATTATTATTATTATTATTATTATTATTATTATTATTATTATTATTATTATCATCTGTATTTCATTTGTATATTTTGTCATTTATATTTGTAAGCTGGAAGATATCCATATATGTAGGTATGAGTAATTTGTTTTGCACGAGTGGGAAAACATTGCTATATTGGACTCTGGTAATTTGGATGACTCATGCGGGCATCCCAGTGTCTGATGAGATGTGTTTGTTGATGTTATTGTACTAGGAAAGTTCTATGGGTCATGTGATATACCCCAGCGTTTGTTTATGTCTTGGGAGCATGAAGAAACTGAGGGCAACCCTGAACGGTGGATCACTCATGATTGGCTGGCAAGGACCAATCCAGACATATTATGTGAGAGGAAGGGGAATGCTGATGCCTATAAAGGTTGATCAAACGGCGGGAACCAGAGAATCACTACGGAAGAGAACCACAACTGACACACTGTACGGGAAGGAAGTGGTGCTGATACACGGTACTGGATTGACACGGCTGCAATGGACTGGACTTCAAACATTCGTGGAACGTAGTCTTGTTACGTTTGTGGAAAGTGGCTGATCAACAAATGGCGGAGGGCGTACGCATTAAGTATTGTAGCACTTGTGGCGGCCTGGCATTATATGTTGGTGAAAGCTATCTCAGACTTTCCATAATTTATGTTCAGGGTCGACAAGCGTGTGTTACTTAAATGTATATATCTTTACAACAAGTGTTAAAGTCTGTGAACACAGTATTACGAGGTACAGTATCTGTGTGATGTTAGAAGTGCTGATTATGAGAATTGGCAAGCAGTATTGATACAGAGACAGTGAAGGGTATTTATCTACATGTATGTACATTGTTCATCGGACTATCTACAAATGGTAGTTTAGTTCTCACTTTCGTTTTCCCACTGTTTTCATTGTTATTGTTGTAAATATGGAGTCTTCCAGCAATCTTTTGTGTGTGTATTATATGTATAATTTTGTGTGTTGATGAGGTGCTCATGCACGGATTTTGTTAAGAATATAGTTAGCTATTTTAGAATCAGTGGAGTTATTGATGAACCTAGGTGCAGTTCCTACCTATTTAGTCGTTTTCAGGAGGTTAGGTAAGGCCTGCAGCAGATGTACCAGTAAGCAACATTATGTACACGCCCTGGGATATAAAGTTTATCATGCTCTATCTAAATTCGAGGGATCCATTGTGGTGAACTCTGGCGCTCATACTACGGACATTTCGATTAAATATTTTTATTAATTTATTTCAAGTATTTTATGAAGTTTTTGAGCAATATTTTTTTATTTACATATTTTATTTATTAGTATTCATCAAAAAGTTACAGTATTGTTCTATTTGTTAAGTTTCTTCTGAAATTCAACTTCTGTCTCTCCCCATAAAAGTACATCATCAGCAAATACCAGGGTGTTTGGTTCACTGTCCATTTTCTTGATAGATTTTATGACCTTGTCCATTACTATTACGAACAGGAGTGGTGATAGGGCACTTCCTTGTTGGACACCTCTCTTTGTTTCAAACCATTTTGATCATCCGTTGCCTATCTGGACACAGCTGTAGCACTTCTGGTATAGCATCTTGTAGTATTGCCAATTTTGATGGACTTTAAACTACATAAATATAATCATAAAATAGTTAAATCCCTCTTAAAAAACAAAATATTTACAGGTATTTACAGCTTATGCTGTGTCAAGGAAACAAGGTGAATCCCAAGAATTACTACAAGTACAGGCCATGAAAGCATCAATGTTAACAATAAATATTCACTTAAATTACTAGTAGAATAAGAATAAAATAAATCTACCTCGTGCCATTTATGCTGCTTTAAAAAATCTGCCAATTTTTCTGCATTCTCCTACAACTTATTTGCTTTCTGTCCATTCCAAACTTTCCAGTTACAAGAAAGTCTGAAAAATCTGTATTGTCCTCCTGTTAGAGTCTCAGCCAACTCCAGTACAGTCTGAAGCAGTACACGATTGTTGTTTCTGCATGCCTCCTACTTTCCCCTGTCACTTCGCACTGATTGCTGAGCTATTGCACATACTTTTAGTTACTATTTTGTCATTGCTCAAAATATATTTATGTGAAGCCACTCCATAATGTTACTTTCATCCACTTCTCCAAAATGAACATTATTCTTTGACAACCAGTCCTTCACATTCATCTTTGTCAGTGAATCCATAAAAAAGAATGGTCTTTGAGCTCCTTAACATCAACATTCAATTTTCTCCATGACCCAAGTTATGTTCTGAGTGGTTACTATGTCCCATGATTTATGAGCGCCTGCCTCTTTAAGAATGAATTTTTCCAGAACTCAACCATCAACATATCTTTGGAAAGTAGGCCTAGCAGTTTCTGCCTACAATGCCTCTTGAGGGTTACATTGAATTGAAAATTTCTTTTACAACTTCAGTAGCTTGGACTGAATAAGCCTGTTGAGATTATGTGATAGAGTAATCATATTTATCTAAACATATTTCATAATTGAAATAAACACCAAGATATTCAATACGTTCTGATTTACTTGCCAATCATTGAATAAGTGAGCCATGAAGCAATCTTCATGCCCATTTGCTTAATTTTGCCTCCTTAATAATAAACCATATGGTCTTATTTCATTTATTATATGGCTTCATTCTGCAAGCTTATTCTCTGCCTGACTGACTAAAGCTTCTGAAATGCCCATTAACATATTTTCCAATTATGGCTATGTCATCTGCAAATGCAAAAGCACTTGAATTGGGCAGTTCGTTTCTAATCGAGTATCCATACTTCTTGCACGTGTAATTTTCCCAAAGTGTCATCTGTTAGTAAGTTGAATAAAGGGGATAAATGACTGCCTTGCGGTAAGCCTTAGTTCACATGAATTGCTTTAGTTCTCTTTAAATTCATTCCCACCTGCGTTGTAATTTCAGTTAGTAAGGTTTCCATAATGCAGTATAGATTACACTTAATTCCAGATTGTTTAAGTGACCATAAAATATATTAGTGGCCAGCTGAATTGAAAGCTTTAAAAGCATCCCAAAATATAATACAACAATAATTGTTATCCTAGTTAGCTGACCAAAGGCATTTGTTAATGAGAGAGGCATTTGTATCTGTTCCGGACATGTTAACAAATCCTTTTTTTGCTGGTGTTCAAAGAGATGAGGAGGTGCTCAATAATTTGCCTGATCACAGACTAAATTGCAATAAACTTCCATTCTTATATGTCATTGCTGTAAACCCTTTTGTGAATAAGAACTGTGCAAACAGATTTTTTTTTAAATAGAAGCATAACCAAAGTGAATCATTGTATTTGCAAAGAAAATTAGAAATTTCAGTTGTCATAAACTTCAAACAATTTTTTGATTTGGCCCTGATAAAATGTCGACCTTATACTATATAATGCTTTGTGAATTTCATCTTCTCTAGTGTTATATCTTCTTGTACATGTGTTTCAGTCAACTCATTAGGAAGAAGAGAGCTGTTATTTTTTTGTTTCAAATATATTTTGAAAATGCTCTCTTACAATATTTAAGTGTCCCTTAATCATATCCCACTATTAGATTCTTGCATAATAATCATTACTACTTTATCTTCAATTATAATAATTGTGCTACCTCATACTTATACTCATACCTTATTTGTTGTTTTCCATGTCCCTTCTTGTTTTTCTTTCTAGATATTATGTGCATGATTTGAAACAAATCTTGTTACGAATTTTAGTTATTTTACAAGTCTTGAAGTATCTGGTGGCTGGGTGTTGAGATCCAGTTGACCCTTTGATGATGATGAATATGATGACGATGACAATTATTATTATTATTATTATTATTATTATTATTATTATTATTATTATTATTATTATTATTATTATTATTATTACACCCCAAAAAATAAAGCGTTCCACAATCAGACAACTAAGAACTTGATCTGCTCCATCAGGAAATCTTTTGATTCGTTCTTCTACTATGTGGTGTATTATCTGGACTGTAGAAACTCCACTTGTATTTTAAATGTTTGCACATTCCTTGACCAGTAGAGTAAAAGATTAGTTGAACCCATATTTATCGTGGTTGATGGATACCAGACACTACAGTAGATGGATTGCTGATTATCTGACTTTGCCTCCAGCCATTCTTGTGCCCATTTCTCCAGTGTTCAAACCCACTTTTCAGCAGTTGTTTTGCTTCTTCATATGCTGGACACTGAAGTTAAAAGCGGCAGACGCAGTTTGCAGGCACAGTGCGTTTTCCCCATCTTCTTCTTTTTACGCTCGGCATTTGCTTTTCCCATTTATGCTGGACTACATGCTGCTTTTATCCTTGTTGCTAATTTGTTATATCCTGATGAAAAGTATCGTGTCATGAAAGGTTTGAAATGATTGTTAAAGCTCTGTTTCTTACAAAACAAGATTGTTAAAGCATCATTTGTTACCAAAAAAAATATGACCCTGTCTACTGATCCCATGTTCTTGTTATACTGGAGAATACAATGTGGCTTTATTTTAGGTTGGTTTTTCTTCCTTTCAATTTTTGCCTTTGATGCAGTGTAGTCAGCATACACACTTCTTTACGGTCCATCCATCTCATGATCATCATGTTATCTGCGCATTTTGTTTCATTTTGCTACAGTTGTAACTTCTTTGTAAATTTTTACATTCCCTTATGGTTCAAATACCAATTATCAATCCCTTTATAACCTTTTATATTCCTTTGTTCAGAAACCTCTCCATCAAAATTTTGACTACTACCTACACTAGATACACCCAATTCACATTCTGGTACAATTGTCATGGTTGCTTCTGTGTACACATGTGCAGTTTCACAATCACATAACAAGAATATTTTTCTAGTTATTTAACATTGCGCTAACACATCAAAGGTTTTCGGCAATGCAAGGATGGGAAAGGGCTATGATTGGGAAGGTAGTGGTCACAGCCTTAATTAAGGTACATCCCCAACAACCCCAGCATTTGCCTGATGTGATTCTTCAACTACATATTCTTCATGTTCTGATGTTGGGAAATATACATGTATAATGACTAGATTGATAGGTGTAGCTATAGTTCTTACTATGAGGGCGGATCAAATATAAATGGGAATAATTATTTTTAATTTATTGCATCAACCAAAAAATACATATACAGAGATCACTTTTCTACGTAGTGTCCTGCCTTGGATACACATTTTCTCCATCAGACTGATAAACTTTGATGCCGTCCTGATAGAAAGAAGATCGACATGTGCGGAATCAGTTGCGCACAAACTCTAATACACTTGCATCATCATCGAACTGCTGTCATCCTAGGTCTTGTTTGAGTGGTCCAAACAAATGGTAGTCATAGGGTGATAAATCTGGACTGTACGGCAGGTGTTCCAGAGGTGCCCAGTGAATTTCTTCCAGTTTTCCCTGCATTAAAGAGGTGGTATGCGGCCTTGCATTGTCATGGAGAAGAATGATGCTTCGGATCGGTTGCCGGCACTGCTTGTTGCGATTCACAGCTTTTGCTTCATCCAAAAGATGACAGTAATGGGCTGCATTAATTGTCCTTTGTTTGTGAAGAAAATCCACCAGCAAAATGCCCGCGGAGTCCCAGAAAACGGTTGCAAGCACTTTTCCAGCAGATGGGCGTGGTTTGGCCTTGACCGGACCTGCTTCATCTCTTCACCACAATTCCATGCTTGCTTGCTTTGACACAGGGGTGTAACGATGCACCCAAGTTTCATCACAAGTCACAATACGATATAATAAATCCTCTCCTTCCTCCTCGTAGTGACATAGCAGTCTCTGACAAACTCCTGACGTAATGTTTTTTTGTTCTTGGTTGAGGAGATGAGGAACCCACCTAGCAGACAATTTTCTGAAATGGAGTTCATCTTCGATGATGGTTTGAACACTTTCATTACTTACTCCTGCAGCTAAAACATTGGTGAAATTTTTATTCGCCAATCTTCACCAATAATGTCACAAATGGCAACAATGTTGTCTACAGCGATGCTTGTCCGCGGTCTCCTTTCATGAGGTTCATTTTCCACAGCTTCTCTCCCTACCAAAAATTTTTCAACTCGCTCATACACTCAAGTCTGCAAAAGTATTTCTTCCCCAAACTATGTGCGGAGCCATCTCAAAATTTTGGAAGGTTTGGTGCCCTCTTTTATGAGAAATTTGATAATGATGCATTGCACAACAGACGTGTGCACCTTTAGATAGATAGATAGATAGATAGATAGATAGATAGATAGATAGATAGATAGATTTGCTCCCTCATGGCGTACTGAAGCAACCCAGCTCTCCACCGTCGTTCATGCGCGCAAATCCCTTTTCCAGACACCGCCACCAATATCCTGTCAAAGCCCCACCTCAGAATTATTACTAACAGCAGAGGTACTTTCAAATTCCCGTTTATATTTGATCTGCCATTTAGATGGTAGATGCCTATAATATTCTTTGCACATGTGTTCATTTAACCCTAGATTAGTAGACATGATCAACCACCTATTATTAGTAGGCATACATAAAGATGATGTATCAAAGGATATTTGAATAAATGAGCATGTAAATACATGTCAAAGTTATCTTTATATACAAAAACAAATAATTGTCACTTTTCACAATATAAAAGGAGCCTAGTTTCACAGAACAGTGCAATAACTTATAGGGTTTTCATCAACTGGAAAAATCAGGGTATTTCTTCTTTTCATAGACGTAATATAGACTTTTGGGTTTATGCCGTGTCAAGAAAATAAGGTGAAATTCTTTACGTTTCTTTAGGCCTTCAGAAGAAAATCTTGACTGTCCACGAGAAAGGCTTCTCAAACAATGAGGTTTGAATTTAGACGTTATAATAGAAGTGGAAGTGGTACATTTATTCATCACCAGATGGCTCACCGGATGTGGTACAGCACTAGCGTTCAAAGCAGAACAATCAGAATCAGTCTGAGAGGGTCACATAACATAACAGGTGTACACACATATGAAAGTATGACATTTTCATGTTCGCTGCATATGGGCTTGTTGCAGCAGCAGCAGTATGTATACTTCCTCTGTCCCTTATAATCTGAAGCTGAAGTCAGAGTTCTTTATGAACATCTTCACCTTCATTTTCATGGTAGATTTGTGTTTTCCCTTGAGCTGCTTGTTTCTTATGGGGCTCTAACATATAATCCAACCTTGAAAATGCTCTTTTCCTTCCATGACGAAGCCTGAAGAAGTTGTGAGAATATAAAGGGTAGTGGTCAACATTTGATTTTTCATCCACAGTCCATCTGGTCAAATACATCTACTACATATATGTTTTTTGTTATAACAGGGGATAATTTCTGGCTTGTTACCAATCTTACTGATTGATGCATCATCATTCATTGTTGAGATAAATGTTACAAATTTGTTTTTACAGTAGAGTCTCGCAAATCTGAGTCTCAGAAATTCAAGGCTCCGTTAAATCCAAGTGTTATTTGAATTTTTCCTTTTTGCAAATTTAAAATGAGTTTTCTACAGCATTTCATCCCCTGCTTATTCCCGCCATGTCATCATACTGTGCTTCGCCTCTACTGAAATGACGCATGTTTGTTGTAACATGCCAGTATATGCGCCTGCTCCCACTCAGTACTTATGAATCGGACTTGCTGCATAGAACAGTACAGTGTACATAGTGGCTGTGAGCAATCCTGTCATACATTGTTTCATCATGAACAGTAAAAGCAAAAAAAAGTTTGTGCTGTTGAAAGTAAAATTAAAAGCTTTAAAAAGACTTGATAATGAGGAGACAATTAACAAGCTGGCAGCTGAATACAGATTTGTAGAAGTGATGGTTGGGGATTGGTGATGCAACAGACATAACCTGGAAAGGTATTCTTCTGGTAAGTGCTCACAAAATGCTTTTAATAGAAAATGCATGAGGGAGTCTGAATATCAAATAATGAGTTAAGCATTGTTTTTGTGGTTTAGTCAATGGAGGCAGAAGGGAAATCCGATATCAGGACCAATGTTAAAACAGAAAGCATTGCTCTTAAGAAGTGAATTTAAGGAATGAGAGGACAATTTTAGTGCGACTGTAGACTTGTTACAGATATGATATTCGACAACTTGATATGTGTGGGGGAAAACTTTCTGGTGATTCCGAAGGTGCAAGCAAGTTCTGTAAAAAGCTTGAACACCTCATAGAAAGTGAAAATCTCAGTGCTGATCAGTTATACAGGTGCAATGAAACAGGGCACAATTTTAAAATGTTGCCTTCTAAGTTACTTGCTTCACGTGAAGAAACTCATGCCCCTGGTCTCAAGAAAATCTCCAAATCTCCCTTGCACACTCTGACTACAGCGGGCACCTTTTACCAATCGACTCCCAGATTTTATATTTGATGCATTAAATGTTGAGTTTCTCTGACCATGAACGATACAGTTCAATATGTAACTGATAAGAAAACAAAATAGGTATTTTCCACTACAGATAGTAAAAAGAGTTACAGGTATATGCACTAATACATACAAAGTATACTATTTGTTTGGTTGAATATCAATTCTAGTAATATATGAGTAGAGTAACAAAATATATTACAGTTATACAGACCAATAAATGAACAATAAATAAACATGTTTCCTGATAGCTTAGCAAGAAATTATAATTAAACTTTTAATTACTTCCCATGACTTATTAAACCAAATTGATATAATGATCGTCTGCATTCGGGTAAGGAAACAAAATTGGTATTTTCCACCATTAATAGTAAAAATATATAGAAAGTACACAACCCCCCTCCCTTTTTTTTTTGGTTGTACATATTATAATACAGTCTTATTTCTTTAACAACATAACCAAAGAAACTTTGCTATTTTCTGCATTATTATTAATGATTATAAACAGACAGACCTAGTAGGCTTTCTGCCACATAATTATGTACAAATATGAACTTCCTGTCATTAGTTATGAAAGGAATGAATGGTTGCTGCAGGGGATAAGTAAAATTATATATGCAACCTGCTAAGAAAATATTGAATATTGAAAATAATGAATGGTATAAAAAGGTCCTTAAATTAAATATCTATCTGTACCAACTATATATAATACAATTTTGAAACTATATACATATATACAGGTTGCCAAATTTTAGCAATACACTACATCAGTTTCTATACCTAGAGCAGATTGTGGGTTCTAATGCTTGCTAATTATGGCTATAGTGGAAGTATTGGCATTTTCCATCATTGATAGCAAAACATCTACATTTTTTCCTCAGTTACACATATCGTAATACAGTCTTCAACAGCATATCCAAAAGAAACTTAGCTATTTTCTGCAGTCTTGTTAATGAGAGTATGTAAATAAATGGTAGACATTCTGCAAAATAAATATGTACAAATATAAAAAGACTTGTTAGTTAAGAAAGGAATTAATGATTGCTGCAGGGTGTGATAAACAAAATTAAATCTGCAACCTGCTAAAAATATTGAATGGTAAAAAGATACCTAAATAAAGCACTGATCTGCACTATATATATATAAAATACAATTTTGGAAATATATACATACACTATATGATCAAAAGTATCCGGACACCCCCCAAAACATACGTTTTTCATCTTAGGTGCATTGTGCTGCCACCTACTGCCAGGTACTCCATATCAGCGACTTCAGTAGTCACTAGACATCGTGAGAGAGCAGAATAGGGCGCTCCGCGGAACTCACGGACTTCGAACGTGGTCAGGTGATTGGGTGTCACTTGTGTCAGAAGTCTGTATGTGAGATTTCCATACTCCTGAACATTCCTAGATCTGCTTGATGATGCTTGTTGTTAAAAGGGGTCTAACATCAAGGTCATCGGCCCCATCCCTAGATCCAATGTTTCTGATGTGATAGTGAAGTGGAAATGTGAAGGTACACCTACAGCACAAAAGCGTACAGGCCGACCTCATCTGTTGAATGACAGAGACCGCCGACAGTTGAAGAGGGTCGTCAAGTGTAATAGGCAAGCATCTATCCAGAACATCACAGAGGAATTCCAAATGGCATCAGGATCCACTCAAAGTTCTATGACAGTTCGGCGGTAGGTGAGAAAACTTGGATTTTATGGTCGAGCGCCTGCCCATAAGCCCCAAATCACGCAGGTCAATGCTAAACGATGCCTCGCTGGTGTAAGGAGCGTAAACATTGGACGATTGAACAGTGGAAAAACGTTGTGTGGAGTGACGAATCATGGTACACAATGTGGTGATCCAATGGCAGGGTGTGGGTATGGCGAATGCTCGGTGAACGTCATCTGCCAGCGTGTGTAGTGCCAGCAGTAAAATTCGGAGGCGGTGGTGTTATGGTGTGGTCGTGCTTCTCATGAAGGGGACTTGCAACCCTTGTTGTTTTGCGTGGCACTATCACAGCACAGGCCTACATTGATGTTTTAAGCACCTTCTTGCTTCCCACTGCTGAAAAGCACTTTGGGGATGGCGATTGCATCTTACAACACGATCGAGCACCTGTTCATAATGCACGGCCTGTGGCGGAGTGGTTACACGACAGTAACATCCCTATAATGGACTGGCCTGCACAGAGTCCTGACCTGAATTCTACAGAAAACCTTTGGGATGTTTTGGAACGCCGACTTTGTGCCAGGCCTCATCGACCAACATCGCTACCTCTTCTCAGTGCAGCACTCCGTGAAGAATGGGCTGCCATTCCTCAAACAACCTTCCAGCACCTGATTGAACGTATGCCTGTGAGAGTGGAAGCTGACATCAAGGCTAAGGGTGGGCCGACACCATATTGAATTCCAGCATTACCGATGGAAGGCGCCACGAACTTGTACGTCACCTTCAGCCAGGTGTCTGGATACTTTGATCACATAGTGTATATAGAGGTTGCCACATTTTAACAATAGGCTAGCTCAGTTTCTATGGCTGGAACAGATTGTAGTTTCTAATGCTGCTAATTTTGGCTAAGGGGGGAGTGCTATTTTATGGTCAATAGTGAGTTGATCAATGTGGTGTCTTAGGGATCTTAATATTGAAATGTAATAGTGACCTATGAGATGGACTAGGCTGCTAATGGTGTGTTGAGAGAGTGTGTAGGGTACCCAAATACAGTCGCCTCTACAGGAGTGGGCAGCCTGTGGGTTCGATGAGGCTGTGATAATAGTGGAGCGGAGATAAGGAACGTCAAGGAGTCTTAAAGGGTAGTGACCAGAGTGGGGATGTGATGGGGTTGTTGGGGGTCAAGGCCTTATCTAGGAATCTTTGGAGCAGGAGTGTCTATTTTGGGGAAGGGTAATATTTCATAAAGGTCTTCGGTATGATAGAGGGTTGGGAGACAGAGAACAATGCAAACCAGGCAATGTTCCATGGATAGGAGAGGGTGGTAGAGAATGGGATGGAATTGGGCAACAGCTGCCCAGGCAGGGTGACCATAAGCGACAGTAGGTCTGATAAAGGTTTTATAGGTAAGGAGGAGGAATTTTGTATTGAGACCCCAGCTGGTGCCGGCCAGTTGGCGAAGCAGCTGGGATCTGAAGGTGGCTTTGAATTTGACATTAAGGAAGTGTGGATGAAAGGACAGGTGTTGGTCAATAGTGGTGCCTGGGTATTTCAAAGTAGGTTGGGGACGAAGGAGGGTCTTATGGATTTTGTGGCAGAAGTGTTCAGGATTTTGGATGGCGGAGAGGCGTCCATAACGGGGTCGGAGTAAGATGGATTGGGTTTTGAAGGGGTTGATATGCAGATGCCAATGCTTACACTTGGTGGTAAAGGATTTCAGGTAGGGTTGAAGGATTTGGTTTATGGCTTGGACTGATAGGAGTGGCCCAAGGACTGCTGTATCACCGGCAAATTGGAGGAGCTGTACTGGGGAGGGTGGTTGGGGGATATTGGCTATGAAGAGAATGAAGAGCAATAGACAGAGTGGTGAGCTTATAAATTAGGGCAGGATGTCGAACAGGAACGAAAGCCTTATTAAAATCATAGGTTTTCATCCTGAACTTTCCACTTCAAACCAGCTCCTTCGCCTCACCCAGTTTATGGCCGATAATTTCAACTTAGACTGCCCCGGCCATCATCATCATAGACCAACGTTTCAACAACAGCACAAAAATTCTGCGATTCCTCAACTTGTTAGATCAAAATATAAAATTCACAGCAGAAGACGAAACCAACAATTCCATAAACATTTTTTGGATGTCACCATCACATGAAAAGACGACAGCTTTGAATACTATATCTATAGAAAGCCAAAATTTTCACCAGACACAACCAAGAACAACTCATTACATCCCAACATTCAAAAATGGGCAGCCTACTACAGTCTAATACATCCAGCATTTAAAATACCCTAACACCCAAAGATCTCAACAAAGTATTACAGTAAATATGGAAATGGCCAAGTTCAATGGATTCAACATTAAAATGGTCAATAAAATAATAAGAAAAATTAGAAATAGACAAACTTCAAAATTAATTTCAGAAAAACAAAAAGTCTAAATTTGCCACTTTCGCTTACAGCAATCCCAATATATGCCAAATTTCCAATCTGTTTAAGAAACATGACTTCAGAATTTCTTTTAAAACACATAATACCAATCAAGGCATGTTCTTAAATCACAACAGCGTCAACTCTAACAAAGACTAATACTCAAGATCCGGGATTTATAAAACTCACCTGTGCCCAATACCTTGTTTTGTACATCAGGCAAACAGGAAGAAGTTTCTCAACAAAATACTTAGAACACTTTAATGCAAACAAACACCATAAATTTTCAACAAGAAGCATCCATTACATGTAACTAATCTCATTATTAGACCCGTATTGAACTATGCTGTGATATACTAACAATTTGTTGGTTGTTTTGATCCACCTTTTCAATACAAATTACAGTTTGTGTTGCTAAGTTGTAATGTTACAACACTAATTTACTGGGACATGTTTCGCTTTTATTCACAAGCATCATCAGCCTATACAATTGCCTCAAGGTTTGTCATATTTGGATTGTTGTTACAAATTTCATTACATTGAATGTAAATCTAATTTCAGTGATAACAATATTTAAAACATAAGAATAATATACACATTAAAAATTATGACAATATGATTTGCAATGTTAAAATGGAGTGACTCTTAATTCTAAAACACATTGACATCCAAAACACAGTTTTTACAATTTGAAAATTTGGCTAAAAATTGTTTGCAATGTTATAACAAAATTGATTCAACTATAATTTGGCATTAAAATTTGAGTCATAAATATAAATATTGGATGTTAATATATAGGAGCCATAGTTTCTGAAGTGCGTTGGTTTCTAGAATACAGTAACATTTCAGTATTGAGAATTTTAGTTAAGAACTGTGCTCTCTAAATAATGTTATTTAAAAAGACTGTAATTTTGCATCATGCGTGATTAGAGTCATGATGATAATCTAGAATTGAAGTCTTGGGTTCGTTGGAAAATGGCTTCTAGATTTGATGAGGCTTGCTGCTGCAGTTTGGCAATTTGATCAGAGGAAGTATTGACATATTTAATTCTTGTTTGTAGCGACCAGACTCTCCGTTGGAAGTTGATTGTTTTGATGTAAGTTTTGGTTAGAAGGGGCTTCAATCCAAATTTTGAGTATCTGATTATGTTTCTTTCGATTTATAGAATGGAAGAAGCATCCCTGTTGTGACAATAGTCACAGTAACGCAATAAGGTCCACAAGATTCTGTAGCAGCAGACAAAGGGATGCTTCTTCCATTCTATAAATCGAAAGAAACATAATCAGATACTCAAAATTTGGATTGAAGCCCCTTCTAACCAAAACTTACATCAAAACAATCAACTTCCAACGGAGAGTCTGGTCGCTACAAACAAGAATTAAATATGTCAATACTTCCTCTGATCAAATTGCCAAACTGCAGCAGCAAGCCTCATCAAATCCTGAAGCCATTTTCCAACGAACCCAAGACTTCAATTCTAGATTATCATCATGACTCTAATCACGCATGATGCAAAATTACAGTCTTTTTAAATAACATTATTTAGAGAGCACAGTTCTTAACTAAAATTCTCAATACTGAAATGTTACTGTATTCTAGAAACCAACGCACTTCAGAAACTATGGCTCCTATATATTAACATCCAATATTTATATTTATGACTCAAATTTTAATGCCAAATTATAGTTGAATCAATTTTATTTTAACATTGCAAACAATTTTTAGCCAAATTTTCAAATTGTAAAAACTGTGTTTTGGACGTCAATGTGTTTTAGAATTAAGAGTTACTCCATTTTAACATTGTAAATCATATTGTCATAATTTTTAATGTGTATATTATTCTTATGCTTTAAATATTGTTATCACTGAAATTAGATTTACATTCAATGTAATGAAATTTGTAACAACAATCCAAATATGACAAACCTTGAGGCAATTGTATAGGCTGATGATGCTTGTGAATAAAAGCGAAACATGTCCCGGTAAATTAGTGTTGTAACATTACAACTTAGCAACACAAACTGTAATTTGTATTGAAAAGGTGGATCAAAACAACCAACAAATTGTTAGTATATCAAGGAGCATCCATACGAAAAAAACAGGACATGCTTACACAACTACAGAACAAGATTTAATCATACTAAAGAGAATGAAAAAAGTCAGATTGATGAACAAGTTTGAAAACATTTACATTTTTCATAGACCAGTTTTCAACCGAAACCATAATCTAAATGACATCACAGAGGCTAAAATCCTCTTTATGACCAGATCCCATGTTAATTTAAAATCTTAAAAGTAAAAGAGAACATGTCCAAAACATTAACAAATCTCCACACGTAAAAGTTCCGCCCACAGACAGACCCCCTTCTCTGACAAGAGCCAATGCTCCTTGCGTCTACCCCTCCATGCAACACACACACAGGAACAACACAAGGCACACAGCATTAGCTACTGCCAGTCAGACAGGAAGCGTCACAGGAAAAAGCCAGCTGCAAGAGAAGCGAGGAGGTGAGTAAGATTCTTTTTTTTTGCTAGGGGTTTTACGTCGCACCGACACAGATAGGTCTTATGGCGACGATGGGATAGGAAAGGCCTAGGAGTTGGAAGGAAGCGGCCGTGGCCTTAATTAAGGTACAGCCCCAGCATTTGCCTGGTGTGAAAATGGGAAACCACGGAAAACCATTTTCAGGGCTGCCGATAGTGGGATTCGAACCTACTATCTCCCGGATGCAAGCTCACAGGAGTAAGATTCTGTTTAGTACCCCATTTTATATTTTATTTACATAAACTTTGCAACTAAGACACTTTTCTCATTACACACTATCAATCCACCACTCTCAACCTTTTAATGAGCAATAAGGTCCACAACAACAGAAAAGAATGATCTTGAGAAGTCCCCTCTTCTGACCCACATAACAGCAGGCAGTCCTGTTTTACTTAATTTTAATCATCACAAGGAACACAGAAGAAAAATAGACAATTGACCACATCAACAACATCCCATGAAACCACAACTGAATTTTTGCCCTAAAAAATGAACATTATAAAAAAGTGACAATCAAGTCAGTGAAGTTTTCATACATTGCACACACGTTGAACATTATAGACTGAACAATTCACACCAGCCTAATGTCATTAGAAGTAACATTGGATTGAACTAGTGTTTAATTAAAAAAAAATTTAAAGTGCAACTATAATGTCAAGGATGTTTTCATAAGATGTATAATATGTGTAAGCATAACTTTTTAGACAGAGCACTTCATGTTAGCCTAACTATTTTAAGCATTTTGATTGTAAACAAAGCCTAGGATCCTAGCAATTTTGATCTTAGATATTAGGAACAGCGGCTGAAGATGCCTAAAAAATATGTGAAACATGTCCTGCTTAAGACATAGTAATGATGTAACACTATTTTTGTAAATTAATTTAAAAAAACATATTGTACCGTATTGAAAAGGTGGACCCTCAAGAAACATTCTTTCAGTAAGGTCTGTGTTGTTCAATATAGACCTAACAATGAAATTTACAACTTGTAATATGTGGTATGTTTCGAGTTGTCAGTGGTGAGTTGGCGTGGAATGACATAAGTAGAAGAATAAGCTTGAGTGGAGCTTTTAAAATAGGAAAGATCATAATATGAAGATAAAGTTGGAATTCAAGAGGACAGATTGGGGCAAATATTCATTTATAGGAGGAGGAGGAGGAGTAAGGGATTAGAACAAATAAATTATCAAGGGACATGTTCGATAAATTTCCATGTTTGTTGAAAATATTTAAGAAAAAGCTAGGTAAGCAATTATAAATAAAATATGTAAAATTATGTAAAGTGGTATTACCATTAATAAAGTATTATTAATAAATGTAAATATGAGGTAAACAATTGATAGGGAATCTGCCACCTGGGCAACTGCCCTAAATGCAGATTGAATGAATGAATGAATGAATGAATGAATGAATGAATGAATGAATGAATGAATGAATGAATGAATGAATGAATGTCAACAGTGACTTTTCATTAGAGGTGTAATTTTCTTTTATCGGCTTTGTGGAAATTTATTTATTCACTGCTACTGATGATTGTAAATCTATGAGTTATCCCTTGTTTCTTAAATTGAGGAAGGGAAATCCATTAGTCTTGTGGACCCATAGTGTAATGTCTATTCAATGTGTGGCAATGACATGGACATAACACCTTTGATAGAATTGATCTTTTATAGAAATATTACCTTAAAATAAAATTTTGCTAGATTAATTTCTTAATTCATATTATCCTTCTTTTTACCATCCTTGGGCCCTCATGGAAACACCCAGTATGCTTAGTAAATATTAGCTATAGAATAGCTTCAACTGCCTAACCTGCTGTCTAGTTTACTGTCATAATTTAATGTGGTTTCATTTAATGGCATTTCTACTGTTGATTACTGCATGGCAGATATGGAATTTTCTATTGCATGTAGCCATCCTTCTTACTTCAGATTAACCTAACTTGTACCAGACTTTTACAATATATCCCTACAGCATTGGGTGGTGCTGTGTTGGTTATAAAAAGGCATCGCTCACATCATATCGGTTGAGGTGGAGGGGCTTTAGATGGTTCCGCGTGATAGTGTTGCTTAAAGATCAACACTCCAAATTTTAACAACCTGTCTTCATCTGCTGTGGTGGGGAGAAGCACGCAAAGCAGGAAGATTGGCATGGATGCGTTCCTGTTATGGAACACTTTTAGTGCTGGGATGTTCTCAGCATTAAGTTCATATAATATTTCGTCATCAGTCAGATCCGAGTGGATCTGATTATGCAACTGAAGAGAGTGTATCTAGAGGGTGGGGGAGGAGTCTTGATACGGGGTCGTGGTAGGTGTTGGAAGTGGAAGGAAGATCCTAGTTGCGCGGCTCGAATGGAGTTTACTAATTTAGCAGCAGAGTCTTCCCCATTAACCTTAATATGTAGCCGTTTGAAGTTGGTCATATGTCGGATTCTTTCCTTTCAATGTGATAATGGTGGAGGGTGTGAAAAATTGTTTGCGAGGAGAGGAACTTGGGCTGGGTTCCGGAGGAGGAAGCTGTGCATGACCTGAGGGCGGTATTGGAGTGATGCAGTATTGGTGATACAGATGTTGATTCCCATAGGGAACCTGAAATATTTGTCCTGAATGAGTAAATAGTTGCCAGCATTCCGCCTCCACTATATGCACTATCCATGTGTCTTGATAGGTGTGCTAGTTACCAACTGATGAGCCTAATTTGGCACAATGAGGTAAAACACTGGCAAACAAGAATAAGTTAGCTGGAAAATTTATATGTCCAACAACGGACCATTTATACTGGAATTATGAATCTATCATCTACCATCATCTACATCATTTGATGGCCTAGCAGGCATCAATTTTTGTAAAAGAGACCAAGTCTCTCATAGTGCTCTGACACTACCTGTGAGTCCGAGTAGCCTATGCAGTGGCCTCCACGGTTTGCACTAGCAATGTGTCTTGGTAGATGTGCTAGTTACCAAATGATGGGCCAAAATTGACTGACTGGGGCAAAACACTGACAACCAAAAATGAGTTAGCTGGAAAATTTATAATGTCCAATAACGGACCATTTATATTGGAATTATTATTCACTGGTTCAAAAAGTGGAAATTACCTTTCAGTACCAAAGTGCTGACATGTGATTGATCATGCTGATTGTTTTAACACATCTTGCTTATTTTCGGCTTATATTAACTCTATCCTTGACCTGAATAGTTACACTTCAGGTACCTCAATATTACACGTCATCAAACATGTTTACAACAGAAAACAATACAGTAAAATACATACACACCTCTTAACACAGGTATATACTATTTGATTATTATATGATAATTTATGTTCAATGCACCAGTGACGATGTCCATCACAACCGCTCTCAGATTATGGAAATGTTTGTTTGTTACCTATAGTACGTGAACCTTTTCTTTATCCCTGAGCTCCATAGTCCTGAATGGGAACTTGGGATCAAGAAAAGGTTCTTTTCTTTTCTTTTTTTTTATTTGCTAGTTGCTTTACGTCGCACCGACACAGATAGCTTTTATGGTGATGATGGGACAAGGAAGGGCTAGGAGTGGGAAGGAAGCGACCTGGCCTTAATTAAGGTACAGCCTCAGCATTTGCCTGGTGTGAAAATGGGAAACCATGGAAAACCATTTTCAGGGCTGCCGACAGTGAGGTTCGAACCTACTATCTCCCGAATACTGGATACTGGCCGCACTTAAGTGACTGCAGCTATCGAGCTCGGTAAGAAAAGGTTCACGTACTATGGATATTCTATATATATCTTGAATATTAAACAAGTTATAGTGGTATTCCAATGCAGTCAAAGTCCAAAATTAGATACAAGTTCTTGGAAATACTGTGGTAGAAATTTTAGAAACCAACACCAAGAAAGAATAATGACAGAGAGTTTAAATTTGGTAATTAGTGTGTGGTAATGAAACTACATAGTTGATTTTGATGTAATGTGTCAATGCATTTGCTCTACAGAGGGCTGCATTCATGAACAAAGACAAACGCTAGTACCATGTACAGACACCTTGCATCACTATGCAGGCACGATGAATAGGATCATAGAGATGACAGCAACAGCTGACTCCTACTATTCTGGCAGCGAGTACAGTGTGATTTCGGCCACGCAACCGGAGAAGTGAAGTAAGACTTCCTCTCACGCTATTAAACCTCTGGGGATGGAGCTTAGCTCGATCGTTGCTATGACAACTGTGACATCACCCAATACAGTTTGTGTAGAGGGGCATGCCGTGAAGTATATGAGAGAGAGATATATGTTTCTTTATCCAATACTAGCAAGATACCCGTGCTCCGCAACGGTATTATACTGAAATTTATAATTGAATGCTTAATGTTTTATATATAAAATTCACGATCTGATGCGTTTCCTGAGAGAATCCGCAAAAATTCACGATCTGACTTGTTTTCTGAGAGATTGCGGCAAAGTTCCTCCCATTTTTCAGTCTTTCTTTCCAGCAATCGATTTCATATTTCCCAGGCTAGGTCCAGGTATTCCACCCGGTCAGTTGGGTCCCTAAATCTTTGGCATATTTCCCTACAAGCATTTTTAATATGGATCAAATCCTTGAGATGATCCGGTGTGGTGTCGTCTTGGGTGCCTTCGTGGTACTGAAAACCCGGCCAGACTGCATTCGTAGTCATTACCCGGCCAGGACTGTTTCCAGCGTGATCCGCACATTTTGATGATGGTCCAGAACAATATTATTATTATTATTATTATTATTATTATTATTATTATTATTATTATTATTATTATTATTATTATTATTATTATTATTATTATTGATGTTATGGACCCCACAGCAAGATGCAAGACCGCTACTTCACGGTAAATTACATCTCCTGCCATTGTCACTGATGACAATATGACCAGCACCATTGTCGCACGTAGGCAAGTGCGCAGGATTTCTGGCGATACGAATGATATACTTCCATGCATTATTGACCTTATTATAGAGGTGAACAATTGCACGGTCAATGTCATTCCTATTGTTTATTTCAAATGTGTTTAAATTTTTATTTATATGCCAGGAGAATCTACTGTAATCTAAATTTACGTTCTCCAAAGGAAAAGATGACTCTTGAAAACGAACCCAGGAAAGATTAAAAATGATCAGTTTATGATCAGAATAAGTACATTATGAACAGTAAAATCAATTGTCTCAACTCCTTTTTCACTCCACCACCATTAAACTGATTTACCACCCCACCCCCCAAACAAAAAGAAGGTGTGTTTCTTTATGTTTAAAGGAGATTCCAAATAACAATGTTCACGTCTGTTACCTTCAGTTTTGAGATATAAGTATCCCCATAAAGAGAATTCCTTCTTTTCACTTCCTTTCACACTCTTCCCCCCCCCCCCCCAAACTAAGTGAATTTTCTGGCAAAAAATACTTGTTTCTTTAATAATAAAGGATTTTCTAAGTACCAATTATCATGACTCTAACGTCTTTAGTTTTTGAGATACGTGTCCTCATAAAAGGAATTCAACTCCTTTTCACCCCCGCCCCCCCAAGATGATTTTGCCCCAAAAACATGTTTTCCTTTGTTTTTAAGGAGATCCAAATATTAATTTTTCACGTCTGTAACAACTTTAGTTTTCATTAAATGTAAGTATCCTCATACAATTAATTCAATTAATTTTTCAATTCTTCCACCTCCCCCCTTCTCATTGGATTTTTCGAGAGTACATGTTTATTTAATTTTAAAGCAGATTCCCAGTACAAATTTTCATGTCTGCAAAATCTTTCGTTTTTGAGATAATAGTATCTTCATACAAATAATTCAATTAATTTTTCAATTTCCCCCCCCCCCCTTTTAAGCTGATTTCCAAAAACAAAAAATAAGTATTTCTTTATTTTTAAAGGAGTTTCCAAATACCAAATGTCACGTCTGTAACATCTTCAGTTTTTGAGATATCAGTATCCAAATTAAAAGATTTCAACCCCGTTCAGTCACTTTTACCCCCACCCCCACCCAAGTGGTTTCATGTTTCTTTATTTTTAATGGACTTAAAAATACCACTTTTCACTTCTGTAACATGTTAAGTTTTTGAGATATACTGTAGAAATGCTCATTTTAAAATTTAACCCCCTGTTTAGTTCGCCTTAAATAGAGTTTCCAAAAACAAATCACCTATGTTTCTTTACTTTTACAGGAGATTCCAAATACCAATTTTTACGTCTATAACATTTTAAGTTTGTGAGATATACTGTACATATAATCTTTCTAAAAATTCATCCCAATTTGTCACTCCTGTTTAACCCCCATTAATTGGATTTTCCAAAAAAACAAAAAATATGTGTTTCTTTATTTTTAAAGGAGATCCCAAATACCAATTTTCAGGTCTGTAATATCTTCAGTTTCTGAGATATAGGTATCCTCATTAAAGGCATTCAACCCCTTTTTCACCCCTTCTATTGAGATTTTCCAAAAACAAAAAAATACATATTTCTTTATTTTTAAGGAGATTCTAAACACCAATTTTTACATCTGTAAACTTTTAAATTTTTGTGATACACTCATTTTAAAAATTCACCCCCCTTTTCACCCCCTTAGCGATGGAATATCCAAAAATCCTCCATTAGTGAGCGCCTACATTGTAATATAAATGTATCCTCAAAATTTCATTTCTTTATGTCCTGTAGTTTTGGCTCGGTGATGATGAATCAGTCAGTCAGTCAGTCAGTCAGTCAGTCAGGACATGTTCTTTTATATATATAGATGGACTGGGGCATGCTTCCTTCTTTAGAGCTGTGTCTGTTTTAAATATGAATCCTGTTTGTGATACAGTGTGTATTTTATTAGAAATACGATTTTCATATTGGAAAGATGAATATAAGAAAGAACTAGCAATTAGAATAATCTGTGTTGTTCGAGTCATCATTCTGTAGACTTGTTTGATGCAGTCTTCCCTACGACCCTATCATGTGCTAATCTTTTTATTTCTACATAACTACTGCAATCTACATCTGCTCTAATTTGCTTGTCATAATCATTCTTTGGTTCAACCCATACCCCTACCTTACCCTTCTTCCCTCAAAACCAACTGAACAAGTCCTGGGTGTCCTACTTTTCTATTTCCTCTTCTCATAAAATTTAGCCAAATCGATCTCCTTTCAACAATTCGATTCAGTACCTCTTCATTTGGGATTCAATCTATCCATCTCACTTTCAGCATTGTTCTGTAACACCACATTTCAAAAGTTTCCATTCTCTTTCTTTTTGAGTTAGTTATCGTCCATGTTTCACTTCCATACAATGCCTCGCTCCAGAGAAAAGTGATTGAAAACATCTTTCTAATTCCTGTATCAATGTTCGAAGTGAGCAAATTTGATTTGTTAAGAAAGGCCTTCCTTGCTTGTGCTAGTCTGTATTTTATGTCCTTCTTACTTCTGCCACCATCAGTTATTTTACTACGGAAGTAACAATATTCATTTACTTCTTTTAAGACTTCATTTCCTAATCTAATATTTCTTGCATCATCTGACTTCATTCGATTGCAGTCCATTACTTTTGTTTTGGACTTATTTTCATCCTATACTCCTAAAATAAATGCAAGAATATACAGCAAATGTGAATCCTACATAGGAAGCACCCAGTTTGGTTTTCATAATGGATTTGACACCAGAGACGCATTGCTGGGGATGCAGGTTTTGGTACAAAGATGCATAGATATGTCTGTGGATGTATATGCTTGTTTGATTGATAACGAAAAAGGTTTTGACCATGTGAAACATAAAACATTGCTGCACATCCTACATGATATTGGCATGAATGGTAGAGATACTTGAATTATTGCCAACCTCTATTGGAATCGGACTGCAACAGTTAAGGTTGACAGCATAAACACCTGTGCTATTGAAATACTGGTAAAGCAAGGAGTGAGGAAGGCTGTGTTCTACCTCAACTCCTCTTCAATATTTAGTCTGAAAGGGTATTTTCTGAAGCACTAGAAGGAAAACAGGAGGGCATCATTGTTAACGGGATCACAATAAATAATCCACGATATACAGATGATACTGTTCTGCTTGCAACAAGTGCTCAAGTTCTGCAGACATTACTAAACTGTGTGGGTGAACAGTGCTGTAGCAAGTCTGCATTTAAACACAATAAAGACCAAAGTAGTGGTCATAAACAAACATAACAATCAACCTGTTAACTTGACAGTAATTGGCACATCACTGGAGCAAGTCCAAAGCTTTAAGTATCTCAGCAGCATACTTGATCACAGCTGGAACAATGCTGTTGAAATTAGGCCCAGGACTGAACAGGCAAGGACTGCATTCCAAAGAATGAGCAAACTTCCCTGTAACAGGGACTGTAAGTTCAATCTCCGTCTTCATTTACTTCGGGGTTATGTATTTTATATCTTATTTTATGGTGCTGAGACTTGGACCCTAACAGAGAAGACCACGAAAAAACTTTGATCTTCTGAAATGTGGTGTTACTAACACCCGCTCAAAATATCATGGGTTAACAGTATACACTACTGCTCATTAATTTCAATACACCTTGGTACTTCAGATTTACAACACAAATCAAATGTTATTTCTCACAAAAGATAATTACATTAACTTACACATATATAATACAATCACAATCCTTATATTTTACTTTCATTAAAGTATCCTCGTTTGGATTTAATGACTGCCTTACAAACTCGAGGCATGCGATCAATCAGTTTTTGTAGGTATTGTGAATCTATATGATTCCACACATCCTTAACAATATTCCAGAGATGTTACTTGCTGGATATATTAACTTCTGTGATACGTCAGTCCACTTCATCCCAGACCATTTCAATGGGATTTCAATCAGGGCTTTGGGACAGCCATACCATATCTTTCAGTACTTTCTGTTTTTCCTTTGATGCAATGTAGTTCGTACAGTATGCTGACCGATGTTTTGGGTCATTATCCTGTTGTAAGGTGAACCCTTTCCCTATTAAGCGCAGTCCACTCGGTATTGCATGATACTGAAGTATGCGGTGATACTGCTTCTTATCCATACATCCTTCTATTTTCACAATGTCGCCAACTCTATCTTCGGCAAAACATTCCCAAACCATAATAGAACCTCCACCGTGTTTAACTGTAGACAGAACACACTGCTGGGCTACCCTTTCCCCTACAAATCGGTGAACAAATATTCTGCTTCTGGTTCCAAAAATCTCGAACTTCGATTCATCGGTGAATAACACCTTCATCCACTCTTCCGATGTCCAATTACGATGTTTTCTAGCCCATTCAAGTCTCTTCTGTTTATTTATGGGCCTTAGAAGGGGTTTTCTTGCTGTGACACATCCTTTCAAGCCGGCTTCAATCAGTCTCCTTTTTACTGTTGCAACAGATATTGTTGTCGTCTTTATTTCTACCAATTCTGCAAGAATTTTGGGTGCTGTTTTGAATCTGTTTCTCTTAATGGTAATTCTGATATATTTATCATCACTTTTAGTTGTTTTACGAGGTCGTCCTGGTCGTAGCGTGTCCTTATTGCTACCTGTTGTCTTCTGGCGGTGAAGGGTGTATTGCACTCCCCCTATAGACACACTACACTGTTTTGCAATTTGGCAAATAGACAAACCTGCCTGGCTAAGTGCTAAAATTGCAGCACATTTTTCTATGGATATCTCCACTCGTGGAGCCATACTAGCGATGTGCACACTTCAACTCTCGCGAAGGAACTGACATGCAGGAACCATATGTTATGTATCGTAGCAATGCCTGCCATTCGCTGCAGATATCACATCACTACAGGGAACAACACAGGTGCACCAAATGCGGCATCCATCGGCAAATAGATAAACAAACAAAACCGATAGGTACATAACGTTTATGTACACAACATTATCTGTTGGATACTATTGTATCTCAATGACTACAAACAAAAATCATGACATGTGTACAACTGTTGTACTATTCCTTTGCTTCCTCAACCATACCCACAGTATTAGACCTTGTCTACAGAGAACTAGATGTCAATTATTGGGTGTATTGAAATTAATGAGCGGTAGTGTATGTAACACTGAAATACTCCAAAGCCTGAACAAAGAGCTAGAGGTCATGTCAACATCAAAAAGAAGAAACTTGAGTATTTTAGATAACATATCGTTCTAAATGATAAATATAGACTCCTTCAGGTAAAAGTGAAGGAAAGAGAAATAGGGGAAGAAGGAGAATATCTTGGCTACGGAATGTACAAGAATGTTATGGGCTCAGTACCCCACTCTTTTCTGAGTTGCAGAGAACAAGAACAAGAACTAGATTGCCCTGATTGCAGTCGATATCCAATGAGGATAGGGTACAGGAAGGAGAAGAACTCCTTCCCCAAGACTCTGTTCATACCATTCAGTTCTCTAGATCTTCTGCAGAATCAGATAAAATAACAATATCATTGGCAAAAATCTCAGGGTTTTGATTTCGTATCCTTGGATTGTGATTCACTTTCCAGATTCCTCTTTTCCTTTACCACCTGTTCTATATAAACACTGAAAAGAAGGAGGGACAACTGCAGCCTTGCCTCACTCCTTTCTGGATTGCTGCTTCTTTTTCAAAACCCCCGATTATTTTCACCAAAGGCTGATTTTTGTAGAGATTGCAGATAATTCCTCATTCTCAGTACCGGTATCTGATCCTAATCACCTTCAGAATCTGAAATAACTTGGTCCAATCCACATTACCGAATGCATTTTCTAGATCTACAAATGTGATGTACGTGGGTTTGTCCTTTTTAATTCGATCCTCTAAGATCAAATGTAAAGTCAAGATTGTTTCACGTGTTCCTACATTTCCTCTGAAGCCAAACTGATCTCCCAACTCACTTTCAACTTGTCTTTCCATTCTTTTGTAAATAATACACGTTAAAATTTTGCAGGTGTGAGGTACTAAACTAATGGTGTGGGAGTTTTCATACTTATCAGCACCGCTTTCTTGGGAATAGGTATAACAACATTCTGCCAAAAATTGAATGACACTTCTCCTTACGTCTTACACACTAAATGGAATAACCTCGCCGTGCTGGTTTCTCCTACAGCAGTCAGAAATTCAGAAGGTATGTCATCAATTCCAGGTGCCTTGTTCCTATTTAGGTCTTTCAAAGCTCTGTCGAATTCTGACCTCAAAATTGGGTCTCCCATTTCATCAGCATCAACAGCCTCTTCTTGTTCCAGAACCATATCATCTACTTCTTTACCTTGATACAACTGTTGGATATGTTCCTGCCATCTTTCTGCCTTTTTTTCTTTTTCCCTGTAAGTAGTATTCCATTTGAGCTCCTAATATTCATACACTTAGTTTTCCATTCTCCATTTTCTGGTATGCAGCAGCTACCTTTCCTACAGCCATACAACCTTCAACATACTTGTACTCTCCTTCTGCATTTCCTTAGCTGTTCTGCACTTTCAATCCACTTTATTCTTTAATCATGTGTATTCATTTCTGTCCTCCTCATTTTCTACATTCTTGTACTTTCATTGTTTTTAGTCAGATGTAGTATCTCCTGAGTTATGCATTCATACTTAGTTGTTTTTTTCCTTTCTTCCTAACATTTTTTCAGCAGCCCTACTGATCTCACTCTTCACAACTGTCCATTCTTCCTCTTTTGTGTTTCCTTCAGCCTTTTCATTCAGTCCCTGTGCAACATGTTCTTGGAAATAATCCCTCACACTCTTTTCCTTCAACTTGTCTAGATCCCCTCTCCTTGCATTCATTCCTTTCTTCAGTTTCTTCAACTTCAGATGGCATTTCATGACCAACAAGTTGTGGTCAGAGTCTACATATGCTCCTGGGAAAGTTTTGCAATCCAACACCTTCTTTCTTAATCTCTGCCTAATCATTAATGAAGTCTATTTGATACCTTCCAGTGTCTCCAGGTCTCGTCCACATATACAGCCATCGTTTGTGGTGTTTGTACGAAGTATTAGCAAGGGATAAATTATGATTGGTGTGGAATTCAACCAGCCGATATCTTCTTTCAGTCCTTTGTCCCAATCTGAATTCTCCTACTGTACTTTCTCTTCCTTGGCCTACCACTGCATTCCAGTCTCCCATCACAATTAGATTCTCTTCATCTTTTACATATTGTATTAAATCTTCTATGTCTTCATACATTCTTTTGATTTCTTCATCATCAGCTGAACTAGCAGGCACATAGACCTGCACTATTGTAGTGGGCATTGGTTTGGTGTCTATCTTGACAATAATAATCCTTTTGCTATGCTGGTCATAGTAGCTTACCTGCTGCCCTGTTTTCTTATTCATTATTAAACCAATTCCAGCACTTTGCCCTGTTTGATTTTGTATTGATAATTCTGTAGTTGCCTGACCAAAAGTCCTGCTCTTCCTGCCAACGTACTTGACTGATAGCAACTACATCTAACTTTAGTCTATCCATTTCCTTTTTCGGATTCTAAAACCTACCACAACGATTCAAACTTCTAACATTCTGTAACGTAGAGTGTTAATACAAATAATATCGGCAGTGTGCTAGCAAGTTGTAGCATTAGTACCAATGTAAGGAACGGTAACTGAGCCAACAGCTTACCAAGGAGTGAATAATAAACAGCGTAGACACAACTGGTTTGGTAACCCAATAGCCAATAGTGTAAAGATTTGTCCAAACTCATACGGTCATATTAACATTAGGAATAAGACCATCCTAACCATTGAAACAATAATAATCATCATCATCACAGAATAGATTTGCATAGAGCTCAGTGTAGAGCAGACCACTTCGAACTCAAATACTATGATAGGGTATGTAGTTAGTAGGAACATAAAACACAGTACATAATACAGTGTAAGACCCATAATAAAACGGAAGCGTGGACAGGTGGGTAGAGGTCCAAAGTGGACTGTAGGGTTAAATGTGAATATATGGAAGAGGGATAATGATAAATTACTTAAACTAATAGAGCATAACAACAAGGGTGAATATCACCGATACAAATATGACATAACCAGAATATAAATATCAAAGGACAAGGAAAGGGTGGGTAGCACTTAATCTGTGTTGAAATTCAATACACTTGGAACTTAATCCAAAATGGGAGTTAATTCAGTACAAATTTTAGTGCTGATTAACATAGTAAAGATGACTGTACAAGGACAATAGTTGGTTCATTACAAAATTCCATCAAAGGACACAAGGAAAGGCACTCTGTTCCAGAAAAAAAAAAGGAAATTAAACACCCCACATGAATAATAGCAATTTCTAGCACTGCTCGTACCTCAATTGTCTCATCTAAAAAGAAAGTTCAAGGAAGTTCAACACATTCACAGCTATAATAACACTCATAGAAAAGTATTAGACCAGAAACACAACAGTAGCTTCTCTCTCTCCAACAGCCCCGGAGTATGTTCTCCACTAAGAATGGGCGCTAAGTACAATAAATAGTAGTTGGAAGCATGATGAATGAAAAACACCAATACACCTGCGCAAATGGACATCTGAAGAACCTTGTGGAATGGTTGACGTGACGTAACAGGCTTCAGTGTATGCTGGCTGAGTGATGGTTGAGTGAAGAGGTAGAGCTGGCTTGAAGAAAAAGTGGGCAGATGACGGAATAATTTGTGACTGGTGAGTAGTGCCCATTTCACCATCCGGCCACCGCCCCAAAAAAATTCTGAAGGAATTTGTGTCAATACAAAATCAGGAACAGTAGTCCAGCAAGCCACTGCGGGAAGCCCCCTCGAGGAGATCCAACCAGGCTGACTGTTGCAGACAGGTATAGAAAAGATGCAGAGGAAATCTAGAAGAAAGAAGCATAGCAACGTAGAGGCCGTGGACTTCAAAAACATTTTTAAGTATATATATTCAAATGAAAATATAGGTAGAAGACATGGAAGGGGTTGGTAATGGAAAGGGATCGAGTACTCCAGAAAAATGGGAAAGGGTAGTTACATACAATACCAAATATACAATATTTTTGTTTTTATTTTTACATTTTAAGGCCTACATTGGACCACTGTAGTCAATTATAAAAGGATTTCTTGATTTCCTATCAGCCCAATAATTTTTCATTCTGACAGATGCTGCCTTCATTTGTTCTGTTGAAAATACCCTCCCATTAGACCTTTTATTGATCTTGGTTTGTAGCTTGGTGTGTGTGTCTTGAAGTATCTTAATTTTTTCTGTTTTGTTTCTGAGATGGTCTATTGTTATTTGTAGTTGTTTAACACATTACTGACTGGATGCTTGAGCTTGTCACATACCCTGTGGACCGGACATCTTTCTACTAAGCATACTAGGGTGCACTTGATTATAAAAATGTACATAAATATTAAACCAGTCAAGATTTTATCTTTAAAGTTGGTATGAGTACTCAACCAATGCCGCTAGTAGTACTTCAACATATCTAAGATAAGCAAGCAAATGCGTGTTAATTCAACAACACATCATTAATGTTTACATCGTTGTCGTCATCAGTCACTTGAATAAATAAGCACACTAGGTAAATTACGGCGTGTAGAGGCTTGAATATCACTTCCACTATCACTCTCACATTCAGTTTCCACTAATTCATTATCACTATATCCATTTGAACGATCATCGGCATATAATTCTTATCAAGGATAATTTAAGAGATTCTTATCGTCGTCAGCCAACACCGTATTCCGCGGGCACTCCATCTTGTCATTGACTGAACCGGCAGAAAGAAAGTCGACGTTTCGAAACTAAATCAAATAAAAAAGGCTGTGAATAAAAGAAAAGTGGCAGATATATATCTACGATTTATTCTACTCAATGTGCAAGTTCGAAATTTTTCAATATATGGTCAAGAGATGTTACAGGAAGACCGAAAACAATGTCGTGAATAAAACCGAGATTTCTCGGGTCCCGTCACCTACCGCTGGTGAGCGTACTACGAGATTTCTCGGGGCACGTCCCCCATGTGTTTAATATCCTTCTTAATTTCCATGATCCATTTAATCTTGGTATTGCTATTCCATAATTCTTGTGCCTGGTGTTCTGATAAGATGTCCAAAGAATAATATATGTTTTTTTCCTAATCGTGCTCAATACTGGTTTAATTTCCTTATAAACTGTTTTATTCGATGCTATTCTCCATTGTCCATTAACTTGATACTGTTTATTTATGCATGTTCTCATTATTATTCTTTCTATCTTAAGGATTTTGTCTGTTTCAGCTGTATTAGTAGTTTTAAAAATGGTTTCACAACCATAAATTATTTCCGGCCGTGTGAGTCAGACATGCCAACTTTCAAAAGTAAAAAATCAGGAGAAATTTGGCAGCGAATCACAACATATTACGACACATCACTGATGACAGAACATGTACTAATTCATTATAATTCAATACATTAACAACTCGGCCTATATAAATATTTTCATTATTTATATGTGAATACTAAATACTGGACATACCTGAACTTTACGAACATGTGATTTCTCATCCTTCAACATACTGAACACATTACGACTAATTGTTGTTCAACACACCCGTAGCTAACTTAGCTCTCTTCAGGAACTCGGAACTAAATTTTTGCTCAAAGCACTTGCCTTGCTGGTCTGAAAAGTTTCTCCAAAGTTTGATAAAATAGCAAGCATCACCTTAGAGAGTCTGTCATATATAAATACACCAACAGCTGATTTCATCTGACCTACCAATGCCCACTGAACATCAATTCTTTTTTGCTACTGGCTTTATGTCGCACCAACACAGATAAGCCTTATGGCGACATGGGATAGGAAAGGCCTAGGAGTTGGAAGAAGCGGCCGTGGCCTTAATTTGCCTGATGTGAACCACAAGAAACCATCTTCAGGGCTGCAGACAGTGGGATTCGAACCCACGATCTCCCGGATGCAAGCTCACAGCCTCGCGCCCCTAACCGCATGGCCAACTCGCCCGGTGTATATCAATTATTCTTTTTCCCAGGTCTGTTTCTTTGAGCTGAAAGTTACAGAACTGGGAGTACAGAACATCAGTTTCTTCATCTAAATGTTCCATTTTATTAGTCAGAATGTTTGGAAAATTGTTAATGAAAAACCCAAGGCTAGAAAATGATGCCTTACTTATAGCAGAAATATATGCAACTTCTGCATTAATTAAAACTTCATCTTTGAACGGAAATTTGTATAGCATGTTGTCACATGATGAAGAGAAACACTTTCTAACAGACTTAAAGAATATGCACCTTTCTTTAGACTTCGAAGTGTTCACCAAAACAAACGAAGAGTTCCCTCTCATCAGATCTCACGCATCCTTTTGATTTGCTGGAGTATGATAATCTACATCAAAGAGAGAGGAGGACCTTTTAATAACGTGTGGATTCACAAAGCTTGCCATCAGATTCTTCAACAGTTCCTCCAAAATTGACGTCAATAAGTGGATGTGCGGCATACTTGACTGAAGAGCTATGTGTGGATTCTCAAAAAGATATCCATAAAACTCGAGAGAGAAAAGGGCAAAAATATTCGTGTAAATTTTATGAAAGGAACACGAACAGTCGTTTTTCAGGTGACAAAGCATGACTCTTAGTATCATCAGTAGTTTCACTTTTTTTGGGGGGTGAAACTGATGACTGGGTTCTCCTTTCAACTGAGGAGTGTGGTGAAATGTCATGATAATGCTTCACCTTTTCAGAAAAAACATCTGCGCTTAGACTGTACTCACAAATTTTGTAAGTCTTCAAAGTTCCCATCTGAGAATCCTTACTCACAATTTCGCTCCTGAATAAAGTAACCAAAGGGTCCCACTGCAACAAAATATTATTTAAACACCTTCTTAGTGATAACCATCAAGTAGACACATGCTTCAGAATTTTCTTGATCTCTGTGTTGTGTAAAGTCTGAAATTCTCTGAACTTTTCTTTCCTCTTTGAACTCCTTTCCAGATAATAAAATATATCAGTTATACTTTCATCTATATTTACAGGCAAGCACGCCGCACCCTTCTCTGCAGCAAGATTAATTAGGTGACCAAAGCAGCCTACGATGGTTATGTTACTATTTTCCCGCTTCAAACATCCTGCCACACCATTCTTTGATCCTATCATTTCTGGAGCATTATCAGCACCAAGAGCTAGGCAGTTTTTTAACGGAATGCGGAATTCTTGAAAAGTAATAATAATAATAATAATAATAATAATAATAATAATAATAATAATAATAATAATAATAATAATAATAATAATAATAATAATACACGCTTTACGTCCCACTAACTACTTTTACAGTTTTGGAGAGGTGATGCCGAGGTGCCAGAATTTAGTCAGGAGTTCTTTTACATGCCAGTAAATCTACCGACACGAGCTGACGTATTTGAGCACCTTCAAATACCACCGGACTGAGCCAGGATTGAACCTGATAAGTTGGGGTCAGAAAGCCCAACTGTCTGAGTCACTCAGTCTGGCTCCTGAAAAGTTGAGAGCAAACAATTGACAGTGTTAGCTCCAGCAGCATCCCCTTCTAAATTAGGCACAGGGAGTAGACAACTCTGAATTTCATTGAGTTCAGGCCTAAAAAAAATGTTACAACAATAGGATATATTTGCAAGTCGCTTTTATTGCTACCATCAGTAGCAACAGAAAATACATTCACCTGCAAATATGATTCAATTTTCGCCCTTCTTCCATGCACATTTCTGTAATTATAGCCGCTATTTTCATTCTAGCCCACCCGTATCGTTTAGCGATTTCTGAATCAGGAAATCTTTTGCGAAACAAAGGCCCCGCGTATTCGACACAATTTATACGCACGTTATATTCTACGATAAATGGTGTAAATAAAGCCTCGGCATTCGTCACAGAATTTACATCTTGGTTTTTACATGAAAAGTTCTGTTTTTGGTTTCTTTCTACACACTGGACACTCTCCTTATGTTTTTCATTTGCACATGTTTGAGTATATCGCACTTCCTACCATGTGCAACTGAAAAAAATCACACCTACATATAGTACAGAATGTGAACATTGGTCCCTTCCTTGATTCACTGAAATACGGAAACTCTTCAATCAATCAATCAATCAATCAATCAATCAATCAATCAATCAATCAATCAATCAATCAATCAATCAATCAATCAATCCTGATCTGCATTTAGTGCAGTCGCCCAGGTGGCAGATTCCCTATCTGTTGTTCTCCTAGACTTTTCCTAAATGATTTCAAAGAAATTGGAAATTTATTGAACGTCTCCCTTGGTAAGTTATTCCAATCCCTAACTCCCCTTCCTATAAATGAATATTTACCCCAATTTGTCCTCTTGAATTTCAACTTTATCTTCATATTGTGATCTTTCCTACTTTTATAAACGCCACTCAAACTTATTTGTCTACTAATGTCATTCCACGCCATCTCTCCGATGACAGCTCGGAACATACCACTTAGTCGAGCAGCTCTTCTTCTTTCTCTCAATTCCTCCCAACCCAAACTTTGCAACATTTTTATAACACTACTCTTTTGTCGGAAATCACCCAGAACAAATCGAGCTGCTTTTCTTTGGAGTTTTTCCAGTTCTTGAATCAGGTAATCGTGGCGAGGGTCCCATACACTGGAACCATACTCTAGTTGGGGTCTTACCAGTGACTTACATGCCCTCTCCTTTGCATCCTTACTACAACCCCTAAACTCCTTCATAACCATGTGCAGAGATCTGTACCCTTTATATACAATCCCATTTATGTGATTACCCCAATGAAGATCTTTCCTTATATTAACACCTAGATACTTCCCTATAATCGCTTTTAAACACTGAATCATATTCACTTTCGACATCTTGGCCAAAACAAATATTAAGACATACAACCAAGAAGCACTACTACGTGACGTAACACGAGCACTTATGCAGGCCCTAACCCGGATAGACGTCTATGGCGTGCTACTTCTGAGGTTAGGTTACTCGCATGCGACTTCCACTTCCTAATATTAAGCTATTTGAGTATTTGACTGTATTATAGTCAAAGGAGGAGCACACGGCTGGCCACCGTGTCCCGTACTGCCATCCGGTTGTGATTATTAGAACTGTGATCAACCAGCTACACTCAGCCATATATCAATAGAACGAGGAAACGCACAGGAGTTTAAATTAATACCAAAATTACTGACACTGCTCTGAAAATTGGGGAATTGGTCCCGGCGATCGGGAGATCGGGAAGAACGATGAAAAATCGTGAATCTCCTGCTTAAATCTGCTGTTTTATAATGTCTTAATTTTGCTGCCATCTATAAGCTTTTCTTATTGACTTGCATGTAGTCTGGTAATATAATTGGCTTTGTTTATTTTATTTAGTCTGTTATGCCAAGCTGGTTTCTCATTAAGATTATAAGTTATGTTTTCTCCTAAATACTTAAATTTGTCAACAATTTTGGTTTCTTGCCCATCAATTGTTATTTTATTTACCAGTGGGGGATGTGTAAACATGATATCGTAAGACCTTTTTTTTTTGTGCTATTTCCTGTAGAGATTTAATTTGGTGCCGAGTTTACTGAATATTGTTGGACAATAGAGTAAGGTCATCAGCAAATCCTAGACAGCTTAGACTTAAATTTTGTTTGGAGCTTCCAACTTTTATGTTCTTTGGGTTGAGCTTGTACCATTCCCTTATTATAAATTCTAATGCACAATTAAAGAGTAATGGTGTAAACAGCCTCCTTGTCTTAAACTTGTTTTAATAAAAAATGGTTCAGAAACCTCTCCTCTAAACTTTACTTACGATATGGGATTAGTTAAAGTAAGTTCTATCAGTTTAATTACTTTAGGATGGAGTCCAAAATTCCGTAAAATTTTTAACACTGAAGGTCTATGTATACAATCATATGCCTTCTTCAAGTCGACAAATGATTGGAAATTGGAAATTTATTGAACGTCTCCCTTGGTAAGTTATTCCAATCCCTGACTCCCCTTCCTATAAATGAATATTTACCCCAATTTGTCCTCTTGAATTTCAACTTTATCTTCATCTCTTTACCTTCTTCTTTTGTAAAAAAATCTTGTATGTGCAGTCCAAGATATACAATCCTATATAATTATCCAGATTACTCTTATCTCAAAATATTTTTATTAACATCACTGAGAGCTGTTTTATTCACCTGGATCAATACTTTAATGCTGGCTTGAATCTTAATCATATTTCTGAGGAAACAAGAGTATTGTTCGATTTCTTGATAGCGTTTTTCAGACTCAGAAAAGCTTCCAATAGCAAATTAGTTTTTCATAGCATACAAAAAACGTTCTCACGCCACGCCCTCTCGCCGCATTGCCCTGCATAATTCCACTCCCTCTTCCCTCCTTCCTTCATTGCCATTGGCTCCGGGCCCCTCCTACTCCTTCTCAGTGCCTCCCTTGTTCTGCTTCCCCCTCCCTTACCCTCCAACGCGGGTGCATTGGTCACGGTGTCTTGCGGCTCTCAGTGTCTTCCCTAACGTCTAATAACACATAATAGATACGCTCCCACAGGTGAGTCTCTTATTCACGTAAATTTTTACGACAAGATTTTTTAAAAAAGCCTTTCTTGACCTTCTTTTCTTTTTTATTTGCTTCAGGTCCTAATTTGAACCGAGAACAGTACCCTGGAAACACGGCGTCCGCCAATTTTTCATTAAAAAGGTCTTGCTATCTAATACTTAAAGAAAGCGGCTAAGTTAGAGAAGACATATGTTTTATCACGCAAAATAGGAAGTTGTTACGTCTTTTGACAGGTTGTGTTATTTTAATGACAGCCATTTTTAACCAATAGAAAAATGGTTTCTTAATTCTTGCACCGGTTACTCTAATACTCAGTGAATGTTTAGCAAGGAAACCTTTTATACATATGTTCTTACAAAATTAAAATTATGCTCTTGGACTTGTATGATAGTGAAGCATTGGTTTTTGTCCTCAAATTTAATCTGCTCGCACATGGTTTAATGTTTTTAGATTCAGAGGACTTTTATCAAGAGGACGTATATTCAAAGTTTTAAGACAGTTGGTGTTATTGTTTAAGTTTAAGTCATAGGTTAATGTTTATGAATCCCGTTTTTAATTACGTCTTGCCAGTTTTGTAAAATTTGTATGTACCGGTACTTTATGCATTGTTTATTGTAACTTTGTCTATGTATATTTTTCTTATTTTTGGCTGATGATGATGCACACCAGCATCGAAACCGGTACCGAGTATAATAATATGTTCTAATATTTCTTATAACATTATATGGCATTGAATAGGTGGACCTCTCTTGTTTCCATTAGATTCTCGGTTCAATACGGAATAAACATGAAGTTTTTAAACTTGAATGAAACAGCCAACCAGGCAAAAAGTTACAGCCCATCAATATATGGGTTTAAAGATTAAAATTGGTAAAATAGGCAAGGACATTGGATTTATTAAGCAATGTATAAGGCTTAATCTTACCCCTATTTTTTTAAGGAATACATTAAAACCAAGCTTCCTACCCTTTCATCGGCGTAATCTTTACTTTAGGACTAATAAACTTTGGTTAAGAAATGAACTAAAAATGTTTGTATCGGAAGAAAAAAATTTCCTCAATTACCGCTTATATGAGACTTACCTCAGAGCTACTGTTTTACTTACCGGTACTGAAGCCCAGTGGAACTTATTTCAAGAACACGTTTTTGCTAAGTTATCAGATATACGGTACTAGCCACAAAACAGTCCACACTGGACAAAAAACTTGAAGTACTTTTAGACAAAGCTAATTCAGTCAAACAGACTGGAAATCGAGAACCTGAAAACGGTCTTTTGGCTCAGTTCCATCCTCCTTTGATCAATCTCTCCAACATAACCTTAGATGAGGATGAAAGGGCTATTCTCGAAAAAGGTCCTAAGCACAACTGGCCATGTCCAAATCCCGTCAATACGGTTACAAAACTTGTCATTGAGTCAGAGATGGCTATTAGTAAAATGCCACATGACCTCCAAGAGGAAGTCAGATTTGATGTTAAAAAGCAACTTGAAAAAACTTTTCTTTCTGATAAACGTGCATTAGCCCCTAATAATAATAATAATAATAATAATAATAATAATAATAATAATAATAATAATAATAATAATAATAGTAATAATAATAATACAGATCCTTATAAAGTAAATAAGAAAATTCAGGATCTCAAGAGGAAGGTATCTGCTAATAACCTTATCATCACAAAAGCTGATAAGGGCAATACTACTGTAGTTTTTCATTAAAAAGATCTTGCTATCTAATACTTAAAGAAAGCGGCTAAGTTAGAGAAGACATATGTTTTATCACGCAAAATAGGAAGTTGTTACGTCTTTTGACTGGTTGTGTTATTTTAATGACAGCCATTTTTAACCAATAGAAAAAGGGTTTCTTAATTCTTGCACCGGTCACTAATACTCGGTGAATGTTTAGCACGAAAACCTTTTATACATATGTTCTTACAAAATTAAAATTATACTCTTGGACTTTTATGATAGTGAAGCATTGGTTTTTGTCCTCAAATTTAATCTGCTCGCACATGGTTTAATATTTTAGATTCAGAGGACTTTTATCAAAGGGACGTATATTCATAGTTTTAAGACAGTTGGTGCTTTTTTAAGTTTAGGTCATAGGTTAATGTTTATGTATCCCGTTTTTAATTAGGTCTTGCCAGTTTTGTAAAATTTGTATGTACTTTATGCATTATTTATTGTAACTTTGTCTATGTATATTTTTCTTATTTTTGGCTGATGATGATGCACACCAGCATCGAAACCGGTACCGAGTATAATAAAATGTTATAATTTTTCTTATAACATTATATGGCATTGAATAGGTGGACCACACTTGTTTCCATTAGTATCTTGTCCTGTGCGATTTTCTTGAAAGAAATCCTCAATATTTTGAAGAAATTCCCTAGCAGTATACTCATCTCTACCCGAAAATTTAGTTGGTTTGTCGTCTTGAATGTTAATGAGTGTCATGGTGTTAATTGACTCTCTAGATGTACCTGGACTGGAAATAAATGATGAGTTTTCTCTTAACTTAATCGAAGAGAGTTCTTCTGCAGGGGTATCTACTTTTATCTGAAATGTGTTATCAAGGGTTTTAATTTCAGATTGTAAATCAGTTTTCAAAGCTTGAACATCTTTACAGAAGGCGGTGAGTTGTGTGTGTGTGTTATCCATGTGATTCGTGAAACGCTTGTCCATTTTGGCTTGTGTGGATTTCATAAGTCCCACTTCAGCATTGAGTTTGCTGACATCCGATTTGAACGAGTCCCTAAGGCTCTCCTTAATTTGTGCCATTTTTATTTGAGCCTGCGAAATGTGTCCATGAGACTCTTGGAATTCGGCTCGAAGTTCTTTTAAATTCTCAGAAAGGGATTGAACATTTTTGAGATCGTGACCAAATGATTGAATAACTTGCCATTTAATTTCTTCCTTCAATGTTTCAATATTCTCTACGAATTGAGTTTTTATTTCTCCTAACTTGGATTCGACTTTGTCACTGGAATCCTTGAGCTGATTTTCCAAAATAGCATTTGCCTCACGAAATCTTTGTTCGAGATTAGCAGTTGATTCAGTGAATCGATTAAGGGATTTATCTGCCTCAGCAAATCTTTTCTCTAAAGAAGCTTGTGCTTCTTCAAACCTTGATATAGGGTTATTAATTAACTCTTGCATTTTATTATGAGTGGTTTTTATCTGCTGACCAGTCGCCATAAGACCTATCTGTGTCGGTGCGACGTAAAGCAACTAGCAAAAAAAATATATATATATATATCTGCTGACCTAGTTGTTTGTTAGCCTGATCAACCCTAGAATTTGATTGATCTATTTTTGTATTTTGATCATTAATACTAGTGCGAAGAGCTTCAATTGTTGCTACTATATTATCCATGGTAACAAATGTTTGTAAAGGACTTGAAAATGAATTATGTATTCTAAGGATCAAAACTGCAATTGACTGTGCGTAATCTGACAATGCCTGCGTCTCCTAGCGTTGTCTGACCAAATGCGCATGTTATTTCAGATATCGTAATTCAAAATGTTAGTATCTTATAAAGCTTAAGTATAACTTTATTCAATATCCTGTTAGTTTTCATGCTATAATATCCAGCACAGCTCCTTTTGAAATCCCGAAGTTGGCCTTTATTTATTATTGCACAAGGGGTGTCGCTACGCATTTGTTGGTAGTTTGGTATATCTCCTTTCGAGGCCTCTAAAGTTGGCCGTCATTAATACCTCTTTCGCGACCCCTTAAGTTGGGCTTCTTTTAGTACTCCTTTCGCGGCCCCTTAAGATGGGTGCCATTAATACCTTCTCTCCTCTCTGTACCAGGAAAAGTTTATTTCAAGAGCATGAGATCTTTCTGAGTGGTGCCTAGCCCTTAGGAGCTGGTACAGAGAGGGAGGATCGCAAGGCAAAATAATAGATATTATATCTCTCTTTCCTTAATTCAATCCCTGGGAGGTCACCCTATTATATCGCCGAATCATAGATATTTACTAGAAAATAAATCCCAATTTCAACAACAGAATATTAAAAAAAAAAACAAGTTGATCAAGTAAAATTTAACTGAATAATGTCTTTCTCAATCAGTCATGTCCATCATAGCTTCCATGGCATAAATTATTAATAAAGCATGTTGTGTAAATAAAAAATCCTAAAGTCCTTCTAATGGCACATGCGATTTCAGTTTACGCTTTCTACATATATTAAGGAAAGTAAAATCTGTAATTCCTTCTTGTAACCACATAAAACTCAAATATGAAACACTTAAAATTAAATCTGATCTTCTGGTATGAAGTTCTGAGTATTGTCCTATTTTATTGTAAATTATTGTACACTTTACGTAAATATTGTAAAATGAGAGTTTATGATACACTTCCAGTATGAATGAAGCACTCAATTGATATTTTAAAGTTCCAATAAATGAGAATATACGACGAGAGCACACTGTTATTTGAGAGTCTTTCTTCACTTAAGAGTTGTAAAACGTTAATTTTCCTAGTAAAATATTAAGTAAGTGAGCCTTTAATGTTCTTTGTCAGTAATGGCGCTGTTTATAGAAGTTCTGTTCAAAGTCAGAATTATATTTTTGAATGGAAAAAACACTGATATCACCTGACAGTCTTGTTGAGCTCAAACAGTTGAATACTGCTCTGCAATCAGCAATCTGGAACTCAGCTAACAGCAAACGCCACGATGTTCCATAGTACCACGTCCCTGGAACTGTCCCTCGTAGTACCAATTCCACGTTGATCTGCATCAAATCTCCGTCGATCTCCATCGTTCTCCGTCGTATCGAGTCAGGATTTCTCATGTTACTAAAAGAGTGGCTTTAACACAAGAAAGTCCAACTGACTAGGTTGAAAATGTGCACCATTTGATTTTGCAATGTTAGAACTGATTATGATTGTCTCATAAATAATCACCATTCACTGGATGAGAAATACGTCGGAGCACTGTCTATTATCATAAATTACGATAATGAGAGAATACACTTCCCTGCACAGTTCATCTTGACACTTACTGCACACTGTTCGTATTGTCAAAAATAACTTTCATTCGAAGCACAGTTTATCATGGCTCACTTTCACAGCAAATAAATAAATAAATAAATAGCTCTCTCTCGTAATATCTCGCAATGTTCCTTCTCACTATCACAGTTCTACAAGTATTCATGTATGAGTCCTATACTTCACAATATCACTGAATTACGAAGTTCATTATAGAGTCTATCCAGACAGGTTGTTTTAAATGGTACAGTCTGTTATGGCGATACGCGAACAGTCTTTCGGCACAAATTAAAGTGTTCTAGGCTTTAATAATACTCAAAATAATCAGCATGTTGCAACCTACACTCATGATATTCAAAGTTGAAACAGTCCAAGACCATTACAATGTAAAGTGGCCGTGCTAACTTCAAGTTTGTTATGGTTATTCACACGAAAATTAAGATATTTGTCAAGTTCAAATATTGGTGAAATATTACAAGTCTTATGACTCTGATGTTATACACACACGTTAATTTCCTAAGTTTGAATATCTGACGAATTGCAAGTCCCACAATTTATAAGTTACTCACTGGTATTCACAGAAACTAAGTGTCAACTTGCAGTTGAAATTGTATGACGATATTCCGGCAAGATGAGTACTGAGTTCGACTCGTCGCGTGCAGCATGACATGCGAGTCAGCTGTGAAGAATGCGAACTGAATTGCAACTCTTTTTTTTTTTTTTTTTACGGGGGCCCCCCAAAGCCCGCTCCCCCGCCGTGACCATCGACTCAATCTACATGGGCTCCGACATACTATTAATTTCTAAGAAGAAAAGAGATAGCTGGGTAAAGTGGGAAGTGATACAAAGAGTATCTGCCTGTTTCCATGTCAAACACGTTACCAGGCGAGATTGTGTTAGGTATATGGTGTTGAAGTATGGTATTGACGGGTCAGGAAAAAACCACATGGGCAGAAAGAAGAAGGAGCCTACATGTAAAACCTGACATCTTTTGGATAGCACATGCAAGGATGTGGGCTGGAAAAAGACCAGTGGTTGTGTTAGTTAGGAACAGGTAACATGCACAAAACATAAACCCATTCCATCGCCTGGGGATCAGTCCGTCTGGGCACTGCTGTGACTAGCGTGGTTCTTGCCGGCTGCGGAGCCATGCATCGAGTACCACTAGGGCCTGCCGCACGGCTCCACCTCCTTGGGGTACCTCGTACCCAGTCTCGGATCCCGGAGAATGAGGCCAAGCCCGCCGAGGCGGGGTCCTCGTGGAAGGGGGTGGGTTAAGGTGCCGGGCCTCCTTCCTCTCTGCCCGCGCCATGACCCGGTAGACAGGGCAACTGCGATGGGAGGCCGGGTGGCCCCCCCGAGCAGTTGGCGCACACCGGCGCCTCCCTAAGTGCTGTGCTGGCCGTGTAGTGGTGATCACCACCACAGTGGTTGCACCTCACCTCGAGCCCACAGCTGACGTGATGGTGGCCCCACCTCAGACAGCAGAAACACTGCAAGAGCTGCTGAGCGGGACGTTTTACTCTCACCTGACTGCCTCTACCCGCTAAGGTCCTCTCCTGATTGGCTCCTCGGTTGACTGCTGTCCTGGGAGCAGTCTTGGGTTGCGGCTGAGCGGCCCTCTCCTGATGGGTCGGCGTCACATTCTGCTTCCTGGTCCGCCGTCGTCTTCTTCTTCCCCGGGGTTTCTTCTCGGCAGGGGAAGAGGCCTCGTCCTGGTGGCCCTCCTCCCGGCCTGGTGACCCCGGGGTAGCTGGTGGCTTCACTGCATCGCCGTCTTCTTCCTTCTCCTGGCTGGCGTCGGCGGCGTCGGTCGGTGCTAGCTCTCGACTGCGTTCCCGGTCCTGTGGGGCGCACATCGAGGTCTGCAGCTCGACAGACTTGCAGGCAGGCTGAGCCTGTGCAGCAGCTTCAGAACGCCAGGGGTCGTCCTTCTGCACTGCTGTGCTGTTGTCCACCATCACGGACGCTTTCCTGGTTTGCGCCCGGGTAACAGGCCCTTCCTGGTAGGCCTGCGTCTGTGACCACTTCGCCTTGGTAGTTGGTCGACGATCCTGGTCGGCTGCCTTGTTGGTCTGCGTGTACTTCGTAAAGTACAGCTATCCAACTGGGGTCGCGCCGCTGCAGCGCTCAGGAGCGCCGCCGTCGTCCTCGGTCCCTGGCTCCATCTGCGTGGCTGCCTCCTGGTAGCCTTAGACGTCCTGCTGCTCCCGGAGTACTGGTAGCCGGGCAACCTGGAACTGCTGGGACGCGCTCTCCTCGTAGACCTTGAAGCTGGCTGCGTCGTTAGGGCGAATGATGATCGCCCACTCAGGGACCATATGGCCGATGATCGGCAGGAGTGGCTCCCCGATGGACTCCGCGGTTGCATTGAGGTGGTCGAATACTCGGAGCGTCCCCTGGTGGTTGTCTTCCCCCCACCTGTTGAACACCACCAGCCCCGGGCGTTCATAGCGGGGGACATCCACCTCATAGTCGTAGTCGACCAGTCTCACTGGTAAGGTCGGCTTCTCCATCCTGGTCCTCCTGAAATTAAACGCCTGAAAGAGAAAAGCGAGCACTTAGAAGTGCTCAGCTCAGACAAAGCTCTTTTGAAGTCGTACTAATAAGTACAGCAGCCTGGTTAGCACTTAAGAAGTACTGAGCGCCTGGCAAGGAGAGAGAAAGCAGAGCGAGAGGCACATACGTCCTTCCGCTTCAACAGTCAGCTCGTCCTTTGGAATTGCTAGGTTTTTTTTTTTTTTTTCGGGGGGCCCCCCGAAGCCCGCTCCCCCCGCGTGACCAACGACTCAATCTACATGGCCTCCGACATGCTATTATTTCTAAGAAGAAGAAAGAGATAGCAGGGAGGAGTGGGAAGTGATACAAGGAGTATCTGCCTGTTTCCATGTCAGACACGCTACCAGGCGATATTGTGTTAGGTATATGGTATTGAAGTATGGTATTGAAGGGTCAGGGAAAAACCACATAGGCAGAAAGAAGAAAGGGCCTACATGTAAAACCTGACATCTTTTGATAGCACATGCAGGGATTTGGGCTGGAGAAAGACCAGAGTTTGTGTTAGTTAGGAACAGGTAACATGCACAAAACATAAACCAATTCCTTGCCATTCCATCGCCTGGGGATCAGTCCGTCTGGGCATTGCTGTGACTAGCGCGGTCCTTGCCGGCTGCGGAGCCATGCGTCAAGTACCACTAGGGCCCGTCGCACGACTCCACCTCCTTGGGGTACCTCGTACCCAGTCTCCGATCCCGGAGAATGAGGCCAAGCCCGCCGAGGCGGGGGCCTCCTGGAAGGGGGTGGGTCATGGCGCCGGGCCTCCTTCCTCTCTGCCCGCGCCATGGCCCGGTAGACAGGGCAACTGCGAGGGAGGCCGGGTGGCCCCCCGAGCAGTTGGCGCACACCGGCGCCTCCCTAAGTGCTGCGCAGGCCGTGTAGTGGTGGTCACCACCACAGCGGTTGCACCTCAACTCGAGCCCACAGCTGACTTGTCGGTGGCCCCACCTCAGACAGCGGAAACACTGCAAGAGCTGCTGAGGGGGACGTTTTACTCTCACCTGACTGCCGCTTCCCGCTGAGGTCCTCTCCTGATTGGCTCCTCGGTTGATTGCTGTCCTGGGGGCAGTCTTGGGTTGTGGCTGGGCGGCCCTCTCTTGGTGGGCTGGCGTCGCCTTCTGCTTCCTGGTGCGGCGTCGTCGTCTTCTTCTTCTTCTTCCCTGGGGGTTCTTTTCGGCTGGGGAAGAGGCCTCGTCCTGATGGCCCTCCTCCCGTCCTGGTGACCCCGGGGTGGCTGGTGGTTCCGCTGCATTGTCATCTGCTTCTTCTCCCTGGCTGGCGGCGGCGGCGCGTCGGTCAGTGCTAACGCTCGACTGCGTTCCCTGTCCTGTGGGGCGCACATCGAGGTCTGCATCTCGAATGACATGTTGGCTGGCAGGGCCTGGACGGCGACCTCAGCACGCCAAGGGGCGTCCTTATCAACTGCCGTGCTGCCATCCACCATCACGGGCGCTCTCCTGGTCTGCGCCCGGGTTACAGGCCCCTCCTGGTAGGCCTGCGTCTGCGACCACTTCGCCTTGGTAGGTGGGCGACGGTCCTGGTTGGTGGCCTTGTTGGTCTGCGTGTACTTCGTAAAGTACAGCTTTCCAACTGAAGTCGCGGCGCTCAGAAGCGCCGCCGTCGTCCTCGGTCATTGGCTCCGTCTGCGAGGCTGCCTCCTGGTAGCCCGAGACGTCCAGGTGCTCTCTGAGTCCTGGTAGCCGGGCAACCTGGAACTGCTGGGACGCGCGCTCCTCGTAGACCCTGAAGCTGGCTGCATCCTTAGGGCGAATGATGATCGCCCAGTTAGCAGCCATAATGCCGATGATCAGCAGGAGTGGCTCTCCGATGAACTCCTCAGTCGCATTCAGGTTGTCGAATACGTGGAGCGTCCCCTGGTAGTCGCCTTCCCCCTGCCGGTTGAATACCACCAGTCCCGGGCGTTCATAGCTGGGGTCATCCGTCGCGTCGAGTGCGTCCAGCAGCTTCTCGACGGCTCCCTTATCTTTAGCATGAGTGTAAAAAGGCTGATGATGCCCTTTTAAAGGGCGAAACATGTCCCTTTAGACCTTAGTTTAATAGGACGTAAGTCCTAACTTTGCAAATATCATTTGTATTGAATAGGTTGACTAATAAAAAAAAAAATTAATAATCTTAAATAGATGTACATCTTCAATACGGACCAAATATTAAGTTTGTAATATGTAAGGCTCGCTTGTAGTTGTAGTCGACCAGTCTCACTGGTAGTGTCGGCTTCTCCATCCTGGTACTCCCGTAAGATATCCTGAAATAGAAGAAGGAGCGAGCACTGAAAAGTGCTACAGCTCAGACAATGCTCCTTCGAAAATGTACTAATAAGTACAAGTGCCTGGCTGATACTTGAAAAGTACAGAGCGCCTGGCAAGGAGAGAGATAGCGCAGCGAGAGGCACGTATGTCCTTTCACAACGGCAGTCAGCTCGTCCTTTGGAATTGCTACGGTCTGGCCTGCTGCTTATATCCCGTACGACCCAAGGTTGCTTGCCACGTCTCGCTTATATCTCTTGGATGCCATGATGGATTTTATTGAAATTGACATATGTTTATGTTCATAACATGAGCTACACGATGATGTGTGTCTCATTTCCATGTCTTTATCGGCTGAAAAGTTAGACATTTTTCTTCCAGTACATTCAAGAGAAAGGGGTGCAACATGTGGCAGTGACGTCACCCGCAGGTTCCATGCTCGTGACGTGTCCAGCTCGCCACGAGGAACTTCGTATTGCGGTTCCACAAGATGTCGGGCATAGGAACATATATTTCTGCTGTCCCTTTTCCATATATTCCGGCAATTTTAAAATAATGTACTGGGCTGGAACAGTTCCTGGTACAATATATATTTCTGCTAATATTCCGGAGGCAGGAGACCCCATAGGTAGGCCTTGTTGCTGATATATGGTATCGTGAAATCTGAAATAGTTATTGTTTATGGCGAATTCAAGTAAATTTATGAATTCCTTAATTTCTAAGATGCTCAATTTGCTAGGTTTTTTAAAATTAGATTCTATTATTTTGATTGTTTGTTTAACAGGAATGTTAGGGTACCTGTTTGTTATGTCAAATGAGGCAAGGGTGTGGTGTTGTTCGATCTTTAGTTCTTTGGTTCTGTTGCAAAAATCTATTGAGTTTTGTATTGTTTTGTTTGCTAAAAATGAATAATGCTTTTTTTAAATTTTTTTGGATGAATTGTGATAATTTATAGGTTGGACTGGCTCTATAGTTTATAATGGGTCTCATGGGTACATTTTCTTTGTGTATTTTAGGGTAGGCTATCGCGGATGGTAATTGGCGGTTCATTGTTATAAGTTTAGCAGATTCAGTTTCAGTGAGAAGAAAATGTGTGTTTTTGAGTAAATTTTTTAAATTCCTTTGTATGTTATTGGTTGGATCTTGGCATTTAATAGAAAAAGTGTTGTCTTGGAAACAGTTTTTAGTCTTTGTTATGTATTTATTTTTATCCATAATGACCATAGTGTTGCCTTTGTCGGCCTTCGTTATTAGTAGATTGTTCTGTTTTATTTTATTTTTGAGTTTGTTTAAGTTCGATCTATTGGTGGTATTCATGTTAAAGTTATTATTGTGAATATTTTTGATGTATTGCGGGATCTTTCTACTGAGACATGGAAATATTTGAGAAAATAATAGATTATACTCATAACGATAATAATAATGATATGGTAATAATTGGGGGAGATCTAAATTTGCCTGAAGTTGAATGGAATGGAGCTGATAGTGAAGCCCATGAACAGAAAATGGCAAATAAGTTAATTTGGGAGGGAGGATTTACACAAGAAGTACAAGAACCGACTCGTCTCAATAACTTACTAGATGTATTCTTGGTTAAACCATGGGAAATTGTTGATAAAACTGAGGTAATTGAAGGAATAGGAGACCATAAGGCTGTAATAATGGATGTCGGACTCGTACCAAAAAGGCTTAATAAGAGGGTTACACAAGACAAGAAATTGTACAGAAAAACTAAAGTTGATGAATTTGGGACTTACCTTAAATCACAATTCAGTTGTTGGATAAGTGAAGGGAGTAACATGGATACACTTTGGGCTAAATTTAAAGGAATCATTTGGGAAGGAGAGAAGAGATTCGTACCTGTTAAGAAGGGTAAAATTTTGTAAAATGACCTCAGACCCTGTTTATTATACAAGGGAAATAAGAAAATTAAAAAGAAAATGTAGAATAGTAAACAGGAAAATCAAAGAGGGTAGGGAGAGTAGAGGAACTAGAAAACAGCTAATGAGGGAACTGAATAGAGTGAAAAAGGAAGCAAAAGAGAATTATATGAATGGCATACTTCAAGAGGGTAATGACCACAAAGGGAAATGTAAAAAGCTGTTTTCATATATCAGGAATCAAAAAGGAAAAGGAATCCAAATTCCTACAATGGTGGGAGAAGGGGATGAACACTATTTAACAGATACTGAGAAAGCAAAGCTATTTAGTAGGGAATTCAGAGATTCAGTAGATGATTGTCAGGAGTTGGAAACTGAAACATAAGATAGAGAGGGAGAGACACAGAGGGAAACAAGAAGCTTTTCATTCACAAATGAAGATATTTTCAGAGAAATCCAACTGCTTCAGCAAGGAAAAGCAGCAGGAAGTGATCAAATTACTGGGGAGGTATTAAAGACAATGGGGTGGTACATAGTGCCTTATTTAAAATTTATCTTTGACTATGTCATAAATAATAGTGTAATACCAAAGGAATGGAAGGAATCTATAATAATACCAATTTATAAAGGAAAGGGTGATAAAAGGAAACCAGAGAACTACAGACCAATCAGCCTGACCAGTATAGTTTGTAAAATACTGGAGAGTTTAATATCGAAGTACATCAGAGGGATATCTGATGATAAAAATTCGTTCATGAGGAGCCAGTATGGATTTAGAAAGAAATTTTCTTGTGAGGCACAACTGGTGGGATTTCAGCAGGACATATCAGATCAGTTGGATTCAGGAGGTCACTTAGTTTGCATAGCCATAGATCTTTCCAAAGCCTTTGATAGAGTGGAACATGGAATATTATTAAAGAAATTGGAGGGAATAGGATTGGACGTAAGTGTTACACGTTGGATAAAAACATTTCTAAATTCAAGGGTTCAGAAAGTCAAAGTTGGAAATAATGTATCTCAGGAAGAGAAAGTTTGGAAGGGAATTGCACAGGGTAGTTTAATTGGTCCGTTACTTTTCTTAATATACGCACCGGGCGAGTTGGCCGTGCGCGTAGAGGTGCGCGGCTGTGAGCTTGCATCCGGGAGATAGTAGGTTCGAATCCCACTATCGGCAGCCCTGAAAATGGTTTTCCGTGGTTTTCCATTTTCACACCAGGCAAATGCTGGGGCTGTACCTTAATTAAGGCCACGGCCGCTTCCTTCCAACTCCTTGTCCTTTCCTATCCCATCGTCGCCATAAGACCTATCTGTGTCGGTGCGACGTAAAGCCCCTAGCAAAAAAAAAAAAATTAATATACGCAAATGATTTAGGGAACAATATAACATCATAAATAAGATTGTATGCAGATGACATAATTGTTTATAGGGAAATAAATAACATTGAGGATTGTTCAGAATTACAAAGAGACCTTGAGAGTATCCAAGAATGGGTTGAAGAAAATAATATGAAGGTTAATGGAGGCAAATCAACTGTTACAACTTTTACAAACAGGATCGTTAAAACTGAATTTGAATATACTTTGGATGAGGTAGTTATCCCAAAAGATGGCAAGTGCAAATACTTAGGTGTGAGATTTGAAAGTAATTTGCACTGGAAGGGTCATGTTGATGACATTGTTGGGAAAGCATACAGATTGTTACATGTCATAATGAGGCTACTTAAAGGATGCAACAAAGAATTAAAAGAAAAAAGTTACTTGAGTATGGTTCGTCCATTATTGGAATATGCAAACAGTGTTTGGGATCCTCACCAAGAATACTTTGTTCTTCAACCTTTCTTAATTTAGTAATCCATATTGCTTCCTCTCAGATTTTGCTTTCACCCTGTCTTTGGACTCCCGTTCCATGTTCGCAATGAATGTCATAATGACTGCAAATTTGAATCAGTCAGACCAAATGTGCTGAATGTGGTGGGTTTGCTCAGATCGCTGAGCGCCAAACGGTCGGACAGGTCACGCACAATAGCGGAGCAGGACCTAACTATACGACTACCCTCGTTCGACCGACCGTAAATGGGGTATGCAGACCTTCATCTCCAGGTCTTGTCCATGTATCCAGCCATCGTTTGTGGTGTTTAAAGCAAGATTTTTTTTTTTTTTTTTTTTTTTTTTTGCTATTTGCTTTACGTCAGACTGACACAGATAGGTCTTATGGCAACGATGGGACAGGGAAGGGCTAGGAGTGGGAAGGAAGCGGCCATGGCCTTAATTAAGGTACAGCCCCAGCATTTGCCTGGTGTGAAAATGGGAAACCACAGAAAACCATCTTCAGGGCTGCCGACATAGGATTCGAACCTACTATCTCCCGAATACTGGATACTGGCTGCACTTAAGCGACTGCAGCTATCGAGCTCGGTAAAGCAAGTATTAGCAAGGACTAAGTTATATAATTCGTGCAGAATTCAACCAGCCAATTTCCTCTTTCATTCCTTTGTCCCAATCTGAATTCTCCTTCTGTATTACTTTCTCTTCCATGGCCTACCACTGCATTCCAGTCTCCCATCACAATTAGATTCTCGTCACCTTTTACAGATTGTATTAAATCTATCTTTAGCTGGGCTGAGTCGCTCAGACGGTTGAGCGCTAGCCTTCTGAGCCCATCCTGGCAGGTTTGATCCTGGCTCTGTCTGGTGGTATCTGAAGGTGCTCAAATACATCAGCCTCATAATGGTAGATTTACTGGCATGTAAAAGACCTCATGTGGGACAAAAATTCCGGCATCTCAGCGTCTCCGAAAGCCATCAAAGTCATTAGTGGGACGTTAAAACAATAATATAATTTATTATTATCCTTCTATCCCTCCATATATTTGTTCTGTTTCTTAATCATGTGCTGAACTGAGAGGCATATAGACCTGTACTATTGTGGTGAACATTGGCTTGGTGTCTATCTTGACAACAATAAACCTTTTGTTGTGCTGATCGTAGTGGCTTACCCGCTGCCATATTTTCTTATTCATTATTAAACCAACTCCTGCATTTTCCCTATTTGATTTTGTGTTAATATATCTGTAGTTGCCTGACCAAAAATCTTGCTCTTCCTGCCAACGTACTTCACTCATACCAACTATATCCAAATTTAGTCTATCCATTTCCCTTTTCACAATGATTCAAACTTCTAACATTCCACACTCGGACTCACAGAATGTCAGTATCCATCTTCCTGATGATTGCCCTCTCTCGTGTAGTCCCCACATGGAGATTTGAATGGGGAACTGACTGAGATGGCTGTTATGGACTATAAGGGTGAGTAACGGCGTAAAATTTAATGACTAGCTTCTGGTGAGGGTGAGTACTGAGAATGAATCCACAGTAATACAGTGTATATGCAATCACATTATCTATGCAGTGGGAGTAGAAGTAGGACTGGAGCAGAAGTTTGTGCAGTGAAGTGAATATCTCAGAAATTTTCCTCAACACGTTCGATGGGTTTGGTCTTAAGAGGTAGTTTTGTTTTAAGGAACCTTTTAAACTCATTAAAAACTCTAGGTTATCACTTCGGAAAAAACTGTTTCCCATTGTGTAAAAACTGCTTGCGCTTATTGGCCTGTCCGTGCTCGTTGTGGAGATAACACTATGTATGCTGTATTTTTAATTTCTCTGTATCTAGAGTTGAATTTAACATCTTGGTAGGCCTAGGTGTTTATATTACACTGGTAAGGAAATCACCTAGAGTGCTGCAGAAGAAAAGCCATATGTTCTGCATTTAACTGCATATGCTTATAATTCAAAAGTCTTTATTCACATGCATGCCATTCACGTTATAGGAAATGCATTTGAAGTCATATAAAATTGCATATTTTTGCACAAATTTATTGTTATGAAGTGAACCAATTACACAATCAAGATTATAAATTACTGCAATTCAGGGAAATTAGTTTCTGGTTCAGATCTTTGTTACAGTATCAATAAGAAAATGGTATCCCACAAGATTATATAATCTAATAATGCAATAATACCCAAATTAGAATGTTAATGACAACAATATATTTGAAATTAAGTTTCCTGCTACTATGTTTTTAATACTGTTCAGACAAATGCAAAACAAATATGTCTGACATATTCAATAGCCGAACCTGGGTCCTCACCTTGTCAAGAAAGTGAGAGGTCCCATGTTCAACTCCCACTTCTGTTGGGCCATGTTTCCTCTGTATTAACTATCTGAATGGTCCATATCTCCACATATATTTGACAAAATATCCATATGTTTAACTTCTGACAGAAAAGGCAAACTACATTTTATTAGTTTTCATAAAACTATGGATACTCAGAAGGTCGTTCACAACCTCAGGAAATATATTTGATCTCAAAACTGTCAACACATGACTTGCCATATTGAGTGTGCACATTCATTAGCAACTCCTGTGGCAGGATATTCAATATTTGCTTTGTCAGTGAAGAAAGTCGGGATTATTATTATTATTATTATTATTATTATTATTATTATTATTATTATTATTATTATTATTATTATTATTATTATTATTATTATTATTATTATTATTATTATTATTATTATTATTATTATTATTATTATTATTATTAAATTTAGAGGTGGTAGATGGAGAAAGGGCAAGCCCCACATACACGGAAGTGCCTCCATCTCCACATGTGTACATAAACTCTACTGAATATTTACATATAAAATTATGTAGACAATTTTAAATATACATATTTTCACTCCAAACACTGTACTCTTAGAATAATAATTATCTTGATTTATCCTGAAAATATTAGAGTAAGAAGACCCAGCCATTTATACTCTTACTCATACCGCTGTATACACACTCATTCACAACCACTCCCACACGCGCACGCATACACATCCAACATACATTCAGCAACTAGACATTCCATACATTTACAGACCCCTGATGTTATAGACACTGGGCGGTAATCATCTATGTTTTCCTTATCTCCATCTTTAAAAACCGGCACTACATTGGCTTCTTTCCACTCCACAGGTACAGACCCGGTATTAACACATTGCGGACCGGGTGCCGTTCGCCCCATGCACAGCCCTGTTCCTGGCCACTTTCTAACTACCTCTAAGCTGGAGTGCATGCATACAAATAAACTGTCAGACTTCAATAGCTTTTGAAGGACTATTGTGTATTTTTCTATTGGCCTTCCTGAATAGTTGTTGAAATGCAGGGTATTTCTTGAAATCTATTTCGGCTCATAGTTTTCAGATATGTTGGTCTTTTTATTAGGGGATCGGTTGGCCAGTAATCTTTCAGACATGATTTCTTCACCTGCCGTATCAATATACACAGAGGATTAATTTTTTTAATTTCTCTGCTAGTGACATTAGTCCACTTTAGTGTTTTAAGGGATAAGTTATGAGAATGTGATTTCTGCTCATAGTGTAAGTTTGTCTTTTCAGCTATATACTGAAAAAATTCCTCACCAAACATAAATCCTGCTACTTGTCCTATGTTTCCAGATTCATTAGGCCATACCTTTATACCAGGAGCACCTTCAAAATCCTCTAACCTAGGTTCACTGTTGTCCATAACCCAGTCGTCAGAAAACACTGCATTATTTACAATATTTAGAATATTTACACCCGTAACACAAATATACGACTCGTTCTGCGCTACGTGCGTTCCACACCTTGCCTCGTCATCACTTGAAACATTTCCATTAGAAGATATTTCATTGTCGAACTCTAAATACTCAGCATCACTTAATATTCGGAGCCTGTATCAGCACATAATTCGCGAATAATTTCATCTTTGTGTAAACACGTGCGATCGCTAGGCGCTGCCATCTTGCATGGCTCTTCGAACTTTGTAAACATGTTGTAAAAAAATGCAAAGAAAATCTACGATATGAAGAATACTCAAAAACAAATGAGACTATCGATTGTGTAGAACCATACGTAACAGAGATCTATCACCCTTGACCTCCAAATAGTTCCCGTATATCTCAAAAGATAGCACTAAAGTTCAGTCTGCTGGGTCTGCTGCTAACACGAGATAACTCGGGACCGGTCCGCAATGCTCGGCTAGGCAAACACGAGTTTTCTCGGGACCGGTCCGCAACTGCACAATTCTTTAGAATTCTTGCTGGCACTCGGTCCGGCCCAGTCACAGCATGAGGTCTTGTTTTCAGAAGGCTCTCACCCACATACACCTGTACTTGCACTCATCCCCCCTTGCAATTCTACTTTATAAAAGTTATATACATCGCATATGGGTTTCTGTTTACATATACATTTTCTTTACTTCACGGAGGAAGTGAGGAAGAGGAAGCAGCTTTACCTCAGATGGTAGAAGGTTCCAGGTACGAGCAGCCCTTGCGTAAAACCCATTTAAATATGAGTTTGTTCTAGTGAAGGGAGGGACAAGAGTAACTCCTTGGCCTCTTTTAACAGAACAGTAATTGAGCTGCAGGCGGTGGAAAGGGGAGAGGTGTGTGTTTTCTGTCAGGGATTTCCTAAGGAAGGCTACGTCTATTTGTGTGCATAATGAGTTCACTGGTGGCAATGACCTAGCTGTGTTTAAGGGGATGTGTTTGTTAATTAAACGTTCTGCTCATCACTGGATACTCTCTAGTTTCCTCATATTTTCCGTTGACGTTGGATGCGAGGAAGGAAGGCCATATAGTAGTATGGGCCGCACTAGGAAAATATAAGCCATTCATAAGGCTTTACTTCTTCCTCCCAAGAGACATCTTTGGACGAAAGCTAGCGCTCTGTATGCCTTACACCTCACTTCCTCCACGTGTTTATTCCATTTCAGACAGTCCGTAATGTGAATACCGAGCAGTCTGATGGAGTTAGAAGTCGGCAGTTGGATTCCACATAGAGTGGATTGGTTCTGGAGTGGTTGTTTAGCTCTACTTAATCTTATATATTCACACTTCTTAATATGTATATACATTTTATTTACCTCACACCACTGAGCTATACTATCCAGATCCGATTGGAATTGTACAATATCATCACTGTTTTTCATGGATCTGTAAATGACTGTCATCTGCATACTGCGCCATGGATCGGATTTTACACAATCCGGTAAGTCGAGAGTATAAATCTTGTACAGGAGGGGCCCTATCACACTGCCCTGAATTACTCCAGAAGTAATTGTGGTTTGGTCTGATTTGGCTCCTCCGTACACAACACATTGCGTTCGACCCACCAAAAATGACCTCAACCATGACAGCAGTTTACCCTGAATGCCATAGTAGCTAAGTTTTAACAGAAGTCTTTGATGTGACACCTGGTCAAAACCTTTGCTCCAGTCCAGAGTCACACAGTCTATTTGTGAGACATCAGTCTGGTCCAAAGAGAACTGCCAGTCATCAATGACTTTTGTTAAAAGTGTTGTGCGGGATTTTCCCAGAAAGAAGCCGTGCTGGTTTGAGTTCAACAGGTTTCTCTCCTTGAGAAAATCCAACAAACATTCAGCAACTAGACGTTCCATACATTTACAGACCCCTGATGTTATAGACACTGGGCGGTAATCATCTATGCTTTCCTTATCTCCATCTTTAAAAACTGGCACTACATTGGCTTCTTTCCACTCCACAGGTACAGACCCGGTATTAATGGAATAGTTGAAGAGAGCGCAAAGAGAGGGCGCCAAGGCGACTCTGCACAATTCCTGAGAATTCTTGCTCGCACTCTGTCCGGCCCCGTCGTGGCATGAGGTCTTGTTTTCAGAAGGTTCTCCTTTACTTCATTTGTTGAGAAATACAGGTTGGTTAAAGGGAAGAGAGGGGTAGATGTTGTCCTTGAATATAGCATGTTCTCTTCCTCAGTAGGGACGGAGAAGTTACTTTTAAATTTCCTGTTGAAGGTGTCTGCAATTTCTTGTGGTGAGGAGACTGCCGTACCGTTATGTTTAAATACAGATGGAGCTCTGTTGCAACCTTTACTTCTGAGAAAAGCCCAGAGTTCCTTGGAGTTGGTGTTGAGACTGTGGATGTAAGAATCATAGGAATCTCTGATAGATTGTTTAGCCTTGTTCCTAGCCAGCCTGTATTTCTCCCACTCACAATCGATTGGATTTCTTTTCCATTTCTGGTACAGGCGGTCCCTTCTTCGAATTTCTCGCACTATCTTCTTGGTAATCCATGGGGATTTCCCTCTGCTGGTTATATTTACTTTTTTTTTTTTCTATTTGCTTAACGTCGCACCGACACAGATATGTCTTATGACGACGATGGGATAGGAAAGGTCTAGGAATTGGAAGGAAGTGGCCATGGCCTTAATTAAGGTACAGCCCCAGCATTTGCCTGGTGTGAAAATAGGAAACCACGGAAAACCATCTTCAGGGCTGCCGACAGTGCGGCTCGAACCCACTATCTCCCGATTACTGGATACTGGCCGCAATTAAGCAACTGCAGCTATCGAGCTCGGTGGTTATATTTACTATTGGTGTGGTTTCTTCTACGCATTGAAAGAAAATTTTCTTCCAGTCATTCCATGTCTTGTTTATGTTAGTACTGCCAGTGAAATCTGAGGTGAGAACTGGGAGGCAGTTGGATAATAAATTGGATAGATCATTCCAGTTTGTTCGGGAAAAATTATAAGCTGTTCTGGTATGGAGTTTGGGGCAAGGTTGTATATGGATCAGTGTTACGAGAATTGCCTGATGGTCACAGAATCCAGGAATAGTATTAAGAGATTTTAATCCATCCACCACTTTAAAATGTAATTATCATGCGCAGTTTCCATGGATAGATATAAGGATATTTCATCAGCATTGCAGGCCTCACTTTTCTATTCCACAAAGCGTTCTCATTTAACTGGTGCTGGGTCATGTGATTAAGATGCTAGAACAAACCTAATATTTATATCTTTAAAATAGCATCAACCAACCAGACATAGAGTTTAACTGTCAATACATATTTTTAATTTCTGAAATCCATTTTTTGACATACCTCGAGCTGTTGTGGAAAGCCTTTCCACCAAACCATGAACATTTTTCTCTCTCTTTGTTGAGCAGCATTAGCTAATATTTAAAATAAGGCACCTGAAATGTTAACAATAATAAACTAGTAACACTGGAACTCTTCATGAAGGAAATTCAGAGCTTGTCTTTTAACCTTTCTATCCTGTAATTAAAAACTTCCAAGATGCATATAAATATTCCCTAAACATATTTCAGATGTTTTCTATGATTAATGTACAAAATTGTGGACGTAAGTCGCTGACTGCCATTGTATTGGTTGCCTCAGGACTGGTGTTCTATTGTGAACAGTGTTTCATAAGTTTTAACTTCCAACAAAGTATTGTGTGAAATTTTGATGTGTGTGCAGATTCATGTTTCTCCAATGCCTCCTTAAAAAGGGTTAATTTAATTTTGTGTGGCTATTCCTAGCCTGGTGCAGCCCTTGTAAGGCAAACCCTCCAACGAGGGTAGGCAGAATCAGCCGAGTATGGGAACTACGTGTTTATGTAGTGGAGGATAGTGTGTAATGTGAGCTGCAGGAATGTCAGGGACAGAACAAATACCCAGTCCACGAGCCGGGGGAAATAACCAATTAAAGTTAAAATATCCGACCCAGCTGGGAATCGAACCTGGAGCCCTCTGAACTGAAGGTGACTATGCTGACCATTCAGCCAAGAAGCCAGACCGTAAACAGGGTTAGAAAACTGAACAAATCCCTAACTATATTTTAACTGTATCAGAAAAAGTTATGTTATGCACTTCTTCGCACCAGAACCTATTGAATTTTTCATTCTTCCTCATATGCCACACTCTTGTATTAACACTTTGGAGAGTTTGCTTTCCAATCCTGAGCTTTTCATGTATGCTTTACGTGTTGACATTGACATTGACTCCCACACAGTATCAACTCCTGCTTCATTTACACTTCTTTGAAAGTGTGCTGTAAGACATTATTCAATACATGGCAGCACATTTTTTTTTTTTTTTTTTGCTAGTGGTTTAACATCCCACCAGCACACTGAAGGTTTTTTGCTGACATAGAGATAGAAAAGGACTAGTACAGGGAAGAGTGGGCCATAGCCTGAATTAAGGTACATCCCCAGAATTTGCCTAGTGTGAAAATGGGAAACCATGGAAAACCATCTTCAGGGCTGCCAACAGTGTGATTCAATCCCTCCATCTCCCAAATGCAAGCTCACTGCTTTTAATTACTCAGGGCCTTTTTGATCTGAGGTAAAAGTTATTTAAGGTATTTCATCCAATGGAAATTCCATTGCCAATGTCTGGCTCCATGGCTAAATGGTTGGCGTGCTGGCCTTTGGTCATAGGGGTCCGTGTTCTGTTCCCAGCAGGGTGGGGAATTTTAACCACCATTAGTTAATTTCGCTATCACAGGGATTGGGTGCGTGTATCATTTCATCCTCATTACGACACGCAGGTCGCCTATAGGCGTCAAAATAAACCCTGCAAACTGGTGAGCCGAACTTCTCCTTGGACACTTCTGGCACTAAAAGCCATGCACCATTTCATGTTTTCATTGCCAAGAACCTGTCATTGATTTGAATTCTTATATTGTTGTGTGTCTTTTTATCATGGAGAAATTTTGCTGGAAACAGAGGAGAATAGGAAGAGTGACATCTCTCACATTATTTGTGGTGGTTCTGACATTATAAGACACTATGCACAGATCAGGAAGAAGCCGATTAATATCTATGTCACCATATTTTTCACTCATTTGAAATGGTTCCTGGCTCAGATCTTTGAAACCTTAACAAGCTACCATTTGAAAAGGACAAATATCGCAAGCACACATTTTTACAGAGCACTCGGTAATCTTATCCTTGTCTTCCTTTCTGACGTTGTGTTCTTGCATCTTTGGTACTGAGCACTTCTGTCTAAGCAAACTGAGGTGCCACTTTTGAACAATAAGATGGTGCTAAATTTTATGCATTGTGCATAACTGACCTTCTGACACCCATCAGAAGCAATTATTTCCTCAAAATTTGCCCAAACTTTATTTGTTCCTTTCCCATCTTTAAGAACATGAACCCCATCGACCAACTACTGTTTGACCTGTATTTTATCTATTACATTCAATATGGATCAACACAAAATAGTTTTATTTACACCCATGTAACCCCAGTAGAAAGTATTATCTGCTATCCTCCCTTACAATTGCAGTGCAATACAGTTATCTCTCATGTTCTTCGATGGACTGATCAAGTGTTGGGGGCGTGTGACATGCTCCATGTCTATCCTGGTCACGCCTCCGTGTTGCGCACGGTATGGCTAAGCTTACACGGATCTATCAGGTGGACAGTCCTAATGGGTCACCATTAAGCCTGTTCGTATGAGTTGTACTGCATCGCCCATCGTCCGTCAAGGCTGTGTGATGTTACCTGCCTCGCACAAACCCACTCATGGAGGCAAACAGTTTTGGGCAGGCTAAAATGTTTGCTTGTTTGTCTCTAGTGGCTACCGTAAACTAGTTTTTATTGCATGATGCTGCTTTTATATTGATTAATATGGAGCATAATTTCAAGAAGTTGACAATAATTTTTGGCGGCAATGAGCAATACTGTTGCCTCTCAGTGCACAACATAGCTTAGTACAAGTGCAAAAATTGTTGAGTGCATATTATTTATGTGTTTGTAATATCACCTTAAAGGTAACATGAGTATAATCAATGTAACGTTATTAGCCCAATGGGGAATTCAGTAGATCCCAGAGAAAAATATATATATGTGCAGTGGAAATAAAGAGGAAAATATGACGGGCTCAATGCATGTGAAAGAGGACCGTTAGGACCGAATAAATATAAGGGCAAGAACAAGATAAGAGAATTTCGAATAACATGAATATATTTTTTTCTTTCTCCAACCAGCAAAAAATAGCAATGTTTTATAGTCAATGAACAACAATTTCATAAGAAGTTTTTAATAATAACCCGAAGGAGAACCATACAAATAATCTGGAGTCTATAATTCCGTATTCAGGAGAAAAAGTAGTGTATCAGAAATGTTAGAGGAACCTGGGTGGAAAACTTTGAGTAAGAAAAGGGAGAAAACTAGACTTATAGGATTATATAGAGCCTATACAGGAGAAGAAGCATAGGGAGAAATCCGTGAGAGGCTTCAGTTGGAAAATAATTATATCGGCAGGACTGACCATAAGTATAAAATTAGAAGGAATTTTAGCAGAAGCGATTGGGGTAAATATTCATTCACTGGAAAGGGCGTGAAGGAGTGGAACAGTTTACCAGTGGTAGTGCTTGATCCTTTTCCAAAATCTGTACAGGTATTCAAGAAGAGAATAAACAGGAACAGAGAAAATAAATGAAATGTTAGAGGCCATTCGACCAGTGCAGGTTATTGTAAATAAAAAATTGTGTGAGAATAAATTAATTCCATCCCCTGGTCTATGGAGATTGGACAGAAGGGGACTGCCTGTAGGGGTGAAGTACAGCGGGGACTTTGAGGGCCCTGGGACCGCTACGGTAGCTGTGAAGGCCCTTCAGAAACTCTGAAAAGCGGTGGCAACAAGGGCTCTGGTTAAGACGCAGCAGGTCATTATGCTACTTAGGTTCCAAAATGGGTAAAATAAATAATAAATAAAAAATAAATAAATAAATAAGTGCAATGTAAATTCTAATCTTATACCAGTTGTATAGTATTATTTGAAGTAATTCCACATACTGTATATGAGTTGACTATGTAAGTACAGGAGATATTATAAGTAGAATTTTGTAAACAATATAAATTTATTAAGGATGAGCTGTATGTTTAATAGAAAAAATTGTTAGTGTAAATTGTATAATATTGTATTCTAGGAAAATGTCTTCTTCTCTTGCTAATTTAAAATTTAGTGCTTGACAATAATGTATTTTAGTGTACCATTTTGCCACCAAGGTAGACACCTCATTTGCATATAAAGTGATTTTGATTTTTGATTTGATAAATTAATATAACATTTACAGTTTTTTCAATACAATCATTACCAAGACAGCTGATGATAAATAACATCTCTCATAAAATGGGTAGAGTAGCAATCGAGAAAAGATAGTTCCTAAATCTGAAGCTTTGGGGAGAATATAATAAACTTGACAAATATAATAGTTAAATTTAGAACCAGTGGTAATGATAACAACCTGCTTGATAATACGAGTGTGTGTAAAGATGTGATACATGAAAAGAGAAAACCTATTCCAAGGGATCATAATACATATTTACAACCAATGATGGTGGTAACAACCAATAACATTGAAGTGTGTGTAAAGATATGGTACGTGAAAAGGAAAAACTGATTCCAAGGGATCATAATACATATTCACAGACTACAAAACTTGTATAAACTACAATTTAAAAGGCCAGGATGGGAGGGAAGGATCCAGGAAAACACCATGCAAGATGTACGTAAGAGATTATGGAAGACAGTCATTCAGTTTCTGTGATGTAGTTTTGACATGGATAATGTTGAGTTTTCCTCAAAGTCTTACTAACTCTCCACAACATGCAGATCACTCCCCCAACTCCCCCACCAAGGTAACTGTAGAAAAAAAAAATTTAAGTTAAAATTTAGATAAAATAGTCTCCATGTCTCTCACCTCAAAGTACACATGTGGAGTCATGGGACAGAGAAGGCTCTCATGCCACGACAAGGTCCCATTGTGCTCATTACAATCTCGATTCCACCTGCCAAAACAGAGAAGGTGGCGAGAATATATAGGCAGTAAGATTATTCCAGAAGGTATGAGCATGGAAAACAGCTGAGCAGATAATGTAATATGTAAACGAAGTAAACGGATGAACATCCAATATAGCGACCAGTCAAATTTCAGGGGGAGTGAATGAAGGAATACATGATGAAACATATGCAGAGTAGACATGGAAAGGTAAGTTCAAAAAATATAAAGTCTAGAGCAAACAAAGTAGGATAGCACATGTTGGAGACTCAATAATAAATATTCTGTGGTAGAGTGGAGATTAATGTAATTAATATAAGTTCCAAAATTCAAGTTTTTAGGCATTTAAATAAAAATAAACATAAATGTTGATACATTTCTAAATATATTTGATACAATCTGTTGATGTTCTTTCAAGAACGAAACCTGTCATTCTATTTTCATTAAGTTGTGTCTTTTTCAGGCATAATTCAGTTACCATGTGTTTTCTTTTTCAGATAGTTTATAAATTCATTTATTCAAAATTAGTTTCAGCAGACTGAAGAACCTAACATTTATAAATTCTTTATCTACCGGGCGAGTTGGCTGAGCGGTTAGGGGCGCGCAGCTGTGAGCTTGCATCTGGGAGATAGTGGGTTCGTATCCCATTGTCGGCAGCTCTGAAGATGGTTTTCCGTGGTTTCACATTTTCACACAAGGCAAATGCTGGGGCTGTACCTTAATTAAGGCCACGGCCGCTTCCTTCCAACTCCTAGGCCTATCCCATCCCATCATCGCCATAAGACCTATCCGTGTCGGTACGATGTAAAGCCACTAGCAAAAAAAAAATCTTTATCTTTATCTGACAAGGATGACATCAGTTTAATGTCAATTTTAATTTTCTTGTGATGAAATGAGGGAAACAGTGCAGAGAATTTTGTTAGTCTGGTCTTTCAAAATACAACTGGCATGCAAATTCAAAGGTGAAGCATTGAACTTTTGTAAACTTTATTTTTTATTTGTAACTAAAGAAGCTGGAATGACCACATCCCACCCAACAGGCCAACTGGTGAACATCGTATTCAGACAATGGAAGAAGGCCACTGTGTGCACATTCTAATAATGTTCTAAACATTATGTCTAAGAAAGCTATACCAATTGACAAGTTTCTTGACCAAGCTACAATGGAACAAGCAGCAGTTAACTGCAAGAATATAACTCCTATTTTAAATGCAGTGTACATGGAATATCTTCACGAGGGCACAGAACATGAAGCATACTCATCAAAATGGCAAACCTACTGTGCAGCAAGCAACTCAATCTTGATCTTAACAGTTTGCATTCTCGAATGTTACATCTTTCCATTACTGCTGTATGGAATGGAAGGAAGAATTGTGGTGAGAAGTACTGCAAAAAGCGAAGCACATTTGATGTAAGATTAGAATCTCTTCAAAATGAAGGTAATTTCCTAGATTTATTAAATAACCGGATTGATGCTGGTAATCATACTGTAACGAGTTGGCTGGGTAAATAAATGAAGCCAGAACCTGGTAGCATTTTACTTCTAAAGTTTATTACCTAGTTACTAAATACTACACAGGATAACCGAGCTCACAACTTACACAGTACGCAATCTCTCTTGTTCTCACTGCATGTTTATGCTAATACATGGAGACTCTGATCACTTGCACTATAGACCCACTCAGTCACAGCCTGTGCATGACAGTCCTGCCGCTCAGGATGATTTTCACTGTCTACACTCCGATAGAACTCGGTTCACAGCCCCATACCAACATTCCAGTGTTTTCTTCCACAGCTGTACCAGAATATGCACAACGCTCTCCTCCAGCAGCTGGCCTCAAGTGACATAATCTCATGGTGACATGCATCAGAACGGGTCCACAGTTCGACAGAAGAACACTCCACAGACTGCCCCACTCAACTCCAGCACTCACTCTTGGCTACTAGCTGGCAACTCCACTAACTGACAGAGTTCGCACCAACCTCACCCATGACTGTAGCACCCTTCGTTCTTCTTCGCTCACACTGCTTCCACTGACTGACTGAATGCCGTGGTTGTCCGCCACCTTATATAAGAAGCCGTCCATTCGAGATACATCAGTCTCTCAAAGCTCGTGGAAGCCTCCCGGCCTGCACTCTAGTTGTCTCCTCACACCTCAAGGCCTCAGCCTAGTGGCCATTGATGGGACTTGCAGTGGTGTCGGACCAATGGGTGCTGGCCCTCCCCCACGAGGCTGGCTGTGCAGTGGGAGGCAAGGCCCTGGCATGTCAATGTCACATGGGGCGGTGCTATAACTGAACGCTCCCACTCCAATCCTGCACCAAAAAACAGCGAACATACCACACTGCTCCCTCCTCAGGGCGACTCGCCTCGAGTCACTCCAATATTCTGAAAACATATCTGGTGTCCATTGGTTGTAACATTAATTACCTCAGCTAGTAGATGCAGAAAAACATTTTTGATGCTTAAAATTCAATAATAAAGTGAAAAATATCTGAAGAAGTTAATAGGTACTGCTAAGTGATTCCTTGTATTAACAGACAAGACTACATACATATTAAATTTGGAACAATTTTCGATATGTATTTGTTTTGTCAAAGAAGATGCAGTTGCTAGCAAACATAAAATCTGTGAACAATCTTTTCAGTTCAAGGACAAGAAGAATGTCACAATGAAGCACAATTTCGACGTGGTCAAAAATGTGATGATGCCGAATTGATGTGTGGAAGATTTAAAGGAGTGCAGACCTACATTTCAGAGAAATATTAAACCACTCTTTATGTTCATTCTGTATCCCATAGTTTGAACTTGGCCATCTCCAAAACAACAGTAGTTACAGCCATAAGAAATTGCTTTGAATCAATTGAACAAAAAGTAATATGGAGGCTATTTTTAATTCCCTAAAGTGGCAACTGCTCTTATAAAAAACGCATTCCTGAAGAGATACAAACTCTTTCAAGAAAATTTATGTAGTCCCATACCTGGCAGATAAGAAGACAAGGTGATATTTTAAACATTGTTGAATCATTCTCGCCAATAACCAATAACCTCAAAGTGATAGTGAATACATGACAGGATAATGAAGCATCGTCTAGTGCTTATGTTCTGCTGTATTCCATTAAATATTCTGACTTCGTCATTGCTTTGTTGAATTACCAACCTGTGAGAAAACAGGGCTAATATGGGTCTGCCAGTCAATACAATTGATTTACGCAATTAGTATATGGTGATTACTAATTTAATTCATTTCATAACCGTACATGTTTCAAGAAAATGATCTGTTCTCTTCTTCAGCGATAATATAAAAACATAGTCAAAATCTCACCATATCACCATCAACACAAGGTGTATCACTTTAATACTGTACCTCTTTAAGCACTGACACTAACACATGATTTTAGTAGTACTTTAACTTACACAAACACACTCTGTTGATCTAGGCCAAAAGTTGCCATGGTATATAGAAAACAAAGTACATGTACTAGATTAGTACCTTTCCACAAGAGTTGTATAAGAATTAACAAGTAAACAACAATCAACCATACACTCGTTATAAACTTGGAAACTTGATCTAGCCTCTCCAACAAATGCGACATCCAAAATCTCATAAACCAGACTCCAATCAATCAAACCATTGTCTAGATTCTTGGAAAACTTTTTCTCCACAGTTTTCAAGAATTCCATCGGATTAAACTGCAGACCATTAAACTTGGGTAATTCAGAGTCCTTGACACAAATGCGATAAACAGATATAACTTGAAAACAATATTCTCTCACCCATGGGTAAATAATACAAGTATCGAGCTCGAATTATTATTATTATTATTATTATTATTATTATTATTATTATTATTATTATTATTATTATTATTATTATTATTATTATTATTATATGATTATCATTATTACTTGTATGTATAGCTATGAAGTGTTACATCCACTTAGTATTAGTATTATTATTACATCATATGTACATGTGATATGATCGTGCTGTTTCTGAGGTTATGTCATGAAACGTGCTGTACATAAATATTCATATGAGTTCAGTTAATGTAAATACCTGTAAATTAATATTATATAATTTATTCTTACGTGTATATATAATTTGTAATTCATAATTGTGAAACACACTATAACTTCCAGAAAGGCACCAGAACGATGGAGAATATTCTGTACATTATAATGTATGTATTAGGCATTCTAGAATTTTCATGAAGGTATTATTTTTTGTGATGTAGCTTTCTAGAAGCCTGGCCAGGCACATATATAAGGAGATGGTCTTGATGGGAACGAGTTATTGTTCAGTAGAGTTATGGTGTAGCAAGAATATATATCTCGTGTTGACATGCAGTAGTTGCAGTCTCCATACTGAACTGCCATGCAATTGTTTTTAAAATTCCGGCTTTGTTGATGTTCACAGATTGAAGTGTTTTGTTTGTGATACTGTGATTAAGGTTATGTGTGTGATAATTTGTAAACAGATGTGAATAAATAATTCTGTACAAACTGACAGCATCTCGTGTGTGTCCTTGTGGATACATTAACTGGCAACAGTGACAGGACTATTAGAATCTATTGAACTCGAAAATGAAGAATGACCACGGGACCGTTATGATGTTTGAACAGTTAATTTCCTTCGCTAAAAACATCGAGGCCCAGTTTGGAAAACTCGAGGAGAACATTGAGGCCCAATTTGGAAAACTCGAGGAGAACATCGGGGCCCAGATTGAAAAATTTGAGGAGAAAATCTGGGCCCAGTTCGGAAAACTCGAGGAGAAAATCGGGGCCCAGTTCAAGACCGGATTGATGTCAGAACAGGGAGCCGAATACCCGATCGCTGGACTTTGTGGGCAGGAGATGGAAGTACAAAACAGCCCGCAGTCATGTTCGACCTGCGAGGAAGTTGTGGGAGAATTCGGTGGGCATGGCAGTGCCTACAAACCGAGAGTCAATTACCGAGTCAAGCTGCAGGAGAGGACTAAGCACACCAACGGAACGCCGCGGGTATTCGACGCCGAGACCGAACAACCAGACGACGTGATCGGGATGGTGAATGGGCCGTACCAGCAAGACACCAAGAGCGAGGCGCTCGACAGCCGCAGTAAGCCCCACGGCACCGTGAACTGTCCAGGGAGGATGTTCAGCATGGAGCAGAACTATGGGGAGGCTCACACGATCTCCCAGGAGATGGAGGCAGCCAGTGGGACCCCCTCTATGAGACGGAGAACCAATGGGGTCCGAACCGACAACAGTAGTATAATTGGATGGTTCGGGCGCAACCGCCACCGCAGGCTCCCAGAGGCCACCTCCACCACCACCACCACAGGCAGAGGCCTCCCAGATGCCTCCTCCACCACCACCACCACCACCACCACAGCCAGAGGCCTCCCAGAGGCCACCTCCACCACCACCACAGCCAGAGGCCTCCCAGAGGTCTCCTCCACCACCCGCGGGAAATTTGAATTTGTAAACAAAGCCACGTGCTTTTTGACAGCTATCATCGACAACAACGCATCGCTAACCTCAGTACTGCCATATTGACGGGCCTAAACCTCAGTAGTACCAACTTAACCTAACTAGCGCGAGATAAACAAATCCACGTGTTTTTTGACAGCCACATGCTTTTTGACAGACAACAACGCATCGCTAACCTCAGTACTGCCATCTTGACAGGCCTAAACCTCAGTAGTACCAACTTAACCTAACTAGCGTGAGATAAACAAATCCACGTGCTTTTTTGACAGCTGTCATCCGCCATCTTTAAACTACAGAGCACCGTGCTGCCCTCTTTATAGCAGTAGCTGCAAATTCGTCACCTGTCATTGGCAGTGCTGCCATCTTGGCGGGCCTAAACCTTAGTGCTACCAACTTAACCTCACTAGCGTGAGATAAACAAATCCACGTGCTTTTTTGACAGCTGTCATCCGCCATCTTTAAACCACAGAGCACTGTGCTGCCCTCTTTATCGCAGTAGCTGCAAATTCGTTACCTGTAATCCGCAGTGCTGCCATCTTAATGGGCTTAAACCTTAGTGCTACCGATTTAACCTCACTAGCGCGAGATAAACAAATCCACGTGCTTTTTCGACAGGTGTCATCCGCCATCTTTAATCTATAGAGCACAGTGCTGCCCTCTTTAGCTACTTACCTTTGAAATGTGGTGGCGGATAATTTGAAAAATGCTTTTTGACAGCAGCCATCTTTAATCTAGAGAGCACCATGCTGCCCTCTTTATGTAGATACCTTTGAAATGTGGTGACAGACAATTCCACGTGACAGCAGCCATCTTTGAGCACAGTGCTGCCCTCTTTGTGGTGGCGGCAAATTCCACGTACTCTACAAACTCACGTGCTTTTTTCTGACAGCTGTCATCCGCCATCTTTAAACCACAGAGCACTGTGCTGCCCTCTTCATCGCAGTAGCTGCAAATTCGTCACCTGTCATCCGCAGTGCTGCCATCTTAACGGGCTTGAACCTTAGTGCTACCAACTTAACCTCACTAGCGCGAGATAAACAAATCCACGTGCTTTTTTGACAGCTGTCATCCGCCATCTTTAATCTATAGAGCACAGTGCTGCCCTCTTTAGCTACTTACCTTTGAAATGTGGTGGCGGATAATTTGAAAAATGCTTATTGACAGCAGCCATCTTTAATCTAGAGAGCACCGTGCTGCCCTCTTTATTTAGATACCTTTGAAATGTGGTGGCGGCAAATTCCACGTGCTCTTGTTTGGAAACAAAGCCATGTGCATTTTTGACAGCTGACATCCGCCATCTTTAATCTATAGAGCACAGTGCTGCCCTCTTTAGCTACTTACCTTTGAAATGTGGTACGTCACAGCTGTCATCCGCAGTGCTGCCATCTTAACGGGCCTAAACCTTAGTGCTACCAACTTAACCTTACTAGCGCGAGATTTGAATCGGTAAACAAATCCACGTGCTTTTTTGACAGCTGTCATCCACCATCTTTAATCCATAGAGCACAGTGGTGCCCTCTTTAGCTACTTACCTTTGAAATGTGGTGGCGGATAATTTGAAGAATGTTCTTTTGATAGCAGCCATCTTTAATCCAGAGAGCACCGTGCTGCCCCCTTTAACTAGATACCTGTGGTGGCAGGCAATTCCACGTGACAGCAGCCATCTTTAATCAAGAGGGCACCGTGCTGCCCTCTTTGTGGCGGTAGCAAATTCCACGTGCTTTACAAACTCACCTGCTTTTTTTCTGACAGCTGTCATCCGCCATCTTGCATCACAAACCTCAGTGCTGCCATCTTTAGCTAGTTACCTTTGAAATGTGGTGACGGCAATTTGAAAAATTCTATGTGCTCTTGTTTAGTAAACAAAGCCACGTGCTTTTTTGACAACTGTTATCCGCCATCTTTAATCAATAGAGCACTGTGCTGCTATCATGCGGGCAATTTCGTCAGCTGTCATCCACCATCTTTAATCTACAGAGCACCGTGCTGCCCTCTTTATGACATGTAGTAGCGGGCAATTTGAAAAGTTCTGTTAGCTGTCATCCGCCATCTTTAATCAAGAGAGCACCGTGCTGCCATCTTTAGCTAGATACCTTTGAAATGTGGTGGCGGCAATTTGAAAAATTCTATGTGCTCTTGTTTAGTAAACAAAGCCACGTGCTTTTTTGACAGCTGTCATCCACCATCTTTAATCAATAGAGCACTGTGCTGCTATCATGCGGGCAATTTCGTCAGCTGTCATCCGCCATCTTTAATCTACAGAGCACCGTGCTGCTCTCTGTAGTAGCAGGCAATTTGAAAAGTTCTGTTAGCTGTCATCCGCCATCTTTAATCAAGAGAGCACCGTGCTGCCATCTTTAGCTAGATACCTTTGAAATGTGGTGGCGGCAAATTGAAAAATTCCACGTGCTCTTGTTTAGTAAACAAACTCACGCGCTTTTTGTCAGCTGTCATCCGCCATCTTTAATCTATAGAGCTCAGTGCTACACTCTTTAGGTACATACCTTTGAAATATGGTGGCGGATAATTTAAAAAGAAAAATTCTACATCAGCCATCTCTCGACGCTAATTGCACAAGATGGCGGCTAAACATGACTCCTTAAATGTGCTTATGCAAGATGGCCGCTATACATAGGTTCTTATGAGATGCCCTTGGGATGCTTGCGCAAGATGGCGGTTATACAAGGCTCCTTATGAGACGCCCTAGAGATGCTTGCGCAAGATGGCGGTTGCTCTTATGAGGCGGCTTAAGGGTCCTTGCACAAGATGGCTAGAGATGCCCTAAGGATGCTTGCGCAAGATGGCGGCTATACACGACTCCTTATGAGACGCCTTAAGGGTGCTTGCGCAAGATGGCTGCTGCTCTTATGAAGAAAGCTAGCTTAGAGGCTAACGTGTCGTGCTAGTTCGATTCATTAAATTTGGGGCTTAAATGCATAATGTTAAATATCTCGAAAACGGTGCATCGTAGAGCAAACCGGACAAAATTTTTCTACCCAATACCTCAGTTCGCAGTATGGGGAACATGATATCATAAGAAAAACATAGTCTAATGATGAGATCAACGGTTCGGTTCTAACTTAGGCCATTTGGCATAAGCTCTGTTTCAGCTTGTAATGAAGCAAGTCTTCGTAACATGATCAGGTCTAGCTATGGTAGAGAGTATAACGTACCGTGCAGGTTCGATTCATTGCATTTGGGGCTTAAATGCAAAATGTTAAATATCTCGAAAACGGACAAAATTTTTCTACCTGATACCTAGGTTTGCAGTATCAGGAACATGATAGCATAAGAAAAACATAGTCTAATGATGAGATCGATGGTTCGATTCCTACTTAGGCCCTTTGGCATTGGCAGCTACCTATTTCTACAAGATGGCGGCTATACATAGCTTCTTATGAGACAGCTTAAGAGCGCTTGCACAAGATGGCTGCTGCTCTTATGAGACGCCCTAGGGGTGCTTGCGGGAGGTAGCAGCGACAAGACGATGACTATACACAGCTGCTTATGATACGGCCTAGAGGTGCTTACACAAGTTGGTGGCTGCTCTGATGAAGAAAGCTAGCTTTGCATCGTGCAGGTATTTTTACAGCACTAAACCTCATACCTTTGAAATGTGGTGGCGGGTAATTTGAAAAATTCGACGTGCTTTTTCATAAGCTGTTAAGGCCTCCTCTTGTGTCAAGGCATAGCTCTATCGAACAAGTTTAAACCTACATCGGAATAGCTAGAGTAAGCACGTGCTGCAGTGATGACGTCATTAAGCATGTTTAGACTTGCAAATCACAGAAGAAACGTAACAAGGCTGGAATCGAAAACTGCACTCTATACCGTTAACTTGATCATGTGATCGGAACATTGATTGAAGTATTTAGAACACTAAATAAGTAGAACCGAACGCTGTACTCGATACAACATGTGTTTAGAACATGTCAGGGGATACCTTTGTTCTAAGAAGATTAGTTTACCGCACATTCCTTGTAGGGCTAATAGGCTAAGGGGCTAAAGGGCTAAAGGAGCAACAACCTCATCGATCGCTATCAGCAAGAACGCTTGTACTTTGTTAAGTGTAGAAAATTAATCTTTATTTGTAAATGGTTTCATGTTCAGAACAAGGAATGGAACCTAGGGGTTACGTCTTACCTAATAAAATCCCCGAGGTGCGATGAGTTACGTTTTTCGAACTAGTGTTTGGAACACTGAACTTTTCAAGATGACAGCAGAGAGTTTAGCAATGTTCTGTTGTTGGATTATAAATTCCGCGCTACAACATGCATAAGGTGGCAGCCTTGAGGTTTACTGCCGTAAAGATGACAAGAGTGAGGTTGACAATGTTCCGTTGTTGGATTTTAAATTCCGCGCTATAACATGCATAAGGTGGCAGCCTTGAGGTTTACCGCCGTAAAGATGGCAGCAGTGAGGTTAGCGACGCTCTATTGTTCTTCAAAGTGAGGTTAGGGTTCGTCAAGGAGACAGCTGTCAACAAAGCACGTGGCTATGTTTACCAAACAAGAGCACGTGGTCGTGACGTCACGGTCACGTAGTATGCTGCCTCAGCATGCAAAGTTCAATGTCTACACCCACGTAGTAAACATTCTGCTATGTTCACAAGATTTTTTACACATAACTATTCTTTATGCTTTAAGTTCATGCACATAGGCTATGCTAAGATAGCAGCAGAAACACATGCGAACTTTGTACATTCTAATGGAATAAGTTTAGTACTGCGTGCATCATGGATACATGATGTGTACACGCATTTAAACATGGCTATACTTAATGCTGCTGCTTTGTTTACAAGATTTTTATACTTTGCTATTCTTTATGCTTTAAGTTCGTACACACGCAAGCGATAGTCGTACGCTCTGGCAGGAGAAGTTTAGTACGATATTCGATACATACATTATCGATAGGTGATGTGTACACGCTTTGGAACATAGCCCTTCTTTGTGCTTTAAGTTCGTGCTCATGGGTTAAGCCCCATTCACAATGCAAACGTAACGTAACGTAAACTTAAAATTAACGTTAAATTAGAAGTTAGCGGCCATGTTATCTAATGGAACCATTCACAATGCGCCGACGTAAACTTAACCGCAAGTCCGTAAAATTAAGCGATTGCAAACTCCAAGCTCTTGCGGTTAATTTTACGTTAAGTTTGAGAACCTGCCAATCAGAACATAGGTACTGGTAAACATTGTATTTCATGAGCGATGGCTTCTTTCGACGAAAGACTGGTGATTTTATATCAAAATCATCCTTGTTTGTATGATAAGAGGAAAAAAACTTATAAGGACTCTGTATTGAGAGATAATACGTGGAAGCAAATTGCTGTAGCAATGAAATCTGACGGTAAGTACAATTTGAGATTTCCCATAACCTTAATTTTCGTGCATACCTAGACTAGTTAGCTAACTAGTTTAATTAATTATACGACACATTGATGAGACATAGAAGTTAGCAGAGGTTGTGAAAATAAATACATTTTCTACACTTGTACTACAGCATATTTCATTGTATTTCAGTTGCTCATTGCCAGTCGCGAGTGAAATGCCTGAGGGAGCGATATTGTAAAGAAAAAAAATTACTGGAAATGGAGACAAGAAGTGGAACAGGCAAGTCCTTCAAAGAACCGTGGCCGCTAATGGAGGCAATGTCTTTTTTAGACGACCACATAAAGCCCCGGAAAACGTACAGTAATTTTCCAGACTTGGGAAATAATTCCCAGTCAGATCCCAGCTGCTCTGCAAATGAACATTGCGTCGTTGAGTACGATGGGTATGTATATATATTGATATATGTCTTCTTTACATTATTTTCTATGTTTTCTTGTTTACTTACTGTTTCACTACACTCAAATCGGCCATCAGTTTAAATGTGTTTTCTCTCCTTTTTTCAGAATTTTCGACATTGGGGGTACAGAGGTAGAGAGTGACAACAGCTCTGGCGTCACTGCTTTTTCTCCCCCTGCTGCTCAGTGGACTCCAACTCTGGCCAGCCCATCCATTGAGCGCCGTGGTAAAAAACGGTGCTCCTCTACACCACAAGATGAATTAATAGAAAAACATTTAAAACTAGTGGCAGAGAGTGCGAGTAAAATAACAGAAAAAATGCAAAATAGTGCAGAAAATTTTTTTCACAGTTTGTGGCTGAGAGCTTATCTCAGCTGCCAGAGGACATAAAGGACGAGTGTACGTTGAAGATTATGACTACCCTTGTGGAAGCGAAAGAGAAGGCACGGAGGAGAAACAATTTGTAAATATCAGTGAAACAAGTGGAATTTTTTTTAATATTTTTATTTTATTTTTCAGTTAACATGTATATTTATTTAAAAGAGAAGGCACGGAGGAGAAACAATTTGTAAATATCAGTGAAACAAGTGGAATTTTTTTAAACATTTTTATTTTATTTTTCAGTTAACATGTATATTTATTTAAAAGAGAAGGCACGGATGAGAAACAATTTGTAAATATCAGTGAAACAAGTGGAATTTTTTTTTATATTTTTATTTTATTTTTCAGTTAACATGTATATTTATTTAAATTCACAATACATGAATAATGAAACACTAGTCAGCGAGTAAACTTCCTCTCAAAATGTATTCAATTTGCCCATCTATTGCACCTGCCGGTGAAACGAGGTAGTCGGCAATTTTATTCCGCACATCTTGGGCCTCAAACGTTGCATTCCGTGCACCAACTCGTTGGCGATTACCCCTTAAACGTTGCAGTGCACCCATATTTCCCGGAATGTTCATCCTCCAATCACCATCCTGTACCTGGCCATCCATTTCTTTATCAGCGTATCCCGATGGGCAATATAATTTAGCTGGAGAATTCATTTCAGATACTGTTAAAAAATTGTGAAGGCACACAGTTGCTTTTGTTATATTGTCCACATTTTCAGGCTTAGCGTTGATATTTCTATGAAAAATACGCCACCGAGAAACCAAAATACCAAAAGCATTTTCAATAACTCGCCGAGCACGCGAGAGGCGATAGTTGAATACCTTTGTCTTTAAGCTATTTAAGGAAGCCTTTGAGAATGGTCTCATTAAATTTCTTTTTAGGGGGAATGCCTCATCGCCAACAAAGTAGTATGGCATGGGGTTTGTTGAATTTGGAAAGGGATGAGAGTTAGGGATTGGGAGCAAACCATCATAAAGTCTATGTCCAAAATCCGATTGACGGAATATTCCCCCATCAGACTGTGAGCCATAAGCTCCAATGTCAACATAAGTAAAACGGTAATTGGCATCGCACACTGCCATTAAAACTGTGCTGAATGTCTTTTTATAGTTGAAAAATTGGGAGCCTGAGTTGCTTGGAGCTTGAATGACAATGTGTTTGCCATCTATAGCTCCAATGCAATTTGGCATATCCCACTGTGTGTAGAACTCCTGCGCAATCCTCCGGAAATCTTCTTCAGTAGGCAGCGGTAGATATGTCCCATGAAGTGCATCCCAGATAGCACGAGTGGTTTCATTTATCACCTGGCATGCCGTTGATTTTCCAATCCTGTAGTTCCATGCTAGACTCGGGATAGAATCGCCAGTTGCTAGGAAACTGAAACAGAACGAAGTTTTGATACAATATGTCTTAATATTATGACTGATATTCAGTAATTATAAGAATAAATTGACCTTTCCAATACAATATATCAAGTAAATGATATTACATAAGTCTTGGGACTAGTTTAAACCACCTAGTGGCCATCTTCAGCCAAATAAAAATTAAACAAATTATGTGACAACTAAAATATATGTATATCAGACAAAAACAGTGTTGTAGAAATAACTAGGCCTATAACATTAAAATATATAGGCCTATAATAACAAAAATTAATGTTATAATCTTCTAATGTCTGACTTGTTTTAGGAAGCATGTAGGCCATGTTAACAAAGGAGTTCATAGGGAACAAGCACTCTTTGGCTGAAGATGGCCAATAGGTGGCTGAAACTAATCCCAAGACTTAGTAATATCATTTACTTGATATATTGTATTGAAAAGGTCTCTTGTCCATTTATTCTTATGATTTCACTTTAATATGGAAAAAAATGAAATTTATAGCTTATAATTCAGTAATTATGGTGTCAGGATGTTGTAGGATAAAATATAGTATGACTAAGTAGTATTGTAGGGTAGTAGTTCATTAATTACCTTATATCGTGTGATCTTTGTGTACTATCCTAGAAAACATTTATTTCCTTTCTTTTTTTTGGGCACAGAATCAGTTATCTTTTCTTTTCTTTTCATTATTCTGTAAAGAATGGCCAAGGACTGTGGATGTGGCCAGGCATTAAGGAGTATGAGGGTGGAGTTGGAGAGTTTGAGGGAGATAATTGGCATACTCTTGGAGGACATGCAGGAAGGTAGGCCTCCCTCAAACAATGTACAGGATACAGTAGGTGTAAAAGAGGGATGAGAAAGTAAAGGGGGGGTTGTAGAAGACAGGTGGTTTAATATTTTAAGGGGAAGAATGAAAATAAAATAAAAATAAAATAAATTATTCTGTGCCCCCCCCCAAGAAAAGAAAGAAATATTGTCTAGGATAGTACAAAAAGATCACACGACAGTAAGGTACTTAATGTACTCCTACACTACAATACTGAGAAGTGTGAAAGCAGAAGGATATGGAAACGTACAGTACAGGATAGAAAAAAGATATGTGTAACAGTGTCGTGGGAGGGAGAAAAGGGTGGAGGAAGTAGCTTCTGAAGCTGCCAGGAAGGGAGGGGATCAAGTGGGGTGGGTAGGATTGAGTTTCTGTGCATGGGGGATTTCATTATTAGACATGTGGGGAAAGCGCATGGAGGAAATGGAACCGGGGTAGAGTGTTATCCAGGAATTAAGTTAAGGCAGATGTTGAGGAAAGTAGAAGAGAAAGAGCAGTGAAAGGAGATTGTGGTAGTGTTTCACATTGGCACCAACAATGTAACGCAAGCAGGTATAAGTACCAGCATGTGTGGGATCTGGTAAATGCAGCAGGGGGAATGTTTAAGGAAGCGGAGATTGTTATCAGTGGAATACTGTGTATGAGGGATACTGACTGGAAGGTGATTGGGGATTTAAATGAGACTATGGAGTGGGTATGTAGGAAACGGAGTGAGATTTCTATATCCTAATGGGTGGGTGGGAGAAAGCGATCTGCACTCAGATGAGCTTCACTTAAAAAGCAGTGGTAAATATGTTAGGAAATTTGTTTCAGAGGGTTATAGGGAGGTACATGCTGGGAAACAGGGTGGTCCAGGGAGCAGTGATACGGGTACAGGGATCTGGAAGTCAAAAAGGAATAGAATTGAGTACTTTAATAGATATATACTTAACAGATATTGTAACAAGAGTTGAATCATGGCTGAGAAATGATATAATGGATGCTGAAATTTTCTCACAGAACTGGAGTGTGTATCGTAGAGATAGCAAGGAATGGCTCTTTGGAGCAGAGAGACCAGGAAAGGGTACCACTGACACAGATTCAGAATTATTTGATAAGATAATATGCTATGTGGGATAGAAAGAAAGGTCTCAAAAGTAGGTCTATTAGTCAGTACCATATAGCTGATAAAACAGGCATGAGGGAGTTTTCAAAAAGTAACTAATATTGGTGGAAAACAGTAAATGAAAACATAACATACTGTGGGGTGGGTTTAAAGCAATTGTTAAGGAATGTGAAAACAGGTTTGTACCTTTAAAGGTGCTAAGGAATGATAAAGACCCACTATACTCTAACAGAGAAGTAAAGAGAAGGAGGTACAAGTTGGAAAGAAATTGAGTTAGAAATGGCTGTGGAAATAAGGAGAAATTGAAGGAACCTTACTAGGAAATTCATTCTAGCAAAGAAGTCAGGTAAGGATAACATGGTGGCAAATATAATTGGCAGTCATACAAATTTTTGTGAAAAATGAAGGGTATGTGTAGGTCCTTTAAGGGAGAAACAGTTCCAAGGATATTCCAAGAATTGTTAATGAGCAAGGGGAGAGTGTATGCGAGGATCTTAAGAAAGTAGAAGTATTTAGTCAGCAGTATGTAAAGATTGTTGGTTACAAGGATAATGTTCGAATAGACGAGGTGATTAATACTAAAGAAATATTAAAATGTATCTATGATAACAAGGACATTTACGATAAAATACAAAAGTTGAAAACTAGAAAAGCAACTGGAATTAATACGATTCCTGGGGATATACTAAAGACAATATCTGAAGTACTTGTTTCCGATTATATTACACTTGTTTACAAAATTAATAACCGGCTCAACAGAAGGCATTGACCTGTCCAAGGCATTTCATAGGGTGGATGTGGGAGACTACTAGCAAAAATGCAACTGGAGTAGACAAAAGAGTGACTGAATGGGTAGCTATATTTCTAGAAAATAGAACTCGGAGAATTATAGTAGGCAAAGCTTTATCTGATCCTGTAATAATTAAGAAGAAAATTCCTCAAGGCAGTATTTTTGGATGTTTATGTTTCCATTTATATATATAAATGATACCGGTTATGAGTAAAGAACTGAAATCAGAGATAAGGCTTTTTGCAGATGATGTTATTCTGTACAAAGTAATAAATAAGTTACCAGATTGTGAGAACTGCAAAATGACCTCGATAATGTTGTGAGATAGACAGTAGGCAATGGTATGATGATAAACGGGGTTAAAAGTCAGGTTGTGAGTTTCACAAATAGGAGAAGTACTCTCATTTTTAATGACTGCGTTGATGGGGTGAACATTCCTTAAGGGGATCACTGTCTTAACCTAGGTGTTAATATAAGGAAATATCTTCTTTGGGGTAATCACATAAATATGATTGCAAATAAAGGGTACAGACCTCTGCACATGGTTATGAGGGTATTTAGGGGTTGTAGTAAGGATGTAAAGGAGAGGGCACATAAGTCTCTGGTAAAATCCCAACTGGAGTATGGTTCCAGTGTAGGGGACCCTCACAAGGATCACTTGATTGAAGAACTGGGAAAAAAAATCCAAAGAAAAGCAGCTCGATTTGTTTTGGGTGATTTCTGACAAAAGAGTACCGTTAGAAAAATGTTGCAAAGTTTGGGCTGGGAAGATTTGGGAGAAAGGAGACGAGCTGCTCGACTAAGTGGTATTATTCGTGCTGTCAGTGGAAATATGGTGTGGAATGACATTAGTACAGTAGACGAATAAGTTGCAGTGGTGTCTTTAAAAGTAGGATAGATCACAATATAAAGTAAGAATTCAAGAGGACAAGTTGAGGCAAATATTCGTTTATAGGAAGGCGAGCTAGGGACTGGAACAACTTATCAAGAGGGATGTTCAATTAATTTCCAATTTATTTGTACTTATTTGAGAAGGTTAGGAAAACAGGAGAGATGGAATCTGCCACCTGGGCGATTGCCCTAAAATGCAGATCAGTAATGATTGATTGATTGACTACTAGTTTACGAAAACGATATCATAAAGTAACATCTTACCGGAGAGTGATAGCTAGGCGCATAGACGTCGGCAAAGGAGACCTTACACTTCTTTTGATTAGAAAAGGTGACACAAGATTTAAGATCGTGTCAGACTGCTCAGGTTTCATCCGCATGTACAAAAAGAACTCATGAGGATCATTTTCTCGCATTTCTTGCAGTAGATTACCAAAGTCGCCCTGTGATAACCTCCTTTGATTCAAAGGATGAACCCACCATCTTCTGCGCCGTTGTCTATTTCGCCTTTTCAGATACACAGCTCCCAGGAGCAAAGCAAGAGATGTATGCAGTAACATCAATTCTGCTAGCACGTTGTTGGATTCCATCGTGGTATTGAAATATAACAAAACTCCGAGATTAGAAATGTGTAACAACCCGACTTTCCTGCTTGTGTACACGGCAGTGTTTTGATTGGCTGCTGGGTCTTCTTTACGTTACGTACGTCCGTCCATTGTGAATACCACAAATTTTACGTTAATTTTACGGTTACGTTACGTCGTTAAGTTTACGGTTACGTTTGCATTGTGAATGGGGCCTTAGGGATACAAAAAAGCGATTGCTACATGCTCTAGCGGAAGAAGTCTAGTACGATAGTCGATGCATGTAAAATCGATAGGTTATGCTAAGATAGCAGCACACTTACACGATTTCAGCTCAATCTATTGGATAAAGTTTAGTATGATAGTCGTTTCGTGCAAAATCAGTAGGTAATGTGTACACGCTTTGAAACAAGGCTATTCTTTGTACTTTAAGTTCATGCGTACAGGTTATGCTAAGATAGCAGCACAATCTAGCGCAAGAAGTATAGTACGATATTTGATGCTTGCAAAATCGATAGGTGACGTGTACAAGCTTTAAAACATGGTTATTCTTCGTACTTTAAGTTCATGCGTATAGGTTAGGCTAAGATAGCAGCACAGTCTAGCGTAAGAAGTTTAGTACGAGAGTCGATGAATGCAAAATCGATAGGTGATGTGTACACGCTTTGAAATATAGCTATTCTTTGTACTTTAAGTTCATGCGTCTTAGTTATGCTAAGATAGCAGCACAATCTACCTGAAGAAGTTTTGTACGAGAGTCGATACATGCAAAATCGATGGTTGATGCGTACACGCTTTGAAACATGACTATTCATTGTACTTTAAGTTCATAGGTATAGGTTATGCTAAGATAGCAGCACAATCTAGCGGAAGAAATTTAGTACGATATTTGATGCATGCAAAATCAATAAGTAATGTGTACACACTTTGAAACATGGCTTTTCCTCGTACTTTAAGGTTATATGTATAAGTTATGCTAAGATAGCAGCACAATCCAGCGGAAGAAGTTTAGTACGATATTTGTTGCATGCAAAATCGATAGGTGATGTGTACACACTTTGAAACATGGCTATTCTTTTTACTTTAAGGTCATGCGTATAGGTTATGCTAAGATAGCAGCACAATCTAGCGGAAGAAGTTTAGTACGAGAGTCGATGCATGCAAAATCGATAGGTAATGTGTACACGCTTTGAAACATGGCTATTCTTTGTACTTTTAAGTTCATGTGTATATGTTATGCTAAGATACCAGCACAATCTAGCGGAAGAAGTTCAGTACGAGATTCGATGATTGCAAAATCAATAAGTAATGTGTACACGCTTTGAAACAAGACTATTCTTTGTACTTTAAGTTCATGTGTATAAGTTATGCTAAGATAGCAGCACAACCTAGCGGAAGAAGTTTAGTACGATATTTGTTGCATGCAAAGTCGATAGGTAATGTGTACACGCTTTGAAACAAGGCTATTCTCTGTACCTTAAGGTCATGCGTATAGGTTATGCTAAGACAGCAGCACAATCTAGCGGATGAAGTTTAGTTCGATGGTCGATGCTTGCAAAATCGATAGGTAATGTGTACACGCTTTGAGACATAGCTATTCTTTGTACTTTAAGTTCATGCGTCTTTGTTATGCTAAGATAGCAACACAATCTACCTGCAGAAGTTTAGTACGAGAGTCGATACATGCAAATTCGATAGTTGATGTGTACACGCTTTGAAACATGACTATTCATTGTACTTTAAGTTCATGGGTATAGGTTATGCTAAGATAGCAGCACAATCTAGCGGAAGAAGTTCAGTACGAGATTCGATGAATGCAAAATCAATAAGTAATGTGTACACGCTTTGAAACATGGCTATTCTTTGTACTTTAAGTTCATGTGTATAAGTTATGCTAAGATAGCAGCACAACCTAGCGGAAGAAGTTCAGTACGAGATTCGATGAATGCAAAATCAATAAGTAATGTGTACACTCTTTGAAACGTGGCTATTCAATGTACTTTAAGGTCACGCGTATAGGTTATGCTAAGATAGCAGTACAATCTAGCAGAAGAAGTTTAGTACGAGAGTCGATGCATGCAAAATCGATAGGTAATGTGTACACGCTTTGAAACATGGCTATTCATTGTACTTTAATTTTATGGGTATAGGTTATGCTAAGATAGCAGCACGATCTAGCGGATGAAGTTTAGTTCGATGGTCGATGCATGTAAAATCGATAGGTGATGTGTACACGCTTTGAAACATGTATATTCATTGTACTTTAATTTTATGGGTATAGGTTATGCTAAGATAGCAGCACGATCTAGCGGATGAAGTTTAGTTCGATGGTCGATGCATGTAAAATCGATAGGTGATGTGTACACGCTTTGAAACATGGTAATTCATACTGCTGCTCTGTTCCCAAGACTTTTAAGCATAGCTAATCCTAATGCTGCTCTTAACGACGTCGAGCTAAGGATTGATTACGTGACCGTGACGTCACAGCCAAGTGCTCTTGTTTGGTAAACATAGCCACGTGCTTTTTTGACAGCTGTCTTCTTGACGAACCCTAACCTCACTTTGAAGGACAATAGAGCGTCGCTAACTTCACTGCTGCCATCTTTACGGCGGTAAACCTCAAGGCTGCCACCTTATGCTTGTTGTAGCGCGGAATTTATAATCCAACAACAGTACATTGCTAAACTCTCTGCTATCATCTTGAAAAGTTCAGTGTTCCAAACACTAGTTCGAAAAACGTAACTCTTCGCACCTCGGGGATTTTATTAGGTAAGACGTAACCCCTAGGTTCCATTCCTTGTTCTGAACATGAAACCATTTACAAATAAAGATTAATTTTCTACACTTAACAAAGTACAAGCGTTCTTGCTGATAGCGATCGATGAGGTTGTTGCTCCTTTAGCCCATTAGCCCTTTAGCCCTTTTGTCCATTAGCCCTTTAGCCCCTTAGCCTATTAGCCCTACAAGGAATGTGCGGTAAACTAATCTTCTTAGAACAAAGGTATCCCCTGACATGTTCTAAACACATGTTGTATCGAGTACAGTGTTCGGTTCTACTTATTTAGTGTTCTAAACACTTCAATCAATGTTCCGATCACATGATAAAGTTAACGGCATAGAGTGCAGTTTTCGATTCCAGCCTTGTTACGTTTCTTCTGTGATTTGCAAGTCTAAACATGCTTAATGACATCACTGCAGCACGTGCTTACTCCAGCTATTCCGATGCAGGTTTAAACTTGTTCGATAGAGCTATGCCTTGACATAAGAGGAGGCCTTAACAGCTTATGAAAAAGCACGTCGAATTTTTCAAATTACCCGCCACCACATTTCAAAGGTATGAGGTTTAGTGCTGTAAAAATACCTGCACGATGCAAAGCTAGCTTTCTTCATCAGAGCAGCCACCATCTTGTGTAAGCACCTCTAGGCCGTATCATAAGCAGCTGTGTATAGTCATCGTCTTGTCGCTGCTACCTCCCGCAAGCACCCCTAGGGCGTCTCATAAGAGCAGCAGCCATCTTGTGCAAGCGCTCTTAAGCTGTCTCATAAGAAGCTATGTATAGCCGCCATCTTGTAGAAATAGGTAGCTGCCAATGCCAAAGGGCCTAAGTAGGAATCGAACCATCGATCTCATCATTAGACTATGTTTTTCTTATGCTATCATGTTCCTGATACTGCAAACCTAGGTATCAGGTAGAAAAATTTTGTCCGTTTTCGAGATATTTAACATTTTGCATTTAAGCCCCAAATGCAATGAATCGAACCTGCACGGTACGTTATACTCTCTACCATAGCTAGACCTGATCATGTTACGAAGACTTGCTTCATTACAAGCTGAAACAGAGCTAATGCCAAATGGCCTAAGTTAGAACCGAACCGTTGATCTCATCATTAGACTATGTTTTTCTTATGATATCATGTTCCCCATACTGCGAACTGAGGTATTGGGTAGAAAAATTTTGTCCGGTTTGCTCTACGATGCACCGTTTTCGAGATATTTAACATTATGCATTTAAGCCCCAAATTTAATGAATCGAACTAGCACGACACGTTAGCCTCTAAGCTAGCTTTCTTCATAAGAGCAGCAGCCATCTTGCGCAAGCACCCTTAAGGCGTCTCATAAGGAGTCGTGTATAGCCGCCATCTTGCGCAAGCATCCTTAGGGCATCTCTAGCCATCTTGTGCAAGGACCCTTAAGCCGCCTCATAAGAGCAACCGCCATCTTGCGCAAGCATCTCTAGGGCGTCTCATAAGGAGCCTTGTATAACCGCCATCTTGCGCAAGCATCCCAAGGGCATCTCATAAGAACCTATGTATAGCGGCCATCTTGCATAAGCACATTTAAGGAGTCATGTTTAGCCGCCATCTTGTGCAATTAGCGTCGAGAGATGGCTGATGTAGAATTTTTCTTTTTAAATTATCCGCCACCATATTTCAAAGGTATGTACCTAAAGAGTGTAGCACTGAGCTCTATAGATTAAAGATGGCGGATGACAGCTGACAAAAAGCGCGTGAGTTTGTTTACTAAACAAGAGCACGTGGAATTTTTCAATTTGCCGCCACCACATTTCAAAGGTATCTAGCTAAAGATGGCAGCACGGTGCTCTCTTGATTAAAGATGGTGGATGACAGCTAACAGAACTTTTCAAATTGCCTGCTACTACAGAGAGCAGCACGGTGCTCTGTAGATTAAAGATGGCGGATGACAGCTGACGAAATTGCCCGCATGATAGCAGCACAGTGCTCTATTGATTAAAGATGGTGGATGACAGCTGTCAAAAAAGCACGTGGCTTTGTTTACTAAACAAGAGCACATAGAATTTTTCAAATTGCCGCCACCACATTTCAAAGGTATCTAGCTAAAGATGGCAGCACGGTGCTCTCTTGATTAAAGATGGCGGATGACAGCTAACAGAACTTTTCAAATTGCCCGCTACTACATGTCATAAAGAGGGCAGCACGGTGCTCTGTAGATTAAAGATGGTGGATGACAGCTGACGAAATTGCCCGCATGATAGCAGCACAGTGCTCTATTGATTAAAGATGGCGGATAACAGTTGTCAAAAAAGCACGTGGCTTTGTTTACTAAACAAGAGCACATAGAATTTTTCAAATTGCCGTCACCACATTTCAAAGGTAACTAGCTAAAGATGGCAGCACTGAGGTTTGTGATGCAAGATGGCGGATGACAGCTGTCAGAAAAAAAAGCACGTGAGTTTGTAAAGCACGTGGAATTTGCTACCGCCACAAAGAGGGCAGCACGGTGCCCTCTTGATTAAAGATGGCTGCTGTCACGTGGAATTGCCTGCCACCACAGGTATCTAGCTAAAGGGGGCAGCACGGTGCTCTCTGGATTAAAGATGGCTGCTATCAAAAGAACATTCTTCAAATTATCCGCCACCACATTTCAAAGGTAAGTAGCTAAAGAGGGCACCACTGTGCTCTATGGATTAAAGATGGTGGATGACAGCTGTCAAAAAAGCACGTGGATTTGTTTACCGATTCAAATCTCGCGCTAGTAAGGTTAAGTTGGTAGCACTAAGGTTTAGGCCCGTTAAGATGGCAGCACTGCGGATGACAGCTGTGACGTACCACATTTCAAAGGTAAGTAGCTAAAGAGGGCAGCACTGTGCTCTATAGATTAAAGATGGCGGATGTCAGCTGTCAAAAAAGCACATGGCTTTGTTTCCAAACAAGAGCACGTGGAATTTGCCGCCACCACATTTCAAAGGTATCTAAATAAAGAGGGCAGCACGGTGCTCTCTAGATTAAAGATGGCTGCTGTCAAAAAGCATTTTTCAAATTATCCGCAACCACATTTCAAAGGTAAGTAGCTGAAGAGGGCAGCACTGTGCTCTATAGATTAAAGATGGCGGATGACAGCTGTCAAAAAAGCACGTGGATTTGTTTATCTCGCGCTAGTGAGGTTAAGTTGGTAGCACTAAGGTTTAAGCCCATTAAGATGGCAGCACTGCGGATTACAGGTGACGAATTTGCAGCTACTGCGATGAAGTGGGCAGCACAGTGCTCTGTGGTTTAAAGATGGCGGATGACAGCTGTCAAAAAAGCACGTGGATTTGTTTATCTCGCGCTAGTGAGGTTAAGTTGGTAGCACTAAGGTTTAAGCCCGTTAAGATGGCAGCACTGCGGATGACAGCTGTGACGTACCACATTTCAAAGGTAAGTAGCTAAAGAGGGCAGCACTGTGCTCTATAGATTAAAGATGGCGATGTCAGCTGTCAAAAAAGCACATGGCTTTGTTTCCAAACAAGAGCACGTGGAATTTGCCGCCACCACATTTCAAAGGTATCTAAATAAAGAGGGCAGCACTGTGCTCTGTTGATTAAAGATGACGGATGACAGCTGTCAGAAAAAAGCACGTGAGTTTGTAGAGTACGTGGAATTTGCCGCCACCACAAAGAGGGCAGCACTGTGCTTAAAGATGGCTGCTGTCATGTGGAATTGCCTGCCACCACATTTCAAAGGTATCTAGCTAAAGAGAGCAGCACGGTGCTCTCTAGATTAAAGATGGCTGCTGTCAAAAAGCATTTTTCAAATTATCCACCACCACATTTCAAAGGTAAGTAGCTAAAGATGGTGGATGACAGCTGTCAAAGAAGCACGTGGATTTGTTTAACGATTCAAATCTCGCGCTAGTAAGGTTAAGTTGGTAGCACTAAGGTTTAGGCCCGTTAAGATGGCAGCACTGCGGATGACAGCTGTGACGTACCACATTTCAAAGGTAAGTAGCTAAAGAGGGCAGCACTCTGCTCTATAGATTAAAGATGGCGATGTCAGCTGTCAAAAAAGCACATGGCTTTGTTTCCAAACAAGAGCACGTGGAATTTGCCGCCACCACATTTCAAAGGTATCTAGCTAAAGAGGGCAGCACTGTGCTCTGTTGATTAAAGATGGCGGATGACGGCTGTCAAAAAAGCGCGTGAGTTTGTTTCCAAACAAGAGCATGTAGAATTTTTCAAATTGCCGCCACCACATAGAGGGCAGCACGGTGCTCAAAGATGGCTGCTGTCATGTGGAATTGCCTGCCACCACATTTCAAAGGTATCTAGCTAAAGAGGGCAGCACGGTGCTCTCTAGATTAAAGATGGCTGCTGTCAAAAAGCATTTTTCAAATTATCCACCACCACATTTCAAAGGTAAGTAGCTAAAGAGAGCACCAGTGTGCTCTATAGATTAAAGATGGCGGATGACAGCTGTCAAAAAAGCACGTGGATTTGTTTATCTCGCGCTAGTGAGGTTAAGTTGGTAGCACCAAGGTTTAGGCCCGTTAAGATGACAGCATTGCGGATGACAGGTGACAAATTTGCAGCTACTGTGATAAAGAGGGCAGCACAGTGCTCTGTTGTTTAAAGATGGCGGATGACAGCTGTCAAAAAAGCACGTGGATTTGTTTATCTCACGCTAGTGAGGTTAAGTTGGTAGCACTAAGGTTTAGGCCTGCCAAGATGGCAGCACTGCCGATGACAGGTGACGAATTTGCTGCTACTGCGATAAAGAGGGCAACACGGTGCTCTGTAGTTTAAAGATGGCGGATGACAGCTGTCAAAAAAGCACGTGGATTTGTTTATCTCACGCTAGTTAGGTTAAGTTGGTACTACTGAGGTTTAGGCCTGTCAAGATGGCAGTACTGAGGTGAGCGATGCGTTGTTGTCTGTCAAAAAGCATGTGGCTGTCAAAAAACACGTGGATTTGTTTATCTCGCGCTAGTTAGGTTAAGTTGGTACTACTGAGGTTTAGGCCCGTCAAGACGGCAGTACTGAGGTTAGCGATGCGTTGTTGTCGATGATAGCTGTCAAAAAGCACGTGGCTTTGTTTACAAATTCAAATTTCCCGCGGGTGGTGGAGGAGACCTCTGGGAGGCCTCTGGCTGTGGTGGTGGTGGAGGAGGCCTCTGGGAGGCCTCTGGCTGTGGTGGTGGTGGTGGAGGAGGCATCTGGGAGGCCTCTGCCTGTGGTGGTGGTGGAGGTTTCCTCTGGGAGCCTGCGGTGGCGGTGGCGCCCGAACCATCCAATTATACTACTGACAACCAACAACCAACAAACGAGGGTGCCACCTGACAGAACTTGAAGGTGCGAATGAGGGGAAAAGCAGCGGAGCTTCGAATGTCACGCGAGGACCTGTGGATCACTATTACCAGGAACAAAGACACCATCGAGAAGACCCATCAGACCCACCATGGGAAGGTGGTGGTCCCCGGTGGAACCGCCGGGCTGCAAACTGTGGACTTTGACAGCGCCAACAGGAGGACTGTGTGACTGAGGTAGTCTGTGTGTAGTTAAATGGTGAGGACCAAGAGAGTGTGACAAAGTGTGGAAATTGTTTCAAGTTTAGGGGGGATATTGACGCAAATGCAATAAACAGATATAACTTGAAAACAATACTCTCTCACCCATGGATAAATAATACAAGTATCGTGTTTGAATTATTATTATTATTATTATTATTATTATTATTATTATTATTATTATTATTATTGTTGTTTTTTTTTTTGTATGCATAGCTATGAAGTGTTACATCCATTTAGTATTAGTATTATTATTACATATTTACATACGATATGGTCACGCTGTTAGTGAGATTATGTCATGAAACATGTGCTGTACATAAATATTCATATGAGTTCAGTTAATGTAAATAACTGTAAATTAATAATTAATATCATATAATTTATTCTTACCTATATATATTGTACCGGGCGGTACACCTCCACGCCGCTTATTTAAAAGTTGCGCCAGTTGCAACTCCTCTGCTGGAGGAAGTCTGAACTTTATCTACGGTATTAATTTTCTACTTTCTCAGAAGATGTCACTACGTGGAAATTTTTGAGTTTTTGAACTTTGTCATTTTCGACGTATTTTTGTTTTACTTGTAGTAAGAAGTGTGAACTTTCTCTTCTAGAGGACTCTACTGAAGACCAACAATAGTGCACCCTAGTGCGAAGTGAAAGAACTGTTTTTTGGAGAAAATTTAATTTCAAAAGTTTGTTCTTTGCTAAATTTCTTTCAGTCATTGTTTAAGTTGGCAATATTAACCCCTTCTTTCCCCTTGTTTTGAATTTAGCCAATCCCGAATTTCTTCAATTAATTTTCCACCAATTATGTGTTTCTTCTTCCGATTGTGTAGGGGTTTTCTCGGTTAGCCAATAAAGTTTTTTGGGAGGGTGTTCTCATTCCCCTAACGCCTCGAACTTTCCGCGAGAGTATATAAACTGCTGATTTTAGGGTCTCCGGGCCACTTCTGTTCCATCTTTCAGTGTGTAAAGTACATAGCAGGGGGCGGGAAGCGCCTCTTTCTTCGGCAGCGGTCAACAACAAGGTAATGGCCAATTAATAACTTCTTTCTTTGCTAGCTCAGCAGTTTAACTCTCGGGGCGGGTCCGAAGTTTTTCCATAATGTAACCTTCCTTAAAATGTATCTATTCTATCTTTAAACTGCATATCGGGATAGAGAGTGCTTAACCCTCTCGAGCTCTCAATCATATTGTTTTGAGGTGAACTTATTTTTCTCAACCTATTCTTTGTTAACGTAAAGCAAATTGTTCTTTTCTAAAGTCACCTCTGTAGTATGGGATTAGCCCTTGCATTAGTGGCCTAGAGCCAGATTAGGTTTTTAAAACAAATCCATTAGGAGTGCAGATCGCCTCCTCTCAAATTGTTATTTTAGAGGTCATGTAATTAACCTTCTTCTCATTTAATAGACCTCAGTAGGTTGGGTATTTTACCCCTGTGTATATGTCCTTAGAGGACAGCTTGAAAGTGGAATTACGTGTGGCCTTTGACAGGCCTGAATTTTGAGAGCGAGTTGCTCTTTTCCCGAAAATTTTGTTTTCTGCGCGCCTCAAGGAGGCCTTACTGTGTATTTTGGAGCAAGTGCTCCTAGGCATGAATGGGGTTTTCTGCCCCTCTGTTGAAACTTGTGTTTGGGGTAAAACTGGGCTAATTGCTCAAGAATTGTGAGGCTGGGGCTCGAATCCCAAATCCTGTAAATATTGTAATTGTATTTTTATTGCCTTGCTACTCTGTACCTGCCATGATTGTTATTTCTTTATTTTGAAAAGAAAATATAACCTTGTTAATTTTACATGCACTATAATTTCGTAGCTTGAGACCCGTTCACACCCGCACCTTCTTTCATGCCTAACTACCACAAAAACACGGTAACATATATAATTTGTAATTCATAATTGTGAAACACACTATAACTTCCAGAAAGGCACTAGAATTACGGAGAATATTCTGTACATTATAATCTATGTATTAGGCACTCTAGAGTTTTCATGAAGGTATTTTCTTTTGGTAATGTAGCTTTCTAGAAGCCTGGCCAGGCACATATATGAGGAGATGGTCTTGATGGGAATGACAAGTTATTGTTCGGTAGAGTTATGGAGTAACAAGAAAATATATATATATCTCGTGTTGACATGCAGTAGTTGCAGTCCCCATATTGAAGTGTCAGGCAGTTGTTTTTAAAATGGTGGCTTTGTTGATGTTCATGTAGTGAAGTGTTTTGTTTGTGATACTGTAATTTAGGTTATGTGTGTGTTAATTTGTAAATAGATGTGAATAAATAATTCTATACCGACAGCATCTCGTGTGCGTCTTTGTGGATACATCATCCTTTGTACAAGATACCTTTGTACAAGATACATTCCTAGTACATACAGGATGAACCGAAATTCGCGCACTCGGGCATCGCAGCGCGACTCCTCACATGCCAGCAATAAAAAAGTGTCTCTCAAAACGTTCGTCCTGCGAGTTTATCCGGCAGAAAAAGGACGTTAAAGAGTGACAATCTGGCAACAATATAACCACATGTAGGGTAACTACCCCTGTCAGCACATATTAGTCGTGCTGTACAGTTGGTGCAGTGGATAGAGTTTTGGGTTAGCATGCAGGAAGTCGAGTCGAGGGGTCAATCCTGGGTTGAGGAGTATGTTTTTTATTTTGTAAATGTAGTCCAGGTGGTATGGTATCTGGCATCTTAATCGTCAACAGCGATTGCAACTGGTCCTCTAGAAACCATTTGCACTTACATACTATGATCCTAGAAATGGACCAACTATAGTTTTCAATGGTCAGCTTTGAAAGACGCCCTTTTCACATCGTGGGCATGAATTTATTCCCTGTCTCTGGATTTAGCTATATTACAAATAGTGTTCAACTCATTTTTGAAGTCTCTTTTAGAACACTGAAAGCTCGGTATACCATGCTGTTGTATGCTGCTCGTTTGTGAATTTGGGGGTAGTGACTGTTTGGATGGGTTTTCTGAAAATCTTATATCCTAAGTAGCTTGGGTGCCTGATAATAGTTAGGTCTAAAAAATTTATTTTCTGTTCAATTTCGGATTCAAGTGTGAATTTTATGTGAGGGTCAAAAATGAGTTGAACACTATTCGTATCGTATTATAGCTAAATCCAATGAATACAACAGTTTCTTTACAGAAAAAGTAATCAATAAATATAAAAACTGCCCTTCTACCACTTTGAAAAAAGATAAGGAAAACAACTCCTCTCTTTGTATCCTTACCTTCAACGAACAAATCTACCAAGTCACCAACATCTTTGAGAAGCACGATGTAAAAGTAGCTTTCAAAACAAACAATAGGAATGCACAAGTCTTAGATAATGCCACATCCTTAAACAAGTTCAATAGTTATTCAAAATCAGGAGTATACAGGATCATTTGTAACAGTTGTAATTCTTCTAACGTCAGATTGACCGGCAGAAAATTAAATATAAGGTACTTGGAACACGTCAATGCCCTGAAATACAATAAATTTTCAGCTGCAGGACAGCATATTCACAGACATAAAACAAGATATGGAAATTCTAAAAATCATCAACAAAGGACCCCTCCTTAACATTACCGAAAGCTGCTTCATACATTTAGATCAATATTTCAACCCAAATCATAATCTTAATGAAATTTCAGAAAAGCCAAATATCCTTTTTGACCTTCTAATTCCCATTTACAGTAACGTCAAACCAACAAGTCATAATTAAGTTTTTCATAATATTCACAGCACCTTTCCTCAACAGCCATCCTTTTACCCACATCCTTCAGCCCCGCCTTAATTCCCCCCTCCCCCTTCCCCTCTCCTTCACGACCTTCCCCTCCCCTCACGTTCCTTTTCATTTCAATCTCACAACAGTTAGTTTGAAGCACACACAACAATAGGCCACACACCACATGCTGTGTTGAGAGGTAAGTCTCATATAACCTATGCCATCTAACTAACACATTCTCTCATTCAATTCATTAATTTAATTTTATCTGATTTATTCAGGTTAACTTCATGGGCACCACAATGAATTGCAAATTTTACACCAGATACAATGTATCTGTTTTAACCACATCTTCATGTGCCGTCCTGACAATGTCCAACAATATTTCAGCATGATTTAACAAGCACCACGAGAGCATCTCATTTTATTACTTTGATTGATGATGAAACAACATCTAACAGTTCTCCGTCAGCTAGTGGTTATTTACAGCGGTGTCCAATGTCTTGCACATGGCTAACACCACTCAAATAGATTTGGTGATGAATTACAGGATCAACATTTACCAGTTCCCATTTACAGTTGAAGATTAGCAGTATTAGAACTAACAGTTCTGTGTATATTAATACATGAAAGTGTCTCGATGATGAGCATACTCAAGATGTTAGAACCTAGTTATTTTCAGATTTACTCATAATTTCATCCCAGTTTTTAATGTAAATTTGTATATATTTGTTTCATTTGTTTTATGTCAATTGTGTGCATGTACATTTGTTTACATTTGTTTAGTTACATTTGTTTAGGCTGAAGATAGCCAGTCCTAGCTGAAACTAGTCCCTAATTAATGTAATTTAGAATGTTGCATATTATAGTATTGAAAGGTGGACCATTACTATATTAATGTAATTATTATGTTGTAATTACAATTCAATATGGATCAGAACCATGAAGTTTATAACCTATGAAGGAGGGAGATGGCAGTGAAAACTCCAATGGTATTAGACTAATCTCAAAATGTGCTGAACATGGACTGATGTTCACCAACACCATCTTTTGCCACAGGGATCACTTAAAACATCATGGAAGGATCCTAGATCGAAACACTGGCAACTCATTGACTATGTAATCGTCCGCAAGCAAGATCTATGCAATGTTCTCATCACCAAAGCAATGATGGGAGATGATGACTGTTGGACAGATCACCAACTTATTAGATCAGTGATGCTTTTGTCACTGTCCACCCAGAGGAAGAAACAACAGAAGAGCTGCAGACATACTTTGACACAGAGAAGTTTGGCAATACAGAAATTATTTCAAATTTCAGAGAGCTCCTTCATTGGACTTTGCTAAAGGAATATCAACCTGATGTAACGCAACACTGGGAGAGTGTGAAGACCACTATTCAAGATGCTTGCAAAGAAACAGTAGGATATAAGACCAGAAAATATCAAGACTGGTTTGATAAAAATGATGAAGAAACTGAAGAATTGATTTCAGAGAAGAGAAAAGCCTTGCAAGCATGGTGAAGGGCCATGAACTCCCACTCTAAGAAACAAGCCGTAAGTATTGCCAAAGCAAATGTCCAAAGAAAAACCCGTGAGCTCAAGAATGCATGATGGACAGCAAAGGCAAAAGAGTTGCAATATCTAGCAGATAAAGAATCACGACAGTTCTTCCAAGCAACAAAAGCAGTTTATGGTCCCACCACCTATGGGAGGAATCCCCTTTGGTCCAGCGATCAGAGTACACTTTTAAAAGATCAATACTCCATCATGAATAGGTGGAAAGAGCATTTTGAAGACCTCTTGAACCAGGAGTCAATTATTGATGAACAGGTGTATGATATATTAAAACAAGCTCCCATCAATGAAGAACTTGGCTCCCCGCCAATACCAGATGAAGTTAAGCATGCTGTCAATCAAGCAAAGCGTCACAAAGCCTTTGGTGCTGACGGTATACCAGTGGAAGCTCTCAAAGAAGGAGGTGAGGAACTCATAAGACACATACAGGAACTGATTGCCAAAATTTGGAGCACTGAAGAAATGCCTCCTGATTTCAGAAACAGTCTGGTAGTTCCCATATTTAAGAAAGGAGATCAAACAAACTGCAAGAACTATCGGGGAATATCCTTACTGTCGTGCCTGGCAAAACTTATAGCTCGAATCTTGGCAAACCGTATTGTACCCTTGGTGAAGAAAATACTTCCAGAGAGTCAGTGTGGCTTCAGGCCTTCCAGAGGAACCACAGATATGATATTCACAGCTCGTCAACTTCAGGAAAAATGTGGAGAACTAAATAGACCCCTTTATATTGCCTTTATTGATTTTACACTGTGAACCGAGAAGCTTTGTGGAAAATTTTAGCTCTATATGGTTTTCTGCAGAAATTTATTGCCATCTTGAAATTGCTCTACACTGATATGATGGCAGCTGTCATTGCCAACGGCTCTGTTGGAGAACCATTCCATATCAATACTGGTGTTAAGCAAGGCTGTATGATAGCCCCCACTTTGTTTTCCTTGTATGTTGCCGCTGTCATAGAACTTCTCAGAGATGATCTCCCTCCAGGAATACATATAAGTTATAGGATGGATGGTAAACTTTTTCATTTGAACCATTTAAAGGCAGGAACTTGGACATTCTCTGCAGCATTAGTTGAGTTACAGTACGCTGACGATAATGCGGTTGTAGCTCAGACACAAGAAGAGCTTGTGATAATCCTGAATGCTTTTTCCGCTTTGTACAACAAGATCGGACTCAAACTGAATACCAGTAAAACACAGATCTTATACCAACCAGCCCCTGGGGAAGGTCAAAGAGATATCAGTGTCACAACACACGGAGTGAGCCTTCAAGTTGTAAACACCTTCCCATACCTTGGCAGCACCCTCTCATCAAGCGGATATATAGATTCAGAAATCCAACACAGAATGAACCATGCAGGAGCATCCTTTGCTAAGTTAAGATCTCGAGGTTTTGACAATCACGATGTCAAAATCGCAACAAAGATTCTTATATACAGTTCTGTTTTAGTTCCAACCTTACTCTATGGATCCGAATCCTGGACATACTACAGTCGACACCTTAAGAAGCTATAACAATATCATCAGTAGGGGGCGGATTTCTATGACCTAAAAATGTATAAAATATGTATGCATTTATGACCTAAAAAAACATAAAAATATGACCTATAAAATTCAAAATATGACTTAATGAATAGCATCTACATTATGTAGAAACACTTTTATTACGATTGCTACAGGCTGCAATTAATTTAGATTTTAAAAAGTTTTAATTCTTCAAAATCTTTAACCCAAAACCAACTAAAATTATGAATATTTCATGAACTCGTTAAGGTTACACTGCGTACTCCTAGGCAAGGATAGACTCTGTGGAAGACATAAACACTACACTTGCTTTCACTGTTCAATATTCAATCAGTTTTAATTTAAACACAAAACATATGTTATTTAAATGAAACTTTCATACCTGATCTAGTCTCCATTATCAGAATTGTTGCAATTTATGACCACATGCATCCTTAGATTGTTGAATGAAAATCCCCTCTGTTGTCACCGAATATCGTCTTGTAGCGAGAAAAACTTCTTTCAACATCACATGGTGTAAGGGGAGTGTACTTGAATAGAGTTAAATCACTTGGAGAAAATTCCTGGAAATCTGTATATGAAGGGTTTCCACAAAGAATGTCACTTATTCCACGCAGGTACACAAGTCCGCTATTTTTTTCCAGTACATTTTCTAATTTTCTACACACCCTAGATGCTATTGTTCCTTTTGCATGCTTTACTTCATGTTCAATGCACTTTGCAACATCCAGTGCATCACTTAGTTCTGCACCTGAAACTTCCAGTTGCTTGATTGCTCCAGATAAAGAATTAAAATTGGACTTTATGTAAGCCAGGTCCGCTTTTAATGTAGTGCTTGAAAATGAATCTTGAGTGGTTTTCATGGAGGACAATTCTGCAGGATCAAAAGACATCACGATCTTCTCCACGACATCTAAGTTGTTGCAATAGTACACTGCAGCATCAAGCCAAGTCCCCCATCGCGTTATAACTGGCTTGGGAGGTAGGCGTAGTGAAGGTGCTTCTCCTTGAAATTTCTGAACGCGAAGTGGAGCTTTGACAAACACTTTCTTACAGTTCGATATTAATTTATCAACTTCAGGGTAGCTACTTCTAACTTCTTCAGCTGCCCTATGCAAGACATATGCAAGAATGTCACATGTATCATTTTCGGGTATAGCATTTTAAGTCCCTTGGCTGCCTTCACCATATACAGAGCAGCGTCAGTTACAAATAGAAAAATGTGCTCTCTCTTTGCCCCGTTTGGCCACAACAGATTCATTGAATTGTCGAAGAGAACTGCAATGGTGGAATGGTTTGTCTTCTCTAGCACTTCACATGTCAGGAGGAACGTATCTCCTGGCCAGTCTTCCTTCAGCGCGCCAACAATCACATTTGCTACATATCTTCCATTCATATCTGTGGTCTCGTCTATTGAAACCCATATCTTTCTGTCTCCCGTGCCACGCCTTATTATATCCAACATCTCTTCATAACAAGGGGTCAAATAGTCCTTCCTGAGAGTAGATTCATTGGGAACAGGATGCTTTGTATATTTTTTAAGAAACTGTCTGAAGCTTCGGCTGTTAAGTTTCTTTAAAGGAATATTAGACGAAACCATCATCTTGCAGAGATCTTGTGAAAATTGTGAACACTGTGAACTTGATGTCGGGGTTTCGAATAGCAGACGTTGCCTATTTTCGAGTGCAGAATATCTAGTTACACAATTCTTATGCGTTACAGTATTACAGTGTTGTTGCAAGAGAAGCGTTTTTCGGCAGTAACTTTTACCTCACATAATTTACAGAATAATATCACTCCATCCGTACTGAATATGTTTTCACCGAACTCTCGAACAAAACTTCGCAACTTCGCACAAATTGAGACTTTTGTTTTAGGCATACTGAAAGGAACTGAATGACTGAAGCTCCCTAATGACCAAGGTCATTCAGTGTGTTGAAGGTGGAAGAGGGAAGGGCGAAGGAGAGAGATAAGAACAATGACAAATAACTGCAGAATTACCTCTGCTTCCGTGTAAACAATAGTCCAGTTTCCAGGAATTGACCCAGCTAGCAAACAATAGCTCCTACCTGTTAGAAACATTCCATACACTACTTTAGAATGGTTCTTCAGTAGTATATTCCAGTCTAACCTGAAAAATAACTTCTAGAGCTTATTCTGAATTTTATAAAATGAAATTCAAATGAAAATTACCACAATATGCTGTTATAATGATATTTTGTTCAAAATATGCCATAAAACTTAAGAAAGCCTAAATATGCATTTATATGCCCAATAAAACCTGTTTAATTTTGATTATCATGCTTGGAAACATGTTGAAAATACAAGACTATAAGATATAATGTTTCGGGAAAAAATATGACTTGTCATAGAAATCTGCCCCCTATTCATCAGCGTTGCTTGAGTAGAAATACTGCAAATAACTTGGCAAGACAGGCGCACAAATATCAGCGTTCTTGAAGCGGCACACACCACCAGTATAGAATTGATGGTTCTAAGATGCCAGCTACGATGGACAGGGCACGTAGTCCGCATGCCCAATAATCGCATTCCAAAACAAGCGTTTTACTCTGAGCTGTCAGTAGGTAAACCCTGTGTAGGCAGTCAGAGGAAACGATTTAAAGATGTAATCAAGGCTAACTTGAAGAGATGTAACAGTGATGTTGATAACTGGGAGAACTTAGCCCTTGACCGTTCATCCTGGAGATCACTAGTCCATCATGGCACACTATCTCCGCCTGGGACTATCTGTTATCACTGTGGCAAATTGTGTAATTCCTACATGGGACTGTATAGTCACCTCCGAACGCATAGATGAAGAAGCATCCTGTCTGGAAGACAAACCTACTTGATCACGAGTGTTTGCTATCATCAGACCCATGGTATGTCACACATAATGGCACCACTCACAGGTAACATAGATCCATGGTGTTTCTCACATATGGGTACTACTCGTAATCAATATAGACCCATGATGTTCCTCACATTGTGGGGCTAATCACGGGCGCCGGCTAGATCCATGGTGTTCCTCACGTACTGATACTAATCACAGGCCACATATACTCATGGTGTTGCTCATAATGTGGTACTAATCATAGGCAATGTATACCCATGATGTATTGCACATTATGATATATTATGATATCACCCACAGGTAACACAGACCCATGGTGTTCCGCACATAATGGTACCACTCTCAGACAACGCAGACCCATGATGTTCCTCACATAGACGTACTAATCACAGGCGATGCACAAACCTGTGGTGTTCCTCACATAGTGTTACTAATCACCGGCAACATAGACCCATGGTGTTCTTCATATAGTGGTGCTACTCATAGGTAACGCCAACCCATTCTGAACACAGTGGAACCAACCCATTCAAGTGCAGCACTCAGAACCTATTCCCGCTAGACACCAGTCTGTGCAATCAAGTGCCTGCTCCCCCGCCATGGTGGGATGCACAAGATGGTACTAATCACAGGCAACGCCCAGACCCGTGGTATTCCGCACATAATGGTACTGCTCCTAGGTAACCTAGACCCATGGTGTTGCTCACAGGGTGGTACTAATCGTAAGTAATGTTGACTCATGGAGTTCCTCACGTAATGGTAATAATCACAAGTAGTCTCATGGTTCTAAGTCCAACATCCGTTGGTCGCCCTTTTTTGTCGCCACTTACGACAGGCAGGGTGGTATATTATTCATCTGCGTTCCCCACCCAGAGGGAGTGTTGCACTTTTTTGTCACATCTTATGACAGGCAGGGGATACTGCGTGTGTATTCTTCATCTGCATGCCCCACCCAAGGGGTAATTCAAGTACTGTAGGGGTATGTTCGTATTAATAGTGTTTAAGTCTATTCAATTCTTATTTAGGGTGAAGAGTGAGTGATTTAAATTAGTTTAGTTAACTGTAGATTTTCTTATGTTGAAAGAAAATCTGAAAATTGGACAGAAAATGGTGAAGAAAAAAACCAAGGGAGGGGTGTCCAGATAGTTTCAGTGAATCTTGTGGTAACATTATACACATAAAAATAACGTTGTTGTTTGAGTCATCAGTCCATTGACTGGTTTGATGCAGTTCTCCATGCCACATATCCTGTGCTTAACTTTTTATTTCTACATAACTATTGCATCCAGTGTCTGCTCTAATGTGCTTATCATATTCATGCCATGATCTACCTCTACTATTCTTATCGCCTACACTTCCTTCAGAAACCAACTGAACAAGTCCTGGGTGTCTTAAGATGTGTCCTATCATTCTATCCCTTCTTCTCGTCAAATTTAGCCAAATCGATCTCCTCTCACCAATTCAATTCAGTATCTCTTCATTTGTGATTCAACTAATCCATCTCACCTTCAGCATTCTTTGGTAACACCACATTTCAACAGCTTCTATTCTCTTTCTTTCTTAGCTAGTTATTGTCCATGTTTCATTTCCATACAATGCCACGCTCCAGATGTAAGTCTTCAGAACATCTTTCTAATTCCTATATCAATGTTTGAAGTGAGCAAATTTCTTCTCTTAAGAAAGCTCTTCCTTGCTTGTGCTAGTCTGCATTTTATGTCCTCCTTACTTCTGTCATCATTAGTTATTTTACTACCCAAGCAACAATATTCATCTACTTTCTTTAAGACTTCATTTCCTAATCTAATATTACCTGCATTACCTGCCTTCATTCAACTGCACTCCATTACCTTTGTTTTGAACTTACTTATTTTCATCTTGTACTCCTTACCGAAGACTTCGTTCATACCATTCAGCAACTTCTTGAGATCTTCTGCAGTCTCAGATAAAATAACAATATCATTGGCAAATCTCAAGGTTTTGATTTCCTCTCCCTGGATTGTGATTCTATTTCCAAATTCCTCTTTGATTTCCTTTACTCCCTGTTCTATGTAAACAATGAAAAGGAGGGGTGACAGACTGCAGCCTTGCCTCACTCCTTTCTGGACTGCTGCTTCTTTTTCAGTGCCCTTGAATTTTTTTTATCACTGCATACTGATTTTAATACAGATTGTAGATAATTCTTTGTTCTCGGTATCTGATCCCAATCACCTTCACATTCTGAAATAGCTTGGTCCAATCAACATTGTCGAATGCCTTTTCTAGGTCCATGAATGCCATGTACGTGGGCTTGTCCTTCTTAATTCGATCCTTTAAGATCAGACGTAAAGTCAGGATTGCCTCACCTGTTCCTACATTTTTTCTGAAGCCAAATTGATCTTCTCCCAACTCAGCTTCAACTTGTCTTTCCATTCTTCTGTAAATAATACGTGTTAAAATTTTGCAGGCATGAGGTACTAAACTAATGGTGTGGGAGTTTTCACACTTGTCAGCACCGGCTTTCTTGGGAATAGGTATAACAACATTCTGCCAAAAAATTGCATCGCACTTCTCCCGTCTCAGACATCTTACACACTAGATGGAATAACTTTGGCATGCTGGTTTCTCCTTGTTAGTCTTAATTTTAGGGATATGTATAAACAACATCGTGTTATGAATTACTAACGTCAACTACCTTATTGCACTCTAAGATTTCTACATATTTAGGCAAATTTTGGTTAGAGAATATGCATCGTTTTCAATTCTGGGAAGATTTGAGAGATTCCCTTCATAGACACTTCCTTCCTTATGCAATCCGTCACAGTTTGAGTCTGGAATTTATTCGTGGGCATCAGCGTCCTTATGAGTCTACTTATGATTATATTGATACTATAATTGCTTTTACAGATACCGAGCTCGATAGCTGCAGTCGCTTAAGTGCGGGCAGTATCCAGTATTCGGGAGATAGTAGGTTCGAACCCCACTGTCGGCAGCCCTGAAAATGGTTTTCTGTGGTTTCCCATTTTCACACCAGGCAAATGCTGGGGCTGTACCTTAATTAAGGCCACAGCTGCTTCCTTCCCACTCCTAGCCCTTTCCTGTCCCATCGTCGCCATAAGACCTATCTGTGTCAGTGCGACGTAAAGCAAGTAGCTTTTACAGATATATTGGCAATTGCTAATCATCCATCTGAACTAATTTCTAGTGTACAATTTTATGCCTCTCCTTCCTTCCGCCAATTAATTAACCCTTTGCCCCACCTACATCTATTGCACATTTGTACAACATTGCCCAAGCTGATGCTCTAAATTCTTACAGTAATACCTCCTATTATTCCACTTTCCCCCCACTGTCCTTGCCTATTCCTCCATCCCCCCTTACCTTCGACATCAAATATTCAGTTGACTCCCCAGGGAAAGCAATATTCTAACCGCAGGCAACCTCTTACGTGTTTTCGGTGTGGAGCACGAGGACATATTTCTACATCTTGTTCCACTCCTCTTTCGGGAAACGGGTCTCGACTGCGCTAATCGGCAGTAAGCGTATCTTGGGTCCTAATCTGCCAAAATATCACCATGTTATTCCCCACACCTCCTCTATTATCTTATTACTGCAGAATGTTCCCACTGTCGGGCTACTAGATAATGGAGCCAACATATCATTGATAAGTTACACCTTTCTTCAACAGTTAAATAAATTTTACCCAGAACTTGAAGTTTCTACTTCCAAGGCTCGTTGTGCTTCTGCTTCCAACCACCCTCTAAATTTACTGGGCATTGTGGAACTTCATCTAAAAAATTCAACATCTCGCTTGGCCCTATCGATTCCATACCGTTAAAGATTTGCCATTCCCTGTCATTTTGGGATACAACTTCTTTTCTCACACAGGCTTAATTTATGATACTGTTAACTTATCGACATCCTTTCATTTCGACCATACCACCAAGATCCCTTTAGTGAACCACATCAATTACCCATGCTCTACAATTTCCTATTTCAATAATTCCTTTTTTTTATATAAATATTACCGAGCTCGATAGCTGCAGTCGCTTAAGTGCGGCCAGTATCCAGTATTCGGGAGATAGTGGGTTCGAACCCCACTGTCGGCAGCCCTGAAGATGGTTTTCTGTGGTTTCCCATTTTCACACCTTAACTAAGGCCACGGCCGCTTCCTTTCCAATCGTAACCCTTTCCTGTCCCATCGTCGCTGTAAGATCTATCTGTGTCGGTGCGACGTAAAGCCAATAGCAAAAAAAAAAGCTTTTTATATTCTACTACTGAAAGTGAACATCGTAATCAGCTACTAAAGCAATTTGAGGACATTATATCCCCTCCCTTAGGAACTGCTCATAACTATGAGGCTCATATCAACCTTTCTGATGACATTCCCATTCGTTCTGTACCCTATCAATTAAGTCCTCCGCGTATGACATGACTTAGGCCCGGTTTCACAGTATACGCTTAAGCCTCGGATTGGGCTTAAGTGGGAGCTTAAACTCTGGATGAGTTTCACAGTGGGGAGTGCAAGTGGTAAGCCGAGTTTATCTGTGACTGGCTTAAGCTGTATGCAACTGAGGTTTAAGCTAAGGATTCAGTCAACCACGATGTTTTCTGAAGAAGACGACTTTGATGACGAGGAAATGCAAATTATTTTAGCTCATATGCAGCATAGAAGACCAAGACCATGAATATTTAGAACGCGTCCAAATCATTTTCATGTGTGGAATGACAGAGAATTCTACGACAGATTTCGGTTAAGTAAAGAGTCAGCAATGATGGTACTAGAAATGATTGGTGATGCTATTAAACATAAAACCGACTGGTAAGTACCTACGGTATATAATATATACAAATATAATAGACCTATTAATTAATATATACCGTATATGTATCATATTACATTTGCAATTCATGCTTTTATCGCATTCACGTCATCACATAACCAACATATTACTTTATATTTCAGCAACAAAGCCCTCTCACCCGAAACAATCCTCCTCTTAGCATTGAGGTTATATGCAAGTGGCAGTATGTTAATTACGGTCGGCGATTTCTGTGGCGCGTCGAAATCGACAGAATGCAGAGTTGTCCAAGTTGTTTCACACTACATTGATCTGCTAAGGGATAGATTTAATAAGTTCCCTGCCACTCGGGAAGAAAGAATTAAATTGAGGGAACAGTTTTATAAAATAGCCAGATTTCCTCGTGTCATCGGAGCTCTAGACTGCACTCATGTCAGAATTGTATCACCAGGTATGTATGTATGTATGTATGTATTTTTATTTTTATTATTATTATTATTATTATTATTATTATTATTATCTTTTCTCTGTACAAATAAATTTTGTGTCACTCCTAGCTTTGAGGTTTTGTTGTGCTAAGGTGAACAGTTGCAGATTGGATACACTGATGTACACATTCAACTTCCCCGCTTAGAACCTAACGTTGGAGTTTAACATTTCAGTTGAAATGCTGCATGCATGCACTGAAGCCTGTGGTAAACGTGTGTAATAGAGTGCATGAATAACCTTACCTTTCTACGCTAGGATGAGTACTCGTGCATGTATCCATTCTGTATTTGTAGGCCTATGGTATGTAACTGACCTTTTCCTGTTATGATGAGCTTATGTTGTGCTCAGCTCGACAGCTCCAGGAAGGCTACACCAATGTGTAGATTAAGTTTAAACAGTTAAATTTTAAACTCCAAGGCTGGGTTTTCATTTTCAAGGTTGCACTCATGTATGGAAGACTGTCTTAAGGGAACCTGGATATGAAAAATTCATCAAAAAGTAATATTTTGGTTTTTCACTTCTGTGTACAGATTGAGTTTTCCTGAACTCATAGATATGTAATATGTATGGGGTAGCACAACAAAAGTTTATTTTTTTAAAATATGGTGGAACCCATGCCAATCCCTCTCATCTGTCATTTATCATTACAAGTTAAATACCTAGTTTTTGTCTTGTACCAAAAAAGCTGTGGCCACTGGAAAGCAATATAGCCACAAAGGCTATTAAAACCAATTTAACCAAAATAGGATGAAAGTGAATATGGAGCTGGAAAATTTTAAAACAGATAAGAGTGAGTTGAACATCATGAAGTGTCTGCTTTGAGCTTCACCGAAAGTAATGTTTTTCAATTTTTAGGTTCAGTTTCCTCTGGAACTGTAAGATCTTGTGCAAGAAAACTCAGCACTCTTCTTTAAAACCCTAATGGCTACAGTAGAGGCTTATAGTAGTTATAAATTTCCCCAAAATATTAGTTACATGGTACTCACCCTCTCCAACTTCTTGAAGGAAAAAATTATTTTTTGAGAACCTATTTAGTAAGGTACAATAAATATTTGGATACAATTGTAAGTCTTTATTTCAGGTAATAGTGTTATTAACTTGCATAAGAAGAATTATGGCTGATAAATTAATGTCTTCTTTCAAAATTTTATCTAAAGTTGATGCAGAAATTTGAATTTCCAATTCTTACTCTTCTGATCCTGATTGATGAACTATGGGAGATATAATATTCATAGTACATGTGGATATTGTCCTAAATAGTATTGAAATGTGAGCAATGCCGGGTAGTTGTGGAACAAATACCATTAATTTCATGGATATGGGTCTTCAGAAATAAGCCAATAAACATACAGATTCACATCCAGGTCACCTTAAAGGGTGAATGATTTTATGAAGAAGTTTAGGTTAGATACAAAAGCAGGTAGCTTAGCTTTCTATCTGTTGATGGGAAATTTGTGCATGTAACCTTTCTGAATTTTTATTACTACTGCATGCAACTTACATTCTTGTACTCTGACATATTAACTACCACTTGTCATTATCTCATTTTAGGAGGAGAGAACGCAGAGATTTTCCGAAACAGGAAAGGATTTTTTTCCATGAATGTTCAGACTCTGTGTGATCCTGACTTAAAGATCACTGACATTGTTGCTCGATGGCCTGGTTCAACACATGATTCTACTATATTCAACAATTCTGTTCTAAGAGCTCGATTTGAGAGTGGTGTTATCGATGATGGTAGTCTAATCATTGCAGACAGCGGCTACCCAAACAGGCCATATTTGATGACGCCACTAGCTGCACCTGATTCACCTGAAGAACAATTGTTTAACGAATCACAAATTCGAACCAAAAACTGTGTAGAAAGGAGTTATGGTGTATAGAAAAGAAGATTCCCAATACTCTCCACAGGCATACGACTTCATCATAACGAAGTTCATAGTATAGTGGTAGCAACAGCTGTACTACACAATATATGCTGCCTTAATAATGACATGAACTTACCAGTGTTGGAGCCACATATTGAAAATGCAGTTCATGTTGTGAATAATGTACCTAATGCTAGGGAAACTCAGAATTTCAATAACTCTGTAAGAAATGCAATTAAATATGACCATTTCAAAAATTTAAGACAAATTCAAGGTTAAAAACATGTTTTAATTGCCAAGAATGTAATGTACATATATACTTCATAGATAAATAAAAATATTACAGATTTTTAAAAAATATTTCTATCTCTAATTTTAACTTTTCCTTCACTAAATTGTGTTCATCTTCATGTTGTTTCATTTTCAGTGCATGACTCTGCAGTATCAAATCATGCTGTTCATTCATTTGCTTGATTTTTAATTCATGTTCTTTTTGAAGAAGAGTGGTTTGTAACTGGACAAGTTTCAACTTTGCTTCTGCCAGTCGATCCCACTTTTCACTGGTCATTAATCGCCCAGTAGAGTCTTTGACTTTACCTGCAAGTATAGTACCACACATTAAAAAAATACTGTTAATTTTACCGGTAGGTAATGTACATTACTACAAAACATGAGAAAATCTAGCCTGGCACATTGTTTGGAAGTACTAACTGGAACACATTCTTCTGTGTTCTGCATTTAATCATTAACAGTTTAAATAAAAATACCTGTATTTTTCTTAGTTGTATTGTTCTGATTTGTCTTCTTGACATCCAGTGATGTTGTCGTACCTATAAAATAAATGTTTTTCATCATCCTTCAAAATTTACTTTAGTGCTTTACAAACATTCATTCCCACATACCTAAATATGCATTCTAAGCCAGCAAACATTATCATGTGTCTTATCAGCTTATTATACATTCCCATATGCACACCATTTTTGAAGAAATAGGTAGGAATATAAATTTAGTTTGTCAAGAGGTGTGTGAATTATTACATGAAAACCAAACAAACCTAATGGTAGAAATAAGTAACCCATTCTTAAAATGCATGGAACTTAACAATACAGCACATGTATGAATAATTATTCACCTAATATGCTGCAACTATGAAATAGTACGTATATTATTTAACATTCATACATGTTCTTGTTTATTCAATTGGTCATGATAAAAAACTAAAAACTGGTATTTACCTATCAGAGAAATAAGCATGCTAACAGTATGTACAGACTCACCACAAACAGTAGGTTGAGGAAATAAATCATTCCCATCATCATCATCATCATCATCATCATCATCATCATCATCACTACAAATCTCAGTTCTTCTGATATTGATTGCCTCAATATAGCTGGCACATATTTACTCCAGTCATTGCTGGGAGTTCCTAAAATAATGAATAATTATGAGAAAAAAAAATCTAACAAACTTTAAAGGTTTCATAGATTGCTATATGTGCCACTATAAAAGTTTTTTTTCTTTACATATTTCTAACAAACAATTAAAAGGCATCATCTGGGTAACTGAACAGCACAATGATATGGGTTGCCTCAACATTGATGGCACAGTTAAAAAAAAAAGCCCTTTACAGATGTAATACTGAAAACTGGTCAGAGTGCCAGTACTACAAATTTCAAGCAATTAAAATCATTTTAAAATTTGAATAATGCATTCTTGTACAATATTATAACTCTCATTACCTATACCTTTGATATGTTCATGACAAATAAAGCAATCCCTCTATACATATGATTCACTTCACAGAACAATTACTGACCTGATAAGCTGCTGTCTTTCCCAGTGTTATTACATTCTGCAATAGCATTATCACTGGAACCTGAAATATTAATATATGAATTAGAGCAGCACAGTGAAAAACATTTAGCTTTTTAAATATTCGGACACATTATATTTATTTAGGCTTACCACCATAACTCAATGAATCGCAAATACGAACCAGAAACTATATACGAAAGACTGCCAGTCTATGGGAAAGAAGATTCAAGTAAGGTAAGCTAGGGTGGAGTAAGTGAAATCACCAACTTTTTTGAAATCCTTCTTTCTTTCTTAATCCGTTTACCCACCAGGGTTGGTTTTGCCCTCGGACTCAGCAAGGAATCCCACCTCTACCGCTTCAAGGGCAGTGTCCTGGAGCGTGATACTTTGGGTCAAGGGATACAACCGGGGAGGACTAGTACCTTGCCCTGGCGGCCTCATCTGCTATGCTGAATGGAGGCCTGGCAGAGGGATGGGAAGATTAGAAGGGATAGGCAAGGAAGTGGGTAGGAAGTGGCGGCCGTGACCATCCCGGCATTTGCCTGGAAGAGAAGTGAGAAACCACAGAAAAAACACTTTGAGGATGGCTGAGGTGGCAGATAATCACGCTCCAGGACCACTACACTACAGAGGAGGACTTTTTCGAAATCATTTCAGAAAAAAATAGGTAAAGAACTGACAGGGAATCTACCACTTGGGCGACCGTCCTAACTGCAGATCAGTGGTGAATGAATGAATCCTAGGTTGGAGTATATAATAATTGTATATTACAACAAACAAATCAGCAATGATCCAGTTAGGAAATGACACACCATGTAAGATGAAATACAGATACGGAAATTTTTGTGAAGGAATCATTAGCCTACAAGATAGTAAAATGAGATACAATTATATAAATGTATGGGAAACTAGAATAAAAAAAACTACTGAAGGATTAATATCAAGGTTTAAATGAAATGAATGAAGCCTCTTACACAGAAAATAGAACACTGATCTTCACTCTACAAAATAAATTAGTCGCCATAAGATCTATTTGTGTCGGTGCAATGTAAAGCAAATTGTAAAAACAAAAAATCAGTTACTGACCTGACACACAGCTATCTTTCTCATTGTAGCTGCAACCAGCAATAGCAATATCACTCGAATCTGAAATTAACAGAGAAATATGGATAATATTTCAATAGTATCGAGCCACTTAAATCCAATGCCTACTTCCATTTAACATGCAATAGCCTAACCTATATAACAAAATGAAAGAAAATGGAATATATGCCTACTTACTCTGCACTACATTAATGTCGTCACAGTCATAAACTGAAACAAACCCATTAGTTTGAACACCAAATAACTCTTTCAGTTTTTCGTCGACTGGTGTTATTAGCGATGGCTTACTTGGACCACCACCTGTACCTCAAAGAGCACATTTTTCGTCCGCATACTTCTTTTTGGTGATTTTTTTCATATTTTCATACTTCTTTTTTTAGCACATTAGCATCTCTATGCACTGCACAACTCCTGGCATTAAATGTATCCGCAATTTTGTTCCACGTTTGAGCTTTCCTATTCCACAATAATTTATCTGATAGTTTACATTCTATTATATGCTGATAATTTTTTACAATCTCAATAAAATGCAAACTTCTTGCGAACTGAAGTTTGCAGTACGCTTATTAGAATCACATTTTCCGTTCATTTTTCTCAATTATCTTGGCTGATAAACGATGTATAACCTACAAGTCAATCAATCATAGGCTACGGATGTAAACAAAGGTGAGAACTGAATCATTGCGCATGCGCAAGCATTACCAACTTCGGAGATGTTCAGCTTAGTAAAGCTGCACATCGTCCCCCTACTGTGAAACTCGTTGTGTTTAAGCCAAAGCGTAAGCCTTGCTTAAGCGGCATGCGTGGCTTACTAAAGCTTCGGCTTAAACTCAAACTGTGAAACCGGGCCTTAACCAGACACTTGACAAAATGTTAGCTGAAGGAACCATTGTTCCCTCTTCTTCTAATTATGTCTCCCCCACATTTTTAGTGGACAAACCCGATGGTTCTTCACGCTTGGTCGTGGATTACAGAAAACTCAACAGTAAGATAGTATACGACACTTACCCAATCCCAAACTTTCATACAGACTTTCAATATTTTTCTAATTCTAAATATTTCTCCATTTTTGACCTAAACTCTGCTTTTCATCAAATTCCCCTTGATTTTGCTAGTCGTACATGTACCGCCTTTATAACTCCTAACGGATTGTTTGAATTCACAAAACTCCCCTTTGGTTTGAATTTAGGTTCTCAAATTATGCAAAGATTAGTGGATTCGTTATTTTTGGACATTAAGTATAAGTTCATTTACCCATATATTGATTATCTGCTTATATTTAGCCCTGATTTTTCTACCCATATACAACACATGACTGAAGTATTGTCATGATTAACCCTATAATGCCCGGCGTGACAAATTTGTCACACGACTTTCAGATGCTATCAGAAGCTATAATATATCTCTTTTATTCTTCCCGGACCACAGTTGAGGAAAATATCCACCAGAGTGTGTTCACGATTCTGTGACAAATGTACTACACTGGGCATTAAGAATAAAAGAGGTGTATTATAGCCTCTGATAGCATCTGAAAGTCGTGTGACAAATTTGTCACGCCGGGCATTATAGGGTTAAGGGCAGCTAATCTTACTGTCAATCCTGCAAAAATATTTCTGGCGCATCCTTCCATTAAATTTCTCAGACACATTTTGTACAGCCAAGGTATCTCCGTTGACCCTGAGCGTGTCGCTGCTATAAATCATATTCCTCCCCCCAGAAATATTAGACAGCTTCGTGCCTTTCTTGGCATGACTGCATTTTATAATAAGTTTATTCCCTCTGATTCCCAAATCACTGAACCGCTCAATTATTTAAAACGTAAAGGGATAAAATTTCGGTGGTTGGAACCACAGCAATCTGCTTTTGATAACTTGAAATCACTCCTTGTACAAGATCCTATTTTACAATTTCCAGATTTTCACACTACCCTTTGAAGTTCACACTGACGCTTCAAACATCGCCATTGGAGGTGCTCTCCATCAAGTGAAGGATGGTAATATTTTACCCATAGCCTTTTTCAGTCATCTTCTCTCTCCTAATGAGCGACAATATTCCACTTATGAGCGTGAAGCCCTAGCTTTAATTTTGATCTCGAACATTTCTCTCATTTTTTTAGAGCATAAAGCGTTCATAGTCAAGCCTGATAATCAAGCTCTTACCTGACTGTTAAACCATGCCCCCAAAATTGGACGTACCGGTCGCTGGCTACTGCGCCTTACCAGATTTAAATTTTCATTACAGTTCGTTGCTGGTAATGATAATCCCATTGCGGCTGCTCTTTCCCACCTTTTTGACTCGCCCACAGATTCACACCCTCATGATCTTCATACTGATCCCCTTGTTTCTGATTCCAATCTTTCTACATTTTGTGTTAATACCATATCATCTTTGACTCAATTCCCTACTTCATTTGAATCTTGTCTTTCTTATCAAGCCACTGATCCTTATTGTCAACAATTAAGTAATTCTATTTCTGACCCTCAATACAAAGGTCCTTTTTGCATCAGTAAAGGTTTAATTGTTTTTAAACCAAATCCTCGATCTATTCCCAAGGTGGTTCTACCCAAAGCCCTACATGCCATGATCTTGCATTATTACCACTCTTCCCTTGTAGGTGGACATTTTGGCATGGCCAAAACCTATTCACGTATATCATCTTTATTTTCTTGGCCTCACATGCGGAGAACCATCTATGATTTCGTTCATCACTGCCACCTCTGCCAAGTAGCTAAGCACCGTAATTCTTTACCATAGGGGACACATGCCGCCTCTCAACTTCTTACCCTGCGGAGACCTTTTATATTGATATTGTCGGTCCGATCACCAAATCATCTCACGGCAATTCATACATCTTCACCATTTTGGATGGTTTCTCTAAATTTCTCATGCTTCACCCCCTAGGTAACATTTCTTCAAGAATGTTGGTCAATGTTCTTACCACACGCGTGTTTCCTCTCATGGGAATTCCAAAGAACTTGGTCTCCGATAATTTTCACATCCAAACTGTTTTATGATGTCTGTTTCTCTTTAGGCATTAAATAGGTAACTACCACCCCATACCATCCTCAAGCAAATATGGTTGAACGTTATCACTGTAACTTAAAGATAGCTCTTTCCATTTTTCATCATGATAATCATAAACAATGGGATACTTTATTACCATCTTTAGCACTAGCATTTAAGTCTTCCCTTAATGAATCCACACATTATTCCCCTGCTCTATTATTTTTAGGTCAGGAGTTGAATTCTCCATTATCTTTGAGTTGGAACCATTCCTCCCTTCTGTCTGATCAACCTTCCCATTCCTTTAAGCCTCTATGGCAGACTGCCCTTCAGAATTTGTATGCCACGCAGAAAATTCACCAGACTTGTTATGATCATCATCATGTTCAGTCTAAATTTAAAGTCGTGATTTGGTCTTGTTACAAGCCCACCCTCAGAGCTATGCGCCGGACAATATTTCTGCTAAGCTTTCTCTTTCTTGGACTAGGCCATATCGTCTGATCGCTCTCCCAACTCCGATCAATGCCATTTTGCTTTTGGGAACATGCATGATCCGGTGTTTTAATTAAAAATATGCTAATCTGATTCAAAATTTCATGCAGATTTCAAAAATGTGATCAGAATGTATAAATAATAACTCCAAACATGATAAAAATCTAAATCAATGTACGAAACTGTCACGTGACGCATGTACGCGATCTCATTGGTCTGACGTCATCGTACAGGTTGACTGAATTGTCAGACGAAATAACATATAGTGTGCTGTGAGAAGCAGGATACACTTCGCGTATTTCTACTTTTTGTTAGTGTCTGGTGTGGTTAAATTCGAGGTCCATACATTGAATTATAATCTGAGTGGTATATTTTAGACTTAAAATGAATCCTGCACAGACAGTGAGGCAGAAAACTTATAAATGGTATAGAGTTCCGATGAGCAATAGCACATCGCAAACAAATTGTTTATAAATGTTCCAAAGACGCTAAAACTAGGGAGAAATGGATTTTGGCGAGCCTGAGAAATGCTGGTGATATATCGGAAAAGTCTACAGTTTATTTTTTTGAAGATTTTAACATAAGATGAATTTGTTTGAATTTTCAATCACTTTTCCATGTCAGCTGTTCTAGTGGTAAAACTTTAAATTTTAATGTATGATGCTTTATTTAAATGCTTCAGTTACATCTTGGAATATGAAAGTAATAAACAGTGCATTAATTAATGCTGATTATTAAAGTATTCTCCAAACCTAACCTATGTTTTGGGTGATCCATGTCAAGATAATAAATCAAAGGGGTTATGAACCATTTTGACAGCTCTAATTCTACCAATTTATCTTGGCGTGCGACAGTTATTTATGTCTTTATTGAAGAGCTTAATTTGTAAAGAAATTTAGGCTATATCTAAATACTCTATAATATAGCAAAGAATAAGCGTGTACATCATGAAAGGAAACAACGTGAATTTAACAAATGTATAACTCTACACAAAACCAATGCTTGTCTGTTGGGGTCTTATAAGTTAACAATGCTCAATTATAATAATTATCATAATATTAATGAAATAAATAACATAATTGCACACAGGTGAAAATAGTGATGTTGGTGTTTAAAATATTATCCAACTTAGCCTAAGTTTTAGGTTATACAAGCCAAGTCAATAAACCGAAGGGTAAAAATATCGGGCGAGTTGGCCGTGCGGTTAGGAGTGCGCAGCTGTGAGCTCGCATTCCGGAGATAGTGGGTTTCGAACCCCACTGCCGGCAGCCCTGAAGATGGTTTTCCGTGGTTGCCCATTTTCACACCAGGCATATGCTGAGGCTGTACCTAAGGCTACGGCCGCTTCGTTCCCATTCCTAGGCCTTTCCTGTCCCATCGTCGCCATAAGACCTATATGTGACGGTGTGACGTAGTGTGATGAGTGAGTAATTTCAGTCCGTAAACACCCTACTCGATTCGCATAATAAGTTGCAGAAAGCGTTTGATCTGTGCATAGTTGTGGAACATAAATTGACAAGTCTCAGTTTTACACTCCCGACATGGCTCTGAAAGAAGCAACTAGGAAAATAAGTGAATTTGAAGAAGTGATGAAGGACTTTCAAGCTCGCTTGGACTCCGCTGTAAGTGCTGCCAACCCTCCGACTGTGCTTCAAACGCTGGACGGCGATTTCCAGGCATTCAAGTCGCAAGTAACAACAGCAATTGGTGACCTGAAGAAACAACTAAGCGCGATTGAGGACAGAATTCAGAAACAGGATGAGGCGTTAGATGAGGCAGAGCAATATAGTCGCTGAAATTGCCTACTGCTACACGGCGTCCCGGAAGAACCGTCTGAAGATGTGTATAATAAGTCTTTGGATATAATAAAAAATAAATTATCGATTGAACTCTCAATTAATGACGTTGACCGCTGTGAACGGCTGGGGCGCCGAAGCCGGACATCTGCACAAGTGGTTGCGCAAGGAAATTGCCCGATTATAATTAAATTCCTGCGCTATCACGACCGAGATCGTGTGTGGCGAGCCAAGCGTGCACTCAAGGGGAGTGGACTTCTTCTCACAGAGTCCCTCACAAGTGTGAGGAAAAGTATATTAAATCGTGCCAGGGACTTCTGGGGACCAAGAAACTGTTGGACTCAGGACGGGAGAATATGTGTTTTGAAAGATAACACAAAGTTTCAAATATGCACGACTGTGCAACTAAATGCCTTAACTGTGTAGGATGAACGAGTGGACTGTTCAGTTTTATTATGTATGTTTTCAGTAGTTTACGTTTGTGTGTGAGTGAGTGTGTGCATGTAATAGTCAGTGGATGTATTCAGTGCTGTTCTCAGGTAAGCTCATCTTATTTCATGTACCTACTATTAGTTTTCCTGTTATGTTGGTAGACGAATCTATCCCTTGTGTCAACGACCCGCATTCCTCACCTCCCTTCTTAACTCAACCCTCACCCCTCCCATACCCTGAGGCAACGGGATCCATTCTAAGGAGACAGCTGATGAATCACCCAAGAGCTCTCTTGTGTTGTCACCTAAATTCACTATCCATTGCAGCTCTCCTGGAAGAACTACAGGCAATTTTCGAAAATAATAAGGTGCATTGTATTGGCATATCAGAAAGCTGGTTACGTGGAGATTTGCCGTCATGTGCTGTAAATCTCGACGGATACTCGCTCTTACGACATGACCGTACTGACAGACGAGGTGGTGGAGTAGCCTTTTATTACAGGAATGATTTAAAATGTAAGATTATCTGCACCTCAGACCCAAGCCTCCCCCTGCGACCTGAGTATATGTTTGTTGAACTTGACTGTAATAAGAAAATATTAATAGGAATTGTATATAAGCCACCTAATATTAGACAAATGGAGGAATTCGAAGCAGCTTTAACTGATCTTATCTCGGTCTACGAAGATGTCGTAGTCATGGGGGATTTTAATACTGACTTGTTAAAACAAACCAGTGAATCGGATAAGTTGTGTCACATATTCCATGCTCTGAACATGGAAATCCTACCACTTAACGCTACGAACCATGTCTACTACCCTGACCACTCAACTCACACTTTAATTGACCTTATAATTTCAAATCAACCCAAGAAAGTCATTAAGCACGGACAGATACCAGCCCCTGGGATTTCAACTCACGACTTATTGTACTTATGTTACTCTATCCGAGGACCGAAGTATAAAGCACGCTACGTTATTTTAAGAGACTTAAAACATATTGAATTAGATGACCTATGCAATGACGCATATAACTTACTGTGGGATGACATACGTAATTTTCATGACATTGACTCAAAGGTCAACAGATTCAACTCATTAGTGCTGAACTTGTATGACAAACATGCTCTGGAGAGGCAGGTAACCTTCTCCCTGGCTGACGACCGAGATAAGATCTGTTATGGCCAGCCGTGACCGTTGGTACAGACAATTCAGACGAACACGTGACAAAGATGACTTTGAGCAATACAGGATACTTAGAAACAAAGTTAAACAGCTAATTAGAAACAGTAAATGCCACTACTTTCAACAGTTAGCAGGAAATAATAATTTAAACCAAACCTGGAAGAAGTTACGATCTTTTGGCATAGGCAAAGCCATAGAAGAGCACATTCCCACCATATCTCTAGATACCTTAAATGATTACTTTTCTCAGCCTAAAGTCTGACCAGTTCCATTACCGGCTAATCCCACAAACTTAGCATGCTGTTCTGAGCGCGACCAGTTCTCTTTCCACGCCGTTAGCGCAAATGAAGTTAAACATGTGCTGTACTCTATCACTTCTGATGCGACAGGTAATGACGGTATCTCGATAAAATTAATTAAAAACATCATTGGGGCTGTACTACCAATACTGACTCACATATTCAACTACTGCCTGACCAATGGAGTATTCCCGAACGTTTGGAAAGACGCCTATCCCGAAAAACAATACCTTGGATTCTCCATCAGATTACCGCCCTGCGTCCATCCTGCCACCCCTCGCAAACGCACTCGAACGCCTGATTCATGCACAAATCACTGTATACCTGACCCAAAATTCCCTCCTTGATCCTTTTCAATCCGGCTTTAAAAAAGGACATAGTACCGCGACAGCATTACTGCGAGTTATGGACGACATCAGACAAGCGATAGACCAACGATATGTGACTGTAGCAACACTACTAGACCTAAGCAGCGCCTTTGACACAGTTAGCCCCGGGTTACTACTGCTGAAACTCCGTAGTCTCAACTTTAATATGACATCTCTTAAATTTTTTAGCTCCTACCTCACTGATCGCCGGCAGCGAGTATCAGTGGGAACAATATACTCAGGATGGCACAACAAGTCAATAGGTGTCCCGCAGGGGTCGGTTTTGGGCCCACTTATATTTGTTGTTAGTGTGAATGACATAGGAGACGCATTGAAATATAGCAAGTACCATATCTATGCAGATGACCTTCAGATTTAATATCACTCATATCCACAAAACATAGATGTAGCCATTGACAGAGTAAATTTTGACTTACGACGACTGAATGACTATGCGAAAAATAACAGCTTGTTAATAAATCCTAACAAAACTCAGGCTATTATATTTGGTACCAAAAGAAACCTTAACTTGTTAAAAAATAGACATGTACCCCCAATTATTTTAAATAATACTGCCGTGCCCTATTGTATGTCAGTAAGAAACTTAGGCGTTGACACTAAATTGGACTGAGCAAGTGACAAATACATGCCGTAAAGTGCAGAAATCCCTTTTTCCTCTCAAACGCTACTCTACTATATTTCCAAAACATCTCAAAATACAACTGGTAAAATCTCTAATCTTACCAATCCTAGACTACTGCGACACTGTACTTACGGACATATCTCATGACAGTAACAAGATGCTTGAACGGAGTTTAAACACCTGTATTCGATTCATATTTAAGCTGCGATATGGTTCTCAAATTTCACCTTATTACAGGGAGTTGTCATGGCTTCGTGTTCATGAGCGTCGCAGTCTCCACATGTTGTCCCTTCTGCATGGAGTTCTAAACACAGGTGTACCGAATTATCTCTCTTCAAAATTTAATTACCTCTCCTCCTATCATAACCACGATACACGATCTGGCTCCTGTTTAACAATATCTCTCAGTCACTCCAGGACCTACAACCGCTCCTTTGTAGTCACTGCCGCGAGGCTATGGAATACCCTACCTGCTACCATTAGGGATTTGCGTTCTCGTAGGAGATTTAAGATGGATTGCCGAAATCACTTTCTGAATACTTCTAGCTGACTTTTCGATGTGTGTAGTGTGAATGAGTGCGTGAATGAGCATATTTTCATAAAAAGTAGAATTATATTCGTTAGTTATAGGTTTTTACTGGGTTTACGTCTCTTATTATCACTAGTGTTAGTTTTATATTTATTATCATGTACATTTACATTGTCGTGTTGTACATTCTATAATGGTTTTTATTACAATCTCCACATTTTCTATTAGTACTATATTATTTTTTTAAACGATTGTTGTATTTAAATATTCTACTGTATGTATGTTAATTATTTTAAATATTGTGGTTAAGTGTAAGAGAGGGCCTTGAGCCCTAACTTCGCCACGAATAAAGACGAATTACTTACTTACTTACTTTTAATGTTTCTCTTTCATGGGCCCCAGAAGTAGATAGGCCAGTTTTCCCAACCATAAATATATATATTTTTTGGGAATGATAGATTATAGCCCTATAGTACTACGATCTTTCTTTCTTTCCTTCTTTCCTTCTTTCTTAATCAGTTTATCCTTCAGGGTTGGTTATCTCTCGGACTCAGCGAGGGATTTCACCTCTACTGCTTCAAGGGCAGTGTCCTGGAACGTGAGACTTTGGGTATGGTGATGAAACTGGTGAGGAGGGCCATTACCTCACCCAGGTGGCCTCACCTGCTGTGCTCAACAGGGGCCTTGTTGGAGGATGGGAGGATTGGAAGGAATAGACAAGGAAGAGGGAAGGAAACAGCCGTGGCCTTAGGTGCCTAGAGGAGAGGTGGGAAAATACGAAAAACCACTTCGAGGATGGCTGAGGTGGGATTCTAAACCCCTCTACTCAGTTGACCTCCCGAGGCTGAGTAGACCCCGTTCCAGCCCTCGTACTATTTGATTTCATGTTTCATGGCAGAGCCGGGAATCGAAACCGGGCCTCCGGGAGTGGCACACATTAACCACTACACCACAGAGGCGGACTAGTACTATAATGCTACCTATATGTTTATATTAGTGCTGAAATCCGATTTCTTACTTTACTAATGCTGAAAGCCGGAAAATGTAATGTTATTCTTTAATATGGGAATCAGTCTAGAAGGAAATGTTGAAAGTGATGTGATATCTATCCAGGTTCGTTGTTATCCTAATACTATGGGTTACAGTACATTGCACGTATATAAAAGATGCCACTTACAAACTTGCTTTTTATCCGCCAATTTCTGCAGCCACAAAAGTCACTATTTTACAAGAATGATGACATCTACACCTGGTAGATTGTCTGACTGTGCTGTTTTGAACCTTTCTTCTGTCATTTCGAAGTTATTTGCGATCATGAATAATAAAATATCGGTTTTTAGCAACGGCTGATGCACAACGGCTGGTCGAGCTGCATGCGGTACTGGATCGTGATGTCACAGCGCGCCGCTTACGTCAGAGGCTGTTTCACTCGCCTTATGGAAAGGCACTATTAAATATTTTTTTAATGGTAGAAAACAAGGCAACTTACCACAATGTAATACATTTACGTACTATTTCATTGGTGTACTTTTCAAAAAAAATATTTTTGAAAATGATGCATTTTCCCTATTGGTGCCTTTTGATGTAAAGCGAGCTCACCTTTCTCAACTTACATTATATGTATCTTAACATGTTTATGTCTCTATATCTCAAGCCTCATTTCTCACTGTGCTCACTCTTTTTTACTATCTTCTCAATTCTGCCTCACTCTTTCATTCACTCGTGCCCTTTTTCTTTATATTTAAGATATCCTTGGGATCATATTAATATCACAATTTTGTAAATAATTATTATGTACTCTTGTTCCCCCCCTTTTTTGGAGCACTCCATTATCCCTGTCCACCCTCCCCTTCCTTTCTTTTAACCTCTCCTCCTGGAACACACCTGCGATTCTGTAGAACGGCTTTTCTGCTTCGTTTACTTTCTTCTTCCAGCGTGTGTCCATCTTACTTTTTTACCTTTCGACGGACTTCCACGTGCAATAGAGGTAGGCGGGGCAAAGGGGTTAATTATTTGGCGGAAGGAAGGAGAGGCATAAAATTGTACAATAGAAATTAGTTCAGATGGATGATTAGCAATTGCCAATATATCTGTAAAAGCAATTATAGTATCGAGAAATTCATAAGTAGATTCATAAGGACGCTGATGCCTATGAATAAATTCCAGACTCAAACTGTGATGGATTTCATAAGGAAGGAAGTGTCTATGAAGGGAATCTCTCAAATCTTCTCAGAATTGAAAACAGTGCATATTCTCTAACCAAAATTTGCCTAAATATGTAGAAATCTTAGAGTGCAATAAGGTAAGAAGTTGAGGAAATGGAGCTAAGCGAGTTTGCAAAAATTTATGAGCAGAAAATAACCATAAGGTTAAACTTGTAGGATCAGTGGCAGTTAATTGTGGGACTTGAAGAAGAGCTTGTTTTATTATGTGAAAGTTAAGAGAATGGTGTAAGGCTGTATTTGGAAGACCTAAAGAAATGTCAGGTTGAGGTACAGAAGTAGGCAATTTTTTTTTTTTTTTTTTTTTTTTGCAAGCTGCTTTACGTTGCACCGTCACAGATAGGTCTTATGGTGACGATGGGATAGGAAAGGGCTAAGAGTGGGAAGGAAGCATCCGTGGCCTTAATTAAGGTGCCCCAGCATTTGCCTGGTGTGGAAATGGAAAACCACGGAAAACCATCTTCAGGGCTGCCGACAGTGGGGTTCGAACCCACTATTTCCCAAATACTGGATACTGGTCGCACTTAAGCAACTGCAGCTATCGAGCTCGGTTACAGAAGTAGGAGGAAAATGTATTTCCTGATATTGATGTTCAGGGTCAGGTTGCTTAGCATGTATTTTAGGAAGTGCTTCTGTTTCATTAGATACAGGACTTGAGTGATTAGCGGGAAGCTCGAACTGTTCATAAATAGAGAGTGAATCGGTCATTTCTAACTTTGAAGCATCTCCGAAATTAGGGACGTTAAAATTTGGTAGAGATTGAGTCTGTGGCAGAGCAATATTGGAGGTAGACAAATCTAAAAGATGTACAAAATTGTCAGAAAAATGTGCCCTGATAAATAAATTTTTCAAAGAAAATAACTATAGTGAGAATGAATCTACAAAAAGGGAAGTAAAGGAACAGATGACAATCATACAAGAGTTACAAGGTCAGAAATACTCTGCTACCAATTGTTACGTCTTAATTTTAGTGATATGTGATATGTGGTATGTGTAAACGACCAAGGAGGTGACGCTAATGTAAACGAAGACTAATTATCAATAAAGTCCCAGTGAATGTATATCAGTGCACAGTGAAATAGTAAGAGGGGCTCAGAAAAAGAGGACCGTCAGGACCGATAAGCATACGGGTGAATAAAAGATAATAGGGTTTTCAAAATAACATATATATTTATTTATTTCTTTTTTTTTTTTTTTTTTTTTGAACCAGCGGAAAAATAACAATATATACTCTAGCAAAGACAATTGGAAGGACTATATATTTATTATAAATATAAAAAACTATACAGTAGAAATAGAGATGAATTAATGTTTAGCAAGACTGAGAACATGGAATGTACAAATAATTGTATATTTACTCAGATCATAAACAATTCAGGAGGAATAGACTACAAATTGAAAAATCTGTACAATGAGAATGGAATTTACAAATAGATATCAGGTAATTTATGATATAAATGAATTCTGAAAACATGACTGCTAATTAACAAATTTAAAACTTTTTGATGAATAATAGATTTTCCAAATATAATAAGTAAACCTAACAGCAACCCTAAGGGTAAACACGTGCTAAATAAATGCACTGATGGATAAATATGTGATATAGAGGAAGAACACTATGAACAACTCCAAGTACATTTTTTTTAGAAGAAATAGGTTACAAGAAAATTTGTTAAGATAAGACGTGAGAAAAGTTGATCAAAGGGATCATAGCGCATACTTAGAATGTATAATGATTATAACAAGTTCCATAATAACATGAGTGTGCCGTAAAATGTAAGACATTAATAGGAAAGTAGTTCCAATGGATCATAGTACATGCTTAGGATCATAGTTTGCATAATAATACAAGTACACATAAAATTGTGAAATATGATGGGAAATCTTATATGAGATACAAAGCTAGTACAACCTATGGTAATAAGGGTCAGGATGGGAGAAACAGGATACCAAAGAACACAACGCGAAGTGTACGTCTGATAGAGGTTATGGTAGATGGCCATCCAGTTCTATGGTTGCAATTTGACACGAATAAAGGTAAGTTCTTAGCATAAATGTCTTGATTGTCCACAAAGCGTAGGTCACTCCCCCAACTCCCACCAAGATGCCTGTAGAAAAGAAAGGTTAGCAATAATATTTGAATAAGAAAGTGTCCATATCTCTCACCTCAGGATAGCAGCAACAAAGTGATGGGCAAAGAAAATCTCATGTCTCGACGAGGTCTTGTGCACTTTTCTAGTTCTTGATTCCATCTGCCGAAATAGGCATGGTGGCGAGAATATATAGGAGGAGAGATCATTCTAGAGAATGTCTTGTGACAAACAGCTGAGCAGGTGACGTATGACGCCAGCGCAGGAAACAGTTGAGCATCAAACATGGCGACCAGACGAATATCAGTGGGAGGGAGTGAAAGATTAAACGGGAAAACATATGCAGAGTAGAGACGAAAAGGTAAGTTCACCAACACTGTAAAGTCAGTATAAATAACACACAAAGTAGGATGGCACATCCTAAGGCAGTCTGTAATTCAGAGGAAATGTCATCAATTCCAGGTGCGTTGTACTTATTTAGGTATCTTACAGCTCTGCCAAACTCTGACCTCAAAATTAGGTCTCCCATTTCATCAGCATCAACAGCCTCTTCTTGTTCCAGAACCAAATCACCTATGTCTTTACCTTGACACAACTGTTGGATACGTTCCTGCCATCTTTCTGCCTTGTCTCCTTTCCCCAGAAGTGACTTTCCATCTGAGCTCTTAATATTCATACACCTAGATTTCCTTTCTTCAAAGGTTTCCTTGATTTTCCTGTTTGCAACATCTCAGCATCTACCTTTCCTAGGACCTAACAACCTTCAACATTCTTGCACTTCCCCTTCAGCCATTCTTCCTTAGGTACCTTGCACTTTCTCTCCACTTCATTCTTTAATTGCTTATATTCTTTCCTGCCCTCTTCATTTCTAGCATTCTTGTATTTTTGTCTTTCATCAATCAGGTCTAGTATCTCCTGAGTTATCCACTGGTTAACATAATAATAAAAAACAAAGAAAAAAATGATAAACAAAATACACAAAACAAGGACGAATAAAGGCAATATGAAAAGAAGGACAACAGAATGGGGAAGATGCTGGACAACCTTGCTGGGACCTTAACTTGGTAGTGCATTCTTAAGCAAAACTATCAGGTTTCTTAAAATATTGTTTATTAAACATAAAATTCCCCAATAGCCTTCAAAAATTTGATGTTAAAACTTATATAGCTTAACTGTATTAACAGACAATGACACAGTGCTTGACAGCACTCACAAAATGATTTGCAGATATAATATTCATGTTATTAATGTGAAATCGTCACCTGACTTAGAAAGAATGTGTCCATCGAGGAATATAAAGCAATAAATATTACATTAAGATACTACCTTAAACAACAACCAAAGGCAATCTATCAACTTGGCAGCCATGCTTGCAGGCATGTGAGGGTTGGTAGTCCTGCTCTCAGAACCTGGGTGATGTTCTGTGCACCAAATAAATGCCCTCAGGTTTAAAAGTGATATCAAGAGAATTCAATTTTTTCTTTTACAATTTGTTTTATGTCACACCGACACAGATAGGTCTTATGGCGAAGATGGGACACCAAAGACCTAGGAGTGGAAAGGAAACGGCCGTTGCCTTAATTAAGGTACAGCCCCAGCATTTGCCTGGTGTGGAAATGGGGAAACCATGGAAAACCATCTTCAGGACTGTCGACAGTGGGGTTCGAGGCCACTATCTCCCAGATGCAAGCACACAACTGCATGCACCTAACCACATGGCCAAATCACCTGGTTTAAAATTTTAGAAACAAAGGTTAAATAATAGCAAATTTATTAGAAAACACAAATTGAGTTAATGAACATCAAGGGTATTTTTTAAATTTTTTACAATTGTCTCTATGTCGCACCGATATAGATAGGTCTTGTGGCAACGATGGGACAGGAAAGGCCTAGGAGTGGGAATGAAGCGGTCAGGGCTTGAATTCGCCTGGTGTGAAAATGGTAAACCACAGAAAAACCATCCTCAGGGCTGCCGAGAGTGGGGTTCGAACCCACTATCTCCCGTATGCCAAGAGGATTCTAAAAACGTTACCATGCAATTACTTCCACATAATGGATACGTACTGTGAGGCGACAGCATATCCAATTACAAACCTATTTTGGAATTGAAGATACCCTTATTGGATTGGGTTAGTCCCATTCTACTGGAAACAGACAAAAAAAGAAACTTACAATAACATGATTTTAATATTGCAATTTATATGGAAAGGTTGCCTCCCCAAATAAAAATATGTCTTAGCACTGAAAAGCACTTTTTTGATTAAATTAAATCATCGAAGATGCGAGACTGCCCTGTAAATTCCTGCTCATGAAAAAGTTAAGTTAAGACATGTTAAAGAAAATAAAACTTACACTATCCCATTACCTGGGCCGGAACTCCCCAGGTGGACTGAGAGATCGGAACAGAAACATCCATCTTGACAGAGAACCAAGATCAGAATGTGAGAAGCTAACTTCTGTCTTAGGATATAAAACCCCCAGTTTACACGTGGCACCCTTCCAAAACAAGGGAACCAATTGACCAATCACGTGCAGAATTTGGACAGGGTAGCGTTAACATCTTCACAGATGTGGGTGAAAGATTTTCACACCCTCTGACATAGACCAGAACACCAGAAACAAGGGTTCCTTCCAGCATCAGTAAGACATCAAAACTAAATATCCAGCCTGACATGGGGTGCCCAACCAGTCTTCATCACCACTTTACTGCACAGAACCAAGATTACGTTTTCTTAATAATAATAATAATAATAATAATAATAATAATAATAATAATAATAATAAACTGCAGAACAAAGATTCCCCCTTACACACATAACCCCAAAGATAAATCTAGATGCATTTTATAAACTGGTACATTCTTATCCTCCCAAAACCGATCTCTGGCTCGACAACATTTATTACACACGGATTAAGAAAAGAAAAAAACCTCTCACAAAAGAAAAATGGTGGGAGGCAGATGGCCACACTGTAAGCTTGATGATTCTTGTGACACATAGTCTTTCTCAGATGGAAGCACAAAAATAACTTTCTAAGTCCTTACTTGGAGTCCGGTCAGTGCTGGATCCAGTGTTGCTGACTTGGACAAGAAACGATGTTCTTGGTCACTGCCACTAATGCTCCCACATAACTTTTCAGTTCCACTCACACTCCAACACCAGGTTTGCTCACCTACACAGCAGGTTTTTCCTCAGTCGGCAGGATGGTACTGCTCCCAGCATCTGAAACACAATGATGCCAGCAACAGCAACATTTTTCTGATACAGGCCACATGCGCAAGGTGGGATTTGATCCAGACAAGTGCGTCAGGGATGTTCACAGAGCGATGAAAGGATTTAAATACTTTACTCCCAGTTATGGAGTATAATATTCCTCACACTAGAGAAAATCTGGATATTAGCTTTCGAGAACGAACTATGCCTTCTATTTGATGACAGCATGTTATGCCCTACCAGAGGATTGGAGAAATCCATTGCTCCAAATGAGCTTAGCTTTGTTCCAACAGAACTTAGCCTTGCTCCAGAGGAGTCCAGCCATACCATGCCAAAAAAATGTAAAAGAAAGCAAGATTTTAAAATTTATCCCCAAAAAGAGAAGCACAGGAATTCCCGGGTACAGTCCTTTTGCATTAAAAAAAGGTGTATATACTGAATTAACCACCCTAATGAAAAATCATTACATACGAACTTGACATAACTAACATCCTACCTAAGCTTCTATCTACACCCAGACTCAGATATGAACAAAATACCTCAACATAAACAATTATTTCTGTAGGTACTTAACACACAAAAAAACCTTTAATTAACACAACTTAGCTATGATTTAACAATATTCATTGACTACCTAATACAATTAACCAACCATATTCACAGATATATCAATACAATGAACTAAGCATAACTAAACATAACTAAAATGACTGAACATAACTAACCACTCAATTAAATGAACGAACCCTGAGGTATACACAATAATGTGAAATATTCCCTCTAATTTTCCAAGAAATGTAATATATGTTCTGCCATGTTTGTTCTTCGTTTTTAAATATGAACATAAATCTAATCATTATTCAGTAATGAATTATGATTATTGAAAGAGTGGCCGAAGTTACCCCAAAATAACTCAAGAAACATAGTTTTCTTTGAAGTTTACTTCGGCCACTGCGAATGTTTTAAAAACCTGCAGAAAGCCCAGTATCAACAATCGCAAACAACTTAAAACAATTTATGGTGGAACAGATGTATAGTGATCAAATTTACAGGAAACTTCCAAATTATTCGCATTTTCCCCAAAGAAAAAAAAAGGTAAACTCGTGTCCTCATCCCGAGGTGGTGCAGCTCTTTTCAGGCACACCCCCATTGGAGGTGAGCTGCATGTACCATTTCAACCATATACCAGCCCTCCTGCCATTCTTAAATTTCTGGCAGTACCGGGAATCGAACCCGGGCCCCCGAGGACGGCAGCTAATAACACTAACCGTTACGCTACAGAGGCGGACTCCCCAAAGAAGAAACTATTTTATTTAGCCTAAGCATACAAGCATTGTATGATAATACAAATTACATGTTGCATTGCATAAATATTTGAAATGGTACAAAGGATAATGAATAAAAGGTACAAAAATCATAAAATTCAATTGTATGGAGAGAAAAGAATGTTGCAAAGGAAGCAGTCTTGTAGACTGACATCTAAATTAGAAAATATCTGGACCGTCAATCAAGTTCTTAAATGTGTATTGTCCATGTCAACTGATATCTATCTATATAGCAATATAGTCTGTCTAGGCACATTTATCATTGAAAATGGGAACCATCTTTCCCCTCCCTGTCTGGATGAATTTCCCCGTACTTGTCGGAGGCTTGCTGAACCATAGTTGCATTTCGACCCCATAAACAACTGGAATGGAGAATCGAATGCTAGGGCGAGGGAACAGCTTGTTTTTTGCATTGTTGGATGCGCATGTGAACGGTTGGCTGTTGAGAGAGCTCTTGCATTATTGTAGTGAAAAAGTAGTTAAAACCTATTAAACTTATTTAAATTTTGTGTGTGCATGTTCCATTTAGTGCTATTTATATATTGGTGTTTAGTGCTTGTTGGTAGAAATTGGGAGTAGTATTATTTATTTGAATTTTATAACAAGTAATTCAATTGGTGTTCAGTAGATTACGTTTTCTAGGTTAAGTAGGCAAGCTAGGTGTACTTTATTTTGAATTTAGGTTTAGGAAATACTTTAGGTAATAATATTAACTTATAAAACAATATTTTTAAATATCTGTAGGTTCTTTGGTATAATAGCCTACTTACAAAGGCAGATTATCATAAGGAGTTGTAACTCATTGAAATTTCTGCCGCTACTTTTTCGATATTTCGTACAGATATCCGTTCAAACAATCACGAAGGTAATAATTTTTTTTTTTTTTTGCTAGGGGCTTTACGTCGCACCGACACAGACAGGTCTTATGGCGACGATGGGATAGGAAAGGCCTAGGAGTTGGAAGGAAGCGGCCGTGGCCTTAATTAAGGTACAGCCCCAGCATTTGCCTGGTGTGAAAATGGGAAACCACGGAAAACCATCTTCAGGGCTGCCGATAGTGGGATTCGAACCTACTATCTCCCGGATGCAAGCTCACAGCCGCACGACTCTACGCGCACGGCCAACTCGCCCGGTAATAATTTATTACATTAAATAACACGATAAGCCTGTAAACATCGATATAAAGAGAAGTTAAAGAGAATTCACGGTAATTTCACTGGATAATTACGGTACTTAACAGTTTTTTGGATTGTTGACGATTGTTGCTACATGCACATGATAGTTGTGTAAATAAATACAAAGTCAGCTGATTCATTATTCCCATAATTTGTAGTCTTAGTTCCCTGCATACTTTGTACTTTCCACCTTCGTTTATTCATCGAGTAAAAGTTAATAGTCAAATTCCTATATCCCAATAATATTGCATTTCAAGCCCCCGGCGTGGTTTTGACAGAAATTATAGTAGACAACCTCTTATTCTCGGCATTTAAGGACACTTTTATTCTCTGTCCTGCGTAGTAGGGAAAATAATACTAATCCACCAGCGGTAAAAGTTCATATAACCACACTTCAGCTGAAAATTGTAGTGTAGATACATTGTAGTGTAGATAGAGTATATTAGATAGTGCCGTATCTTGCCTGCTATATTAGTGTGTTATCTTCCATGTGTATCTATTAGAACGTAGTTCTAATAATAATTTGTCTAAGCATTTAGCTAAGAATTTAGCTTTGTTGGTAATCTTTGAGAACAGTAGTTCTTGCAAATTTCATTTCTGTTTGTGCTTAATAGTGACAGACGGTACCGGTATTGTAACTAGGATACGTCTGAAAGCAGTTTAAAAATCACTGTAGTGTACTCACTGTACGGTAGTATACGAGTAGCCTAATATCCTATCAGAATTTAGTGTGCTTATTTTATTATTGTAAAATATTTGTGTAGTACTGGTGTAGTAGAGGTATCCGTAGAAACTCTTACTAAAATTCTGTTGTTGTAATTAGGATAGGCTTAATTGCAGTTTGGAATTGTGTAGTTCTTGTGTATTCCTTTAGATATTCAGTAATTAGCAGTTTTTATCCTGTTAGGGGTTGTAGGATAAAAAATAGAGTAGTATTGTAGTGTAGTCGTATATTGATTACCTTATTGTTGTGTGATCTTTGAGTACTATCCCAGACAATATATCCCTCCGTTCATTTATTTTTTGCAAATAAGTTATTTTATTTTCATTTTCATTTTTTCCGTAAAGAATGGCTAAGGAGCGCGAGTTTACGAACTGTGGGTGTGGCGAGGCATTGAGGGGTATGAGGGAGGAGTTGGAGAGTTTTAGGGAGATAATCAGGATTCTCACAGAAGATAGGAAGGAAGATAGGACTCTCTCAAACAATGTACAGGTTACAGTAGGTGTACAAGAGGGAGGGGAAGGAAAGGGGGAGTTGTAGAAGACAGGTGATCTAATGTTCTAAGGGTAAGGAGATTGCAGGCTAAGGGCTCTATTCAGGATCAGAATTCAGGACAGGTGTCTGTGCGAAATCGGTACGAGTCACGCCAGGTAGAACAACAAAGGGAAGATGAGGGACAGAGAACTGTTGCTGAGATGTGTGGAAGTAGGAGGAAGGGAAAAGGTAGGAAAGGGAAATGTAGAGTAGAGGATAGGAAAAGACAGGTGGAACAGGGTCATGGGAAAGAGAAAAGGGAGGAGGAAGTAGCTTCTGCAGCTGTCAGGAAAGACAGGGCTGACCAGGAGGGGAGGGGACCAAATGAGGTGGGTAGTGTTGAGGCTCTGGTCATGGGGGATTCCATCGTTAGACACGTGGGGAAAGTGTGTGGAGGAAAGGGAACCAGGGTAGAATGTTATCTAGGAATTAGGTTGAGGCAGATGTTGAGGAAAGTAGAAGAGAAAGAGGAGGAGAAGGAGATGGTGGTAGTGTTTCAAGTTGTTACCAACAACGTAAGGCAAGCTGATATAAGTACCAACATAGTTGGAGATGTGTGGGATCTGGTAAATGCAGCACGGGTGAAGTTTAAGAAAGCGGAGATTGTTATTAGTGGAATACTGTGTAGGAGGGATACTGACTGGAGGGTGATTGGGGATTTAAATGAGACTGTGGAGTGGGTATGTGGGAAACTGGGAGTGAAATTTCTAGATCCTAATGGGTGGGTAGGAGATAGGGATCTGCGCTCAAATGGCCTTCACTTAAACTGCAGTGGTACGTATAAGTTAGGAAGTTTGTTTGGGTAATAGGGAGGTACAATCAGGGAAACTGGGTGGCCTAGGGAGCGGTGATAAGGGAACAGGGAACTGGAAATCAAGTAGGGATAACATAAAATTGTTAGTGTTGAACTGTAGAAGTATTGTAAAGAAAGGAATAGAACTAAGTAATTTAATAGATATATATTTACCAGATATTGTAATAGGAGTTGAATCATGGCTGAGAAATGATATAATGGATGCAGAAATTTTCTCACGGAACTGGAGTGTGTATCGTAGAGATAGGATAGGAATGGTGGGAGGGGGGGTATTCATTCTGGTGAAAGAAGAATTTGTAAGCTACGAAAAAGTTAAAGATGAGACACATGAAATTCTAGGTGTACGGCTCATTTCTAAAGATAATAGGCAACTTGATATATTTGGAGTGTACAGACCGGGAAAGGGTAGCACTGACACGGATTCAAAATTATTTGATAAGATAATCAGCTATGTAGGAAACGACAAGGAAAGAAATGTGATTGTAGCGGGAGATGTGAATTTACCAGATGTCAATTGGGAAGGAAATGAGAACGACAGGAATCATGACCAACAAATGGCAAATAAGTTAATATGGGAAGGACAGCAGATTCAGAAAGTGATGGAACCAACCAGAGGGAAAAATATCCTGGATGTGGTGCTGATAAAACCAGATGACCGAGCTCATTAGCTGCAGTCGCTTAAGTGCGGCCAGTATCCAGTAATCGGGAGATAGTGGGTTCGAGCCCCACTGTCGGCAGCCCTGAAGATGGTTTTCCGTGGTTTCCCATTTCCACACCAGGCAAATACCGGGGCTGTACCTTAATTAAGGCCACGGCCGCTTCCTTCCACTTCCTAGGCTTTTCCTATCCCATCGTCGCCAAAAGACCTATCTGTGTCGGTGTGATGTAAAACAAATAGCAAAAAAGAAAAAAGAAAAAAACCAGATGAATTCTATACAGAAACTGAAGTAATAGATGGTATTAGTGATCATGAAGCTGTTTTTGTCGTAATTAAAAATAAATGTAATAGAAAGGAAGGTCTTAAAAGTAGGACTATTAGGCAGTACCATATGGTTGAAAAGCAGGCATGAGGCAGTTTCTAAAAAGTAACTATGATCAGTGAAAAACGGTAAATAGAAATGTACACAGACTCTGGGATGGGTTTAAAGAAATTGTTGAGGAATGTGAAAACAGGTTTGTACTATTAAGGGAGGTAAGGAATGGTAAAGACCCACCTTATTAAAATAGAGAAATAAAGAGGCTAAGAAGGAGGTGCAGACTGGAAAGAAATAGATTTAGAAATGGCTGTGGAAGTAAGGAGAAATTGAAGGAACTTACTAGAAAATTGAATCTAGCAAAGAAGGCAGCTAAGGATAACATGATAGTAGCATAATTGGCAGTCATACAAATTTTAGTGAAAAATGGAAGGGTATGTATAGGTATTTTAAGGCAGAAACCGGTTCCAAGAAGGAGATTCCAGGAATAATTCATGAACAAGGGGAGTGTGTATGTGAGGATCTTCAAAAGGCAGAAGTATTCAGTCAGCAGTATGTTAAGATTGTTGGTTACAAGGATAATGTCCAGATAGAGGAGGAGACTAAGGCTAAAGAAGTATTAAAATTTATATATGATAACAATGACATTTACAATAAGATACAAAAGTTGAAAACTAGAGAAGCGGCTGGAATTGATCAGATTTCTGGGGATATACTAAAAACAATGGGTTGGGATATAGTACCATATCTGAAGTACTTATTTGATTATTGTTTGGTCGGAGGAGCTATACCAGATGAATGGAGAGTTGTTATAGTAGCCCCTGTGTATAAAGGAAAGGGTGATAGACATAAAGCTGAAAATTACAGGCCAGTCAGTTTGACATGCATTGTATGTAAGCTTTGGGAAGGCATTCGTTCTGATTATATTAGACATGTTTGTGAAATTAATAACTGGTTCGATAGAAGGCAGTTCGGTTTTAGGAAAGGTTATTCCACTGAAGCTCAACTTGTAGGATTCCAGCAAGATATAGCAGATATCTTGGATTCTGGAGGTCAAATGGAATGTATCGCCATTGACCTGTCAAAAGCATTTGATAGGGTGGATCATGGGGGACTACTGGCAAAAATGAGTGCAATTGGACTAGACAAAAGAGTGACTGAATGGGTTGCTATATTTCTAGAAAATAGATCTCAGAGAATTAGAGTAGGTGAAGTTTTATCTGACCCTGTAATAATTAAGAGGGGAATTCCTCAAGGCAGTATTATTGGACATTTATGTTCTTTATATATATAAATGATATGAGTAAAGGAGTGGAATCAGAGGTAAGGCGTTTTGCGGATGATGTTATTCTCTATAGAGTAAAAAATAAGTTACAAGATTGTGAGCAACTGCAGAGTGACCTCGAAAATGTTGTGAGATGGACAGCAGGCAATGGTATGTTGATAAACGGGGTTAAAAGTCAGGTTGTGAGTTTCACAAATAGGAAAAGTCTTCTCAGTTTTAATTACTGCATTGATGGTGTGAAAGTTCCTTTTGGGGATCATTGTAAGTATCTAGGTGTTAATATAAGGAAAGATCTTCATTGGGGTAATCACATAAATGGGATTGTAAATAAAGGGTACAGATCTCTGCACATGGTTATGAGGGTGTTTAGGGGTTGTAGTAAGGATGTAAAGGAGAGGGCATATAAATCTCTGGTAAGATTCAAACTTGAGTATGGTTCCAGTGTATGGGACCCTCACCAGGATTACCTGATTCAAGAACTGGAAAAAATCCAAAGAAAAGCAGCTCGATTTGTTCTGGGTGATTTCCGATAAAAGAGTAGCGTTACAAAAATGTTGCAAAGTTTGGGCTGGGTAGAATTGAGAGAAAGAAGGAGAGCTGCTCGACTAAGTGATATGTGATGTAGATGTTGATTCCCATAGTTGTCAGCGGAGAGATGGAGTTGAATTACATTAGTAGAGGAATAAGTTTGAGTGGCATTTATAAAAGTAGGAAAGATCACAATATGAAGATAAAGTTGGAATTCAAGAGGACAAACTGGGGCAAATATTCATTTATAGGAAGGGGAGTTAGGGATTGGAATAACTTACCAAGGGAGATTTTCAATATATTTCCAATTTCTTTGAAATCATTTAGGAAATGGCTAGGAAAACAACAGATAGGGAATCTACCACCTGGGCGACTGCCCGAAATGCAGATCAGTATTGATTGATTCTGCCTGTATTAATCTCTTCTAAAGCATTCTTGAGGTAAACAGGATTGTAATTACAATACCCGCAACTGCATAATATTTTCCCATATGTTCTTGCCATAGCCGAAGTTACCCCAGAAGAGGATAACTGTTATTACAAAACTATTCCCTGAAAAACCTATTTGAATAAAATGCATTAAATTGTGTTGATCACTTACCAGACATACTTGCATTTTGACCCCATAAACAACTGGAATGGAGAATCGAATGCTGGGGCGAGGGAACAGCTTGTTTTTTGCTGTTACCAGACAAGACAATAGTCGGGGCTGCAAAAGAAATCAACTTACTCAACATTGAGCCCCCTAATATTCTTTGGACTACCGAGTGTTGGTAAAGCATTCTATTGTGTGTGCATTTTAGTTATTGAAAGTGGTTCATCTTTTTCAGTATAGTAGGCAGGAGAAAATCAGTGTTGCTATTCATCAGTGGCTGGAGGAACCTTCCATAGAGTATTGCTGCCCTAATTGGGTAGTAAACTCCTTCTAAGCCTAAATATGACAACGAGGCCGATAGCGAAATTGAGGCGGAAGCACAGAGAGTACATCGGTACATCCTCCCTGTATGAGAGAGAAGTCAGAATAGAAGCTTCGCCTCACGCCGTCAGATAGCGCAAGAACAATTGAATTCGGCGTTACGTAATATTCATTAGGTAATTACTCCACTTTACGGTACATGTGGAATTTCTCTAATGAAAAAACAACAGCTAGAGCTTCTTATTCATATAATGAATAATTCTTCTCAGGAGAATTAAGGCTATATGAAGCATATGTTATGGGTTGATGCCCATATTCAAATTACTGAAGGAGAACACCTGATATACCAGTAGAAGAGGCATCAGTTTGCAAGAGAAAATGTTTGGAAAAATCTGTCATCACCAGGTCAGGAGCATTACACAGAACAGACTTTAAATCATCGAAGGCTTCTATTTGTTCATTACGCAAAAGGACCTGGGCATCTTTCCTCCGTAAAGCATTTAAAGGTGTGGTCCTCTCAGAAAAACTTGGAATAAATTTATGGAAAAAGTTGAACATGCCAGTGAATCTGGCTCAAGTTTGACATCCTCAGGAGTGAGGAAGGCTGGAATTCCAGAAGTGCAGGATTGGTCAATGGAGACACCTTTTTCACACCCAATGTGCCCAAGGAAGGACATTTGTGGATCAGGAAATCTAATTTTAGAAGGTTTAACAGTTAAATCTGCTTTACGTAGTCTTTCCATTAATTCATTAAGATGCAGCAGATGATCATCAAAAGATTAATTAAACAAGATCAAAGAGTCCAAATAATGTAACACAAACCAAAATATGACATCGGACAAAATGCTGCCAAACAAGCGAGTTAGATTAGCGCACCAGTGGAGAAGCCATGCAACACACGGGTAAGTTTGTATATGTTCCAATCTGTTGCAAAAGCGGTAAGGGGTTTTGACTTTTCAGAAAGTGGATTCTGATAGTAAGCCTGGTTCAGGCCCAGGGTTGTGAAGATCTTAGCATTTGCAAACCAGGAAAAACAAGAGTATAAGTTAGGTAAAGGGGCAGACTGCAAAACAATATCCTTATTCAAAGCCAAGTAATCAACAACAGGTCTAAAATGACTTTGCGGTTTAGGAGCAGGAAACATTGGAGAAGAATATGACAACTTATGACACCATCTTCAAGCATTTTGTTGATGATTGTCTTAAGAGAATTCATCTTGGGTGGAGCTAAATGGTATGGAGGGGAACATATAAGAACGTGATCAGTGACCTCAATTTTGTACTTCAATACATTAGTAACACCTAACTTATCGGAGAAAACATCAGGAAATTTATCACACAAACTCCTAAGTCTAGCACCTTGTTCAACAGGTGAATGATCAAAATTAAAGGCACGAGTCTCATTCCTTACTCTGAATAGCACCGACATGATAAAATGAAAAGGCAGGAGAATGTTTGTACTAGTAGCAGATCATTCTAGAAAACGTAAAATAAAAGGAATTGTGGTGCAGATCCAAAATGAAAGCAGATATAACGATAAAATTTGCATCTAAGATGAAATTCTAAAATAATTTAATTGTATAAAGTTCACCTATTCAATAAAAGTTTGCCATTTAATAAATGATCTGTCTAAAAAGCTACATAGGACATGCTTCAACCTAGCCTAGAGGTCATCTTCAGCTTAAAGTAACACAAGAATGAAAAACATATACAAAAATAGTGATACATAAAAAACTTAATGAGACAAAATACAATCAACAATTGCAATAAAACTCTATGTTTAGAATGTTCATAGCTTCAATCTTGTTGTAGACGAATCTAGTTGTAACAGGTATGGGTCCAACTGTATTTACCACAACTATTGGTTGGCTGGAGGAATATTTAAAATTATGGAAGACTGTCAGATTTTATCTGTTTGTCATGCTTCAGGAACGGAGTGAAGTTTTGAAATCCGTAAATAGCTCCACAGAGAATAAAAGTATAGCCAGGATCTAAAAGTGAACCAAAAAGCCGAGTGTGAGAACGAAAAATGAGGTTGAATAAAGGTTAATATGAAGAGTTGTAAACATTCCTCACTTCCTCATTTCTCCAGCCCTGTGCTTTAGACGAATCTACAAGTTGGGTCGATGTTGATCAACACACTGACTGGGGGACTGTTCTGAGGTTGTGTTGGATAGGGGAAACAGCGGATGACGGGCGGGAGAGTGAGTAGAAAGATGGGAGGATGGACATGTAATGCGTGTTGTGGCAGACTTAATTGTATGTTGCCTCAGATCTTTTTTGATTATTGTGTCAACCAGGATGTTTGTTTTTTCTTGGATTTTGTTAAGATTGTAGATAGGATTGGATTTTTGATCGAGGTTTATGTAAATATTTTCTAAAATCTTTAATAAAGTTCCCTTTTTAGTTACATGTAGGATATCTGAATCTTTATCTATGGTGGAGAATTAAGGCGGAAACAAACTACTGTCACTTCACGTGAGTTCGCACGTATCGTGACACAATCGAACCTTACAAGAAAGATTTGCTATGCCTTTTCCACACTGTACAAAATGTAGAGCGATCACACTGCACTCATGTCACAACTATTAACTTTGGCTGACGTCATTGTGACATAGTACCTGGTGACAGCGCTCTTCACGCAGAGCACAATTTTCTGCTCTAGCACATATCTGGCGACATGAAGTGTGAATAGAAGCTGTTTCTTTTAGCGATGGAAGAAATGTTAATTGAATTGGTGCGGGTGCATGAGAATATGTGAGACATAGGTTTGATTTAACTATAGAACTCAACAAATGTGGCATGAGGCATGGTACAAAATAGGAAAGGAATTAAAGATCACAGTACTAATTTTAATAGGCATTCAGTTTCTTGAAAACAGTCCACAATTGTACTATTTATAATAATAATAATAATAATAATAATAATAATAATAATAATAATAATAATAATAATAATAATAATAAAAATATTAATAATAAAAAATGAAATGGCATATGGCTTTTAGTGCTGGGAGTGTCCAAGGACAAGTTCGGCTCGCCAGGTGCAGGTCTTTTGATTTGACTCCCGTAGGTGACCTGTGCGCCGTGATGAGGATGAAATGATGATGAACATGACACATACACCTAGCCTCCGTGCCAGTAAAATTAACCAATGATGGTTAAAATTCACGACCCTGCCAGGAATTGAACCCGGGAGCCCTCTGACCAAAGACCAGCATGCTAACCATTTAGCCATGGAGCTGGACATAATAATAAATTAAATACTACACAAATTACAAATACAAATTATCCTGTTGAATTAGAGGTCGGTGAATAAATACTTATTGTATGATCCATTCACTACCGTACAGTTCTTTCTTCAATTTATTCTTCCTTGATGAACTTTTGGTAATTGCCATGGCACAGAGCCTTCAAGTGAGTTCAAGTAATTTTTGAAATTTTCTCATATCTGAAAAGCTTGTGTAGGATTCCTCCGAATCAGTTGCAAACGCACAGCATACTTCAGCCAACAATTTCATCCTTGATGAGATTATGTAAGTAAATGAATTCATATTATTTCAGCATGAAGTACATCTGAAATCTTTCCGGATGCTCATTTAGCTCCCTTACTAAATTGTGGTATTCACCACAAATTACTTTCTTGTACCCACAGTTGTTTGCGACAGACAGTACTTATGGCAACAGAAACATCACAGGCAATTAAAAGATCATCAGACTCCGATGAACTGGATGTACTATCATAGCTTGCCATCAGACGAAGTATACTGCGATCTGTGAAGGTGAGGACAGTATGTTTCCTGTCTTCACGCCGCATGCAGTGACATCATCAACCTCCCCTCCATGCTGACTCAGCTCACAGAGAGTTCATGTGAAGTGACAGTAGTGTGTTTCCACCTTTAATGATTTTGATCTTTCATGTGTTCACTCATAGCAGAAAATCTTCTGTATTTACTTGCATTAAAATGTTCTTTGTAGCGGATTTGAAAATTCCTCCCAGTCTTTCCAACATAACTAGCAATGCACTGGTTACACATCAACTTGTAGACCCCTGATTGCAAATGTTTGTTGGATATTTTGAGTGTGTTCATATTATAGAAAAGTTTGGAAATAGTGTTGTTAGTTCGAAAAGCGACGTTGAGGTTCTGTTCTTTAAAAATATTCAAGATTTGGTACAGATTATTACTGTTGAAAGTGAGGGTGACAAAGTCAGTCTTCTCTTTCTTTTGATTTTTAAGTGTGGTGGCAGGTTTATTTTTTATGTTATTAAGAATTCTGCCAACAAAATTGCTATTAAACCCATTAAGGCATGCTAGAGTATGGATGGTGTTAATGTCTTTCTTATAAGCTTTCTTGGACATGGGAATGTTCAAGACTCTAAATATCACACTATAAAAAGAGGCCTTTTTATGAGGGTGCAGTGAATCTTGTCCAATCATGTTGACTGTCTCGGTGGGTTTTCTGAAGATTTCAGTTGGTTGTTGCTTCTAATTTTAAGACCTAGAAAATTTAAAGATCTATCTGTTTCAGATTCAACTGTAAATTTTATGTAAGGGTCACAAGTATTTAGCTTATTAAGGAGGGTTGTACTGTCAGTGATACGCTGACCAATAATGGTGCAAATATTATCTACATATCTTGACCAATGGAATATAACTTGTGAATTGTTGAGTATCTTGGTTTTTTCCAGATTGTCTATATACATTTCTGCCAAAATTACAGAAATAGGGGATCCCATGGGGAGTCTCTTCTGCAGATAAATAGTGTTATTAAACGTAAAATTATTATTATTGAGAACAAACTTCAGAATATGTACAAATTCTTCTATTCCAAGTTTGCTTAAAAGGTTATGTATGTTTAAGCTGTTTTTAAACTAGGCTAATGGTTTTAACTGTGGGAATGTTAGTGTACACATTCGTAATATTGAAATATTGATTTGGATTTAATTTAAGTTTCGCAAGTTGCTTTTACATTGCTCCGACACAGATAGGTCTTATGGCGACAATGGGAAAGGATGGGGCTAGGAGTGGGAAGGAAATGGCCGTGGCCTTAGCATTTGCCTGGTGTGAAAATAAGAAAACCACAGACAACCATCCTCAGGGTTGCCGACAGTGGGGTTCGAACCCACTATCTCCCGAATACTGGATACTGGTCGCACTTAAGTGACTGCAGCTATCGAGCTCAGTACTTTAAATTTCTTCATGATGTCATAGAATTTTTGACAGAAGTTCTGCTGGTAAATGTATAATATTTAGCCATGATTTTTTGTATAAAACGAGAAACATTGTAAGTATGTCTACTTTTGAAATTAATGATTGGCCTGATATGAACATTGGTCCTGTGAATATTTGGTAAAATTCTAACAGTGGGGATTTTGTGATTCACTATAAAGTAAGCTTGGAAATTTCATGTTTATTGAAAAGGGTTACAGTGTCATTCAAAATTCCTTAAAGGCTTTTCTTAATTTTACTAGTGGGGTCTTCAGTTATGACAGTGAAACTCTTATCAGGAAAGAAAAGTTCTGTTTTACTGATGTAATCATTCTTATTCGTTAGGACCGTGGTGTTTACCTTATCTGCCTTTGTAACTATTACGCCATTATTATTATTATTTTTTTTTTCAATTTTACGATGTGTTTAGTTGGGATACTGCGGGTTTTTAAAACTAATTCTGCAGTTTTATCCTTATTTCATATCTAATTTCATCTTGTTTCTCATAAGATAATTTGCTGATGGCCAATTCCGATTTCGCTACGGTGTTGATTGTATTGCTTTTGTTGGGGAAGTTGACCCAATTATGTTTTGGTCCCTTACTGAGGATCTCTAAGTCGATTTAATTCAAATCTAAATTTGTGAGATTCATAATTGGTGAATGATACATGTCTTATGTAGCTTTTTAGACAGACCATTTATCGAATGGCAAACTTGTATTGAACAGAAGGACTTATATACAATTAATAGAATTTTATCTTAGATATTTAAAGTCAATACAGAACCGGAATGAAGTTCATTACTTGCAATAAAATTTGCACCTGAAAGGAAAGGTATAGACATGATAAATCTTTAGAAACCAAGACAGGTACGTTCCATGTTAAGCCATGAACTCAAATTTTCACTTTAATAGAAACCAGAGTGTTCAGGACATTGGAATTAGCAGTGCAACAATATAATGAAATGGAGTCACAAGGAGGGAATTTACACACGGACTTCATGGTATGACCATTCCTCGCTCATTAACATTGCACTACTAATGGAATCTAAGCACAAACCGGTTTGTTATATACTTCAATACACACATAAGGCAATTTACATGGTGGCACAGCAGAAATACCACATGATTGAAGGAAACTTTCTTCTGAACTGGCAGAGTTACACTGTGACATACAGTTTACATCAATACTGGAAGAAACACTTGAAAACACTTAGCAGCGAGGTTGGAAGAAACATAATCTGACATAAACTTGGCAACAGGAACTGAAGAATTACCTTTTGAAACATGGTTATCATGAGTAGTTTTAGTACATTTAAGTGGTTTAGCATAATTATGGGGCTGTACCTTAATTAAGGCAATGGCCATTTCCTTTCCACTCCTCGGCCTTTCCTATCCCATCGTCGCCATAAGACCTATCCGTGTCGGTGCGACATAAAGCAAATAGCAGCACAATCATGCATATATAGGTGTTGTAGGGTTGCCAGTTTCTACGTAGGCTTATGTTTTTTTTACTGTTTATTTAGCCCTACGTTTTTTTTATTTCCCCGTATGACACTTTCTTCTGTTTTTTAATATTTGGCGCTGGCTTATCGTAGAACCCAACACAATATTTCCCCTTAACATGCATATAACAAAAATGCACATTAATTCGATTATAACTGTAATTACCGTTCGGATATAGATTTTGTGGTAGTCTATGTTTAGGTTGGTACTTCTGAAGATCACTCGATCACACAATGGATAGTGCTGTCGATATACTTCATTTCCAATTAGCTGTTTTACATATGTTTGTAAACTTCATTGCAGTGATAATTTATTGAATCCATACAGTTCCCCTAGTTTTGTTCGAGAATCATAATGAGTTCACCAGTGAAGAAAAAACGCTACAAGCAACAGCAGTACAGTCAACTGTACTTGAAGAAATGGGAAGATACTTTCATGTGGGTTAGACCTGGTGCAGGTGATAAACATGCTTTTTGTACATTGTGCAAGAAGGAATTCAGCATTTTGCATGATGGACAGTTTGATCTCAAGCAACATGCCCAGTACAAAGGACATCAGTTAAAGGTGAAAACAAGTAGTCAAACCATGAAAGTGTCTAAATATTTTGTGAACACTAAGAAATCTGAAGCCAATATTGTCACAGCTTGAGAGTTAGGACTTTTGTATCACACAGTCAAACATAACCTGAGTTATGCAAGTTTGGATTGAGGCAATAAATTGACGTCATGTATATTCTCAGATTCAGAAACAGCTGTAAAACTTTCCTGTGGCAAGACAAAGGCAGAAATGTTAGTGAAAAATGCATTAGCACCTAAAAGTGTCAGTGATTTTGTTACTATTCTAAAATTTCCTGAAAGTAGTAAGTTTTTCTCAGTAGAAACAGATGCTTCCAACAGAGGCAACAAAAAGATGTTCCCAATTTGTATAAGATAATTTGAACCATTAGTAGGCATACAGAAAAAAACTGTTGACATTTATTGAACAGTCTGATGGATCTTCAAGTGCAGTGGCAAAATTAATCGTTGATAGTCTGGAGAGCCATCCACTAAATATTAATAATTTAACAGCATATAGTGCTGACAATGCTAATGTGAATTTTGGCAGGAAACAATCTGTTTATCAACTGTTGCTTTCCAAGAATCCCAACCTGCAGAAAGCCATTTGTTCAAATCACGATGAAGCATGCCATAGAAGAGCTGGAAATGGATGTAGAGAATCTTGTTTTGAAGATCTACAATCACTTCTGTGTATCAGCTAAAAGGTGTGAGGAATTGAAATCATTTTTTGAATTTATGGATTTTGAGTAGTCTGAAATATTAAGGCACATGCCCACAAGATGGCTCTGCTTAACTCCTGCCATTAACAGATTGATTGAGTACTGGCCAGCTATAAAGAGCTATTTCAAGACCATTGATGCCTGTCCAAAGCAACTTGCATCAGTATTTTTAGCTGAAGACCCAGAGAAGGAAATTATTCCAGAAATATATTTGCATTTTGTGTCAAATAAAGGAGGTCAAATTCAATCAGTATCAAAATACCTGGAAAAAAAGTGAGCTAAGTATTATTGAATCTCATAACAGTCTGTGTGCATGATCTATAACAAGAACACAAAAAGAAAGAACGATAAATTCTATAGGAGTGAAACTAAGAAATTAATGAGAGAGATTTCATCAACATCCCTTAAGAAGATTTCATGTGAATTTGATCATTTCTATGACACACTGCTGAAATATCTCGAAAACCATTAATGACTTCTCAGCTAGTAACAAGTATGCAAGGTTGGAACCTCTTTCCTTGAATGGGGAAATACAATTTTGTGACTTTGAACTTGCAGTTGAAATACTCAATCTACAAGATCAAGTCAACCTGGACCAGCCATATGAAGAATTTTGTGAGGTGAAAGATAACTTTACTGACTGTATCACTAAGGATGGTAATGAAATATTCATTTATAGGAAGGGGAGTTGGGGATTGGAATAACTTACCAAGGAAGATGTTTAATAAATTTCCAATTTCTTTGAAATCATTTAGGAAAAGGCTAGGAAAACAACAGATAGGGAATCTGCCACCTGGGCGACTGCCGTAAATGCAGATCAGTATTGATTGATTGAATGTGCTAAGTGGGTGAAATTCTTCACACTAGTGCCTCAACAAAAAGTGACAAATATCTCTCTGCTGATATGTTTTATACTAAGCATACCAGGTTAAAATGCTTTTGTGGAACGAGTGTTTTTGATGATGAAGAACAAGTGGACTGATGTTAGGAACGAGGTGTTCACCAGAACTCATAAAATCAGAGCTTCAAATTATAATAAATTTTGACATGACCTGCAAAGAGTTTTATAACCTAGTAAAGAATGACAGTAGATTCCTAGATAAAGCTAAATCAATTTCAAAATACGAAAGTGATAGGAAGCAGTAGGCTTTAAGACGTAAATGTGAGTGGTTTTTGATCAAAAATGGCATTTAATAAAAATATGAATGCATGAGTCATTAAAAAATATGTTCATGAAAAATCTTCCTTCTTTTTGTGAAGAAAGTGGCAACCCTATTTTTTGTAGGTAGTGTATTAAAATAAAACACCAGAGATGTTTTTCAGTAAGTCATAAAATCTTCCTTTTTCCTGACCAAAACCTGAAAATCTTCCTTTTTTTGATGACCAAAACCTGGCAACCCTAAGGTATTGTCTACTGTTTGACTCGGTATGCCTAGGTCCAGAAAAGTTAGGCTAACTCTTGTAGACATTGCCTGTTAAAATGTCCATCTGAACTACAACAGAAACCAGTCTGACGGTTAGGCACAGAGTTACTGATGTTACGGCTAGCAATGCGCAAGGCTCTACACTTAGAACAATCACCTCGCACATGGTTAGGATCACCACAATTGAAACGTGTAGCGGTATGCAAGTTATGTGGTTTAGAGGGTGAATAATGATGAGAGAGGGAGACATTAGCATAGGAGGAGGAGGAGCTGTAGCAACTATCAACTCATCTGCATAGCACACACCTTCGGCCGTTACTGTCATAGCCTCCAGCTGTGTGCAGGTTCTTGGCCTCACTGACAAGGAAAGATAAGAATGGTAGTACCATGCTAGGCCTTCAATTATGCTGAAGACCATCTGAGTTTCAGAGAAGTTCAGTGAGAATACACTGGCATAGAATTTAATATCTTGGATGTACTCAGAAAGGGTTTCATCCAATTGTTGCACACGAAAATAGTACCTTTGTACGAGAGAAGACAAAGCTTGAGATGTGAGTGTGAAAAGTGTTAACCATCCACCTTTGGGGGATAGCTTTCATAACATGCTCCAACAGAGCATCAGATGTGTATGGGTAGAGTATTTGAAAAACCTGATCATTACTGAAGTTGTAAACAACACTCTGATCCTTGTACTCAACAGGGAAGCAAAGAAATTAAATAACACTGTAAATGGAGTTAACTGAAAATTTAGATATAGTTTTAGTGCAGATGACAGCAGGTGCGGTAGATGGACACTTGTGGAAACACTGGAGCAGCATAACCTTGTGCAGGGGTATTACCAGCTTGTGAAAACATAGAAGTTGGACACTTTTGAGCAGTAGTGATACTTTGTGAAAATACTGTGGTAGTGAAAACTCAAGCAGAAGGAATACAACCTTGTAATGAGATAGGATTAGCCACCTCTTGGGCAGAAGGAACCCAGGTTTGCAAAAAGAGAGCAGCAGATTCTTGAGAAAGATTGGTTAGTGTGGAGTTTAAATACACTTGTGGCAGGTTATAAGCACTGAATCTCTGATCACGACTCATACAAGGTTGTGAAGGAATAGAATTATTCACCCCCATATGCACAAGGTCAGCACAAACCTGTGAAACCACAGGAGCAGATACAGTTTGAACGAGACAATAGCAAGTTTGGGGAAGAACAGGCATAGGAAACATCTGACTAGGAAAGGTGTATCCATATGAACCAACACGAGACAACTTTTGAGAAACAGAGGTATTAATATTACCTTGCAATAAAGTAGGAGCAGTTAAAACATGATCAAGTGAGATACGACAAGAATAGTAGTTGCATCAGTAGGTGTAACATTAATCGGAGGTGAAATCAAAGTAGTAACAATTAGAACAGGATTAGAATAATTTAGTAATGAAGGAATTTGGTCACGATTACCACTATCATTATAATTTATACTACACTCAACAGAGCTTTGTTCTGTTACGATAGGAGAATTAGTATGTTGGATATTTCTGACACTAGTATCTACCTGAGAGTAAACTGTAGACATTAAGGGAGCTTTATTTAAGGCAAAAACTCTTGTAAGGCAAATAACACAAGGCATCACAATAATACCAACACTCAATACGCTGATCTTCAGACAAAGATCGGGTTAGTAGGTCCTAGGTACGATCGTGATAATGTACAATTTGTGCTTCTATATGTTTCAAGTATGTAAACAGGTTGGGAAACATCAAATTTGTCAATTTTGATGATGCTTGCTTGTTGTTTAAAGGGGCCTTACATCTGAGGTCATCGGCCGTTTGTCAATTTTAACCTTAAAATCAGAAATAGCACACTTAATCATGGATAGCGACTTGCATATTGCTGCTTCTATCCTAGAAGGAATGACAATGGGATCTCCAAGGTAGGCTGAAAATAGTTGTACATCAGCGGTGTTGTTGTCATAAGGTGTTTGATTACGAGTTTGGAATAACAAGGGAGAAGTGTCCAGATCGTATAAATGAACCTACTGAGGAACTCTGCGTGCCTGGTAAATCACGACTGAGAGGAAGAACAAAAACACCCATTGGCAACTTCCAGGACACTATTCTGCAGCATACATATCTATGTTATGCACGAAAGGAAATTCCAATGCAAAATACTCTTCTTTTCTCACTCTGGGATAGTAAGTTATTTACTGGTAGAAAGACAAGCGTTTCTATTGTTAAGAAGAAGTTAGGTTTAAAATGGAATACCTTTCCATGCCTGAGAGTGTTACAGAAACGTGAGGACATTGAAGCTTGGAGGTGCCAGCTTCTTAGAGAAGTGTAGAAGTTGTCTGGATAGACGAAACATTTTGTCCATTCAGGACACTCAAAATCCCTATCATGGACTGAAGAGACAGTGAAAGGTACAATGAAAACCCCAATCAGGAAAGGAAGTCGCCTTATATTGCTTCATGCCACTTCAGTGGACCAAATTATTCCCAGTGCAAAGCTTCTGCTCAAATTGAATAATATAGTAATTACCATGAGATGACACCACGTAAATTTGAGAGCTGGTTTAAATCATTCTTACTTCCAAGTATTAAGGAAAAATCCCTTGATTATCCACAAATCATTCCGTACAGATTGATCGGGTCCCTGTTTTCAATAGCAGGAAGAGCAATACAGTAGAATCCCATTTATCCAAAATATCCGGAACCACTTCGGTTGATACATTTTTTCGGATGACACATGGTAAATATTTTCGGAAGTTAAATGTCAAAATAAAAATGCATAAACTCTGTTAAGCAAAGGTGCATACTGTACATTAACATTAAAATATTTACATAATATCACTCACTGTATAAAATCAGTGATTTTTTTCTGAATTTTCTTGGTGCAGCGCTGTTGTGCAGCTATGTCGCGCCACCATTTAATCAACTATACATCAGCTGGTGTAGATTCATTGGTTTGTTCAACAAAGTGCAAAGCAATCTGGAATAATGAAACAATTTTTTGTTACTACTAAACTGAATACTGTATACTGTAATTTTATTACAGTACTGTAATTGAAGCGTGTGGTACTGTATTTTAATAAAAATTCGAAATCAATCTTACCTCCATTACATTAAATCCATCACCTGCTGTAACTCAATTCCTAGACTGCTATTGTCAAGGTAAGAGTCGTCTGCATAATCTGCCTAGTAGCTCATATAGCAAGAGAATTACTAATATCGACGGCTAAGAATGAGAGGGTAAAAACAATATATTAAAATACAATTTTGCAAGAGCATTTCGGATAAGACAGGTTTCGGTTAAGCGGGGTTCTACTGTATTCTGGACTGGTTGTGAAGGAATGGAATTGAAGTTGCTGAGGAACTCACCAAGGCAAATTGTCCGATGACATAAATCAGGATTCGTTAGGTATGTTATTGAAGAATTAGTAGAAAAATACAGGTACAAAGTAATCTGCCTTTCCCATATCATAGTCATTTTAAAGCTAGGAGCTAGATGAAGGTTTATGTAACAGAGAATAATAAAATATTTACATTAACTGCTGTGGAAAACTGAATGAATAAAGCCATACATCAAATGACACCAAAGAAATGCAGACGAGTAATTGATCACACTTGGAGGGTTATGAATGGGATTGGGAGCGTGAAGGCTTTCTGCAAGGTAATGTAAAAGAAATTATCATTAATGTGGGCGAGAGTAAATGTCGCAGCAGCAAATACTTTTTTTTTTTTTACAATTTACTTTATATCGCTCTGACACAGATAGGTCTTATGGCGATGATGAGATAGAAAAGGCCTAGGAGTGGGAATGAAGCGGCCATGGCCTTAATTAAGGAATAGCATTTGCCTTGTGTGAAAATGTGAAACCATCTTCAGGGCTGCTGAAAGTGGGTTTCGAACCTTCTACCTCCCAGATGCAAGTTCACAGCTGTGCACCCCTAACCGCACGGTCAACTCACCTGATAGCAAAGACAGTGACGAACTACGGGATGAAACACTGGCATCAGACAGCGAACAAATGCTATATGAGGATTACTTAGTTCTTTTCCCAGGTTGAACCGTGTTGTTGTTTTCTGTACATTCCGTACAGTTTGCCGACGTTTCAAATGCAATGCAGTATTCTTTGTCAAGGCAACTGAAATACCCCTACTTGATCTGAGGTAATCAGTCTCCCAGGCAGGAATAAGAAGCATTTCCCCTCCTGTGAAAGAAGGTAAGCTCTGCATTGTGATTTCCTGTCACTTTCCGTAACTTGGTTGCACAAATATTTGTTTCTTTTTAGTTTATCTTCAGACTTCTTTTTGCTGGTCGTAAAGATGCCATATTTTAATGCCTTCACTTTATTACTTGTCCTTATTTTTGAGTATTCATCCTCAAAATATTCTATGATATAGTTACATTACTGCAACCACCGTCTCGCTTTGGAAATTCCTGTATCATTCAGCCAATGACCTCAGCTGGTTTTCATTTCAAGGAAACAAACAGTGGTCACTCTCTAATCTCCTCTTATCTTTACAAGTTGCATGATGTAGAAAATAGCAGTGCTAATTTCAGACTACAGCTTTTGTTGTGGAGAGATGGGAATTTACACTGTACAGTTCTGTGAACGATGTGCATGGTTAAATTCTTAAGACGATAAGCAGCATTAAACACTCAAAATTTTTTTTTTGCTAGGGGCTTTACGTCGCACCGACACAGATAGGTCTTATGGCGATGATGGGATAGGAAAGGCCTAGGAGTTGGAAGGAATCGGCCGTGGCCTTAATTAAGGTACAGCCCCAGCATTTGCCTGGTGTGAAAATGGGAAACCACGGAAAACCATCTTCAGGGCTGCCGATAGTGGGATTCGAACCTACTATCTCCTGGATGCAAGCTCACAGCCGCACGGCCAACTCGCCCGGTACACTCAAAATTAATGCTGCAAATAATACTGTATAGATGCCCTATTAATGATTAGTTATTGAATATTTTTAGTAGGGACCTTGAGCAGCATATACCCCAAGTGCTGATGGGCTGTCACTGGTCACGTGGCTGATGACGTCACGGCGTTCGGAAAATTTGAATAGTGGGTGCGGTTGTTTGACAGCTGGGGTATGTGATTCACCTCGGCTACGTGTGCGGGTATAAACTTCCACACTGGCTGAGATTGCATGCCTAACCTCAAGCTGACAATGCGTTAACCTAGCCTGAGGGGTTACCCTTCCCTACACCAGCTTACAGGCTTGGAGTACTAGGCAAGATGGCTGCTATACATCACCTATATAGAAGGTTTTACGCTTTCATACTAACAAACAGTTCTTTCAAGTTGTTACTTTTGATTTTATTAGGGGCATTGTAACAACATGGTCATCAGCCCCGTATACTTATAGATACCAACAAATTAATTTAAAATACCACCTAATCGATATTTTATTTCTTGCCTTTTGGCAAAATTATAAAAACATTAACATATACAGGACATGTTTTGACCACTTAGTGGTCATCTTCAGCTGTCTCTAAATAGCTTAGATGAAACTGTTTGAATAGTACATACATACATACATACATACATACCTTTTCATTATAGACTGTTATGCCTTTCAGCGTTCCGTCTGCAAGCCTCTGTGAATTTACTAAACGTCACCACAATCCTCTATTTGCAAGTAGTGCAGTGGCCTCATTTAGTTCTATACCTCTTATCTTAAAATTGTTAGAAACTGAGTCTAACCATCGCTGTCTTCATCTCTCCCTACTTCTCTTACCCTCCATAACAGAGTCCATTATTCTCCTACGTAACCTATCCTCCTCCATTCGCCTCACACGACCCCACCACCGAAGCTGGTTTATGCATACAGCTTCATCCATCAAGTTCATTCCTAAATTAGCTATTATCTCCTCATTCCGAATAACCTCCTGCCATTGATACCACCTGTTTGTACCAGCAATCATTCTCGCTACTTTCATGTCTGTTACTTCTAACTTATGAATAAGATATCCTGAGTCCACCCAGCTTTCGCTCCCGTAAAGCAAAGTTGGTCTGAAAACAGACCGATGTAAAGATAGTTTCGTCTGGGAGCTGACTTCCTTCTTACAGAATACTGTTGATCGCAACTGTGAGCTCACTGCATTAGCTATACTACACCTTGATTCAGTCTCACTTACTACATTACCATCCTGGGAGAACACACAACCTAAATACTTGAAATTATCGACCTGTTCTAGCTTTGTATCACCAATCTGATATTCAATTCTATTGAATTTCTTACCTAATGTCATCAATATAGTCTTCGAAAGGCTAATTTTCATACCATACTCCTTGCACCTATTTTCATGTTCCAAGACTGCAGGCTTTCTGCACAATCTGCCATTAAAACCAAGTCATCAACATAGGCCAGACTGCTTACTACATTTCCACCTAACTGAATCCCTCCCTGCCATTTTATACCTATCAGCAGATGATCCATGTGAACTACGAACAGCAAAACCCCTATAAGTACCCTGAACCAAGAACTCATTCTACCATCAATTCTCACTGAAGTCCAGTTGTCAACATAAAAGCCTTTGATTGATTTTAATAATCTACCTTAATTCTGTTAATTCTATTAATAGTAAGGTGAGGGTAAGGGTGTATTCTGCCCGAAGGCAGGTCTGAACCTCCGCAGAGGTGTGCCTGAGCCGGAGTTTACGTACGGTAGGGTGGCCATTTCCTTTCCGCTCCTCCATTCCCTTACAACTCCCCCCCCACCAACAGCGAGTGGCAACCCACCCAAATCTTGACTACGCCCAATGTTGCTTAAATTCGGAGATCTCACAGGATTCGGTGTTTCAACACGCCACATTAAAATCTTTAACTATTTTCCCATGGGAACTTAAACTATTACTTAAGGTGCTGAAAATGGGGAAAGGCAGGGGGGCAGGGGGGGGGGGTGAGGTGGTGTGTAAAAAGGATGCTTAAATTACAATTTGCATCTACAGTGATGTTAAAAAAACTTATTTTATAATTGAACATACTGAAAAATCTTAAAACGTCTGTAATGAGGCACTTTTTGTAAAAACAGTAGGTGGCTTGATCTTGTTTCTTTTAAAAAGTCGATGTGTATATCAGTATTCGGGTTTTTATTGATTGTCTGTTGTGTTGAGTATCTTCCTTGAAAGTTGCTTCTCTGTTATGTTGCATGAAATGGCGGTCTTCAGATTTGGGCAGCTTGCCTCACGATCTTTTCTGGAATGGTGTCCATTCTCCGCCGCCTTGGGACTGTGTGTGTGTACACGACCTAGTGTTACAGCGATGTGTCACAGCTTGCTTGTTCGTACGATTCATCAGAGAGAGGGGAAGTAAGGTTGTATCGTCATCCAATACATCTCGCGAAGGGGGAGAGAGTACTAGCTGTGCTTCCGTGATGCCGTATTTGATTATTTTACTTGTTCATCTTATTTGTTTTCTGTTTACCCATTCCATGTATTTACTTATATGCTCATATAAAAGGATTTTTTGGTCATTCATTCATTTAAATTCCATCCTTTGTTCTCTAGTTTATCACAATAATGTGGATATTTTCTAGATTGTTCATAAGACTTCCTTTATTAATCCTACTGATGATTTGGAGATCTTGTCTAATGTTAGTAAATTTGTGGCTAGCCTCTTTCATATGAGCTCCCAAAGTAGAGAATCTCCTGTACTTCTCTGCATTAACGTGCTCCTGATATCTAATTATAAAGCTTCTTCCTAATTGTCCCACGTATGTTTTTTATACTGATTGCATGTCAACCTATAAATGCCTGATTCCTGAAATTCGTTGTCCTTAAGTTTATTGACTTTGTTATGATTGAAGAATCTATGTTTCATGTTGTTGTTAGTTGAGAATGCTACTTTGGTGTTGTGTTTCTTAAACAAATTTGTAATTTCGTAAATCCTTGGGTTATTAAAGGTGAATGTGATGTACCTCTTTGCTTTCTCCAATTGCTGCTTTAATTTTATTTGTTGTTGATATTTGCACTTAGTAATGATTTTATTGATGAATTTCAAACTGTAGCCATTAAATAGGGCTTGCTGGTGAATGTAAGTTAGTTCCTTCTTCTTGTCTGTTTCTGATAATGAAATTTCAAAGGCCCTGTTGATGAAACTATAGTAAGCAAATTTCTTTTGTGGAATGGGGTGTAAGGAATCACTTTTTATTGTGGTTGGTGTAACAGTGCGGTTTCTAGTATTCTAAACAGGAACTAGTTGTTTTTCTAAATTGTTTGAATATCTAGAAAATTGAGCATGCCTTCTTCTTCTTCTTCTACTTCAGTATTAAAAAACATACGTGGGACAGTCAGGAAGAAGCTTTATAATTAGATATCAGGAGCATGTTAATGCAGAGAAGTACAGGAGATTCTCTGCTATGGGAGCTCATATGAAAGAGGCAAGCCACAAACTTACTAACATTAGACAAGATCTCCAAATCATCAGTAGGATTAATAAAGGAAGTCTTACGAACAATCTAGAAAATATTCACATTATTCTTGATAAACTAGAGAACAAAGGATAGAATTTAAATGAAAAGAATGACCAAAAATACCTCCTATATGAGCATATAAGTAAATACATGGAATGTGTAAACAGAAAACAAATAAGACGAACAAGCAAAATAATCAAATACGATGTCATGGAAGCACAGCTAGTACACCCTCCCGCTTCACGAGACGTATTGGATGATGACACAACCTTACTTCCCCTCTCTCCGGCAAATCGTACGAACAAGGAAGCTGTGACTAATCGCTGTAACACTAGGTCGTGTACACAGACACAGTCCCAAGGCAGTGGAGAATAGACACCATTCCAGAAAAGATCGTGAGGCAAGCTGCCCAAATCTGAAGACCGCCAATCCAGGCAACATAACAGAGAAGTCACCATAGAACTTTTGTAAATTAAAGAGTTCATCACAACCTGATAATAAAATTAATAAGCAACTTTCAAGGGAGATACTCAACACAACAGACAATCAATAAAAACCTTTAGACTGATATATACATTGACTTTTTAAAATAAACAAGATCAAGCCACCTAATATTTTTACAAAAAGTGCCTCATTACAGACCTTTTAAGATTTTTCAACATGTTCAATTAGAAAACAAGTTTCTTAACATCACGTAGACGCGAATTGTAATTTATGCATCTATTTACACACCACCTCAAACCCCCCCCCCCACACACCTTTCCAGCACCTTAATAATAGTTTTAATTTCCCATGGGAAAATAGTTTAAGATTTGAATGTGCTTACTATTCAAATGGTTTCATCTAAGCTATTTAGAGACAGCTGAAGATGATCACTAAGTGGTCGAAACATGTCCTGTATATGTTAATGTTTTTATAATTCTGCCAAAAGGCAAGAAATAAGGTACCGATTAGGTGGTATTTTAAATTAATTTGTTGATTGAACTCATCGATATGGTCATGAAGTGGACAGCTTGCAATACAGGTAGACCTCGTTATGCGCGATAGTTATGTTTGCGTAATTGCCGCGCATACCAAATTTGCATAAACTGAGATTCATTTTATATGTAAAATATATAGTGTAGTCGTATATTAATTACATTATTGTCGTGTACTATCCCAGACAATATATCCCTCCGTTCATTTATTTTTTGCAAATAACTTATTTTATTTTTAATTTAATTTTTTTTCCCGTAAAGAATGGCTAAGGAGAGCGAGTGTACTTACTGTGGGTGTGGTGAGGCATTGAGGGGTATGAGGGAGGAGTTGGAAAGTTTGAGGGAGATAATTAGGATTCTCACAGAAGACAGGAAGGAAGATAGGACTCCCTCAAAAAATGTACAGGTTACAGTAGGTGTACAAGAGGGAGGGGAAGGAAAAAGAGGAGTTGTAGAAGACAGGTGGTCTAATGTTCTAAGGGGAAGGAGATTGCAGGCTAAGGGCTCTATTCAGGATCAGAATTCAGGACAGGTGTCTGTGCGAAATCGGTACGAGTCACTCCAGGTAGAACAACAAAGAGAAGATGAGGGACAAGGAACTGTTGCTGAGATGCGTGGAAGTAGGAGGAAAGGAAAAGGTAGGAAAGGGAAATGTAGAGTAGAGGATAGGAAAAGACAGGTGGAACAGGGTCATGGGAAGGAGAAAAGGGAGGAGGAAGTAGCTTCTGCAGCTATCAGGAAAGATAGGGCTGACCAGGAGGGGAGGGGATCAAATGAGGTGGGTAGGGTTGAGGCTCTGGTCATGGGGGATTCCATCGTTAGACTCATGGGGTAAGTGTGTGGAGGAAAGGGAACCAGGGTAGAATGTTATCCAGGAATTAGGTTGAGGCAGATGTTGAGGAAAGTAGAAGAGAGGGAGGAGGGGAAGGAGAAGGTGGTAGTGTTTCACGTTGGTACCAACAACGTAAGGCAAGCTGATATAAGTACCAACATAGTTGGAGATGTGTGGGATCTGGTAAATGCAGCACGGGTGAAGTTTAAGAAAGCGGAGATTGTTATTAGTGGAATACTGTGTAGGAGGGATACTGACTGGAGGGTGATTGGGGATTTAAATGAGACTATGGAGTGGGTATGTGGGAAACTGGGAGCGAAATTTCTAGATCCTAATGGGTGCGTAGGAGATAGGGATCTGCGCTCGGATGGCCTTCATTTAAACCACAGTGGTACGTATAAGTTAGGAAATTTGTTCGGAAGGGTAAAAGGGAGGTACATTCAGGGAAACGGGATGGCCTACGGAGCGGTGATAAGGGGACAGGGAACTGGAAATCAAGTAGGGATGACATAAAATTGTTAGTGTTGAACTGTAGAAGTATTGTAAAGAAAGGAATAGAACTAAGTAATTTAATAGATATATATTTACCAGATATTGTAATAGGAGTTGAATCATGGCTGAGAAATGATATAATGGATGCAGAAATTTTCTCACCGCACTGGAATGTGTATCGTAGAGATAGGATAGGAATGGTGGGAGGTGGAGTGTTCATTCTGGTGAAAGAAGAATTTGTACGCTACGAAAAAGTTAAAGATGAGACACATGAAATTCTAGGTGTACGGCTCATTTCTAAAGATAATAGGCAACTTGATATATTTGGAGTGTACAGATCGGGAAGGGGTAGCACTGACGTGGATTCGGAATTATTTGATAGGATAGTCAGCTATGTGGGAAACGACGTGGAAAGAAGTGTGATTGTAGCGGGAAATCTGAATTTGCCAGATGTCAATTGGGAAGGAAATGCGAACGACAGGAAGCATGACCAACAAATGGCAAATAAGTTAATATGGGAAGGACAGCTGATTCAGAAAGTGATGGAACCAACCAGAGGGAAAAATATCCTGGATGTCATGCTGATAAAACCAGATGAGCTCTATAGGGAAAATGAAGTAATGGATGGTATTAGTGATCATGAAGCTGTTTTTGTGGTAGTTAAAAATAAATGTGATAGAAAGGAAGGTCTTAAAAGTAGGACTGTTAGGCAGTACCATATGGCTGATAAAGCAGGCATGAGGCAGTTTCTAAAAAGTAACTATGATCGGTGGAAAACGGAAAATAAAAATGTAAACAGACTCTGGGATGGGTTTAAAGAAATTGTTGAGGAATGCGAAAACAGGTTTGTACCTTTAAGGGTGGTAAGGAATGGTAAAGACCCACCTTATTATAATAGAGAAATAAAGAGACTAAGAAGTAGGTGCAGACTGGAAAGAAATAGAGTTAGAAATGGCTGTGGAAGTAAGGAGAAATTGAAGGAACTTACTAGAAAATTGAATCAAGCAAAGAAGGCAGCTAAGGATAACATGATGGCAAGCATAATTGGCAGTCATACAAATTTTAGTGAAAAATGGAGGGGTATGTATAGGTATTTTAAGGCAGAAACAGGTTCCAAGAAGGACATTCCAGGAATAATTATTAATGAACAAGGGGAGTGTGTATGTGAGGATCTTCAAAAGGCAGAAGTATTCAGTCAGCAGTATGTAAAGATTGTTGGTTACAAGGATAATGTCGGGATAGAGGAGGAGACTAAGGCCAAAGAAGTAATAAAATTTACATATGATAACAATGATACAAAAGTTTAAAACTAGAAAAGCGGCTGGAATTGATCAGATTTCTGGGGATATACTAAAGACAATGGGTTGGGATATAGTACCATATCTGAAGTACTTATTTGATTATTGTTTGGTCGGAGGAGCTATACCAGATGAATGGAGAGTTGCTATAGTAGCCCCTGAGTATAAAGGAAAGGGTGATAGACATAAAGCTGAAAATTACAGGCCAGTCAGTTTGACATGCATTGTATGTAAGCTTTGGGAAGGCATTCTTTCTGATTATATTAGACATGTTTGTGAAATTAATAACTGGTTCGATAGAAGGCAATTCGGTTTTAGGAAAGGTTATTCCACTGAAGCTCAACTTGTAGGATTCCAGCAAGATATAGCAGATATCTTGGATTCTGGAGGTCAAATGGACTGTATCGCGATTGACCTGTCTAAAGCATTTGATAGTGTGGATCATGGGAGACTACTGGCAAAAATGAGTGCAATTGGACTAGACAAAAGATTGACTGAATGGGTTGCTATATTTCTAGAAAATAGATCTCAGAGAGTTAGAGTAGGTGAAGCTTTATCTGACCCTGTAATAGTTGAGAAGGGAGTTCCTCAGGGCAGTGTTATCGGACCTTTATGTTTTCTTATATATATAAATTATATGAGTAAAGGAGTGGAATCGGAGGTAAGGCTTTTTCCGGATTATGTTATTCTCTATAGAGTGATAAATAAGTTACAAGATTGTGAGCAACTGCAATGTAGGTAACCTCAAAAATGTTGTGAGATGGACAGCAGGCAATGGTATGTTGATAAACGGGGTTAAAAGTCAGGTTGTGAGTTTCACAAATAGGAAAAGTCCTCTCAGTTTTAATTACTGCGTTGATGGGGTGAAAGTTCCTTTTGGGAATCATTGTAAGTATCTAGGTGTTAATATAAGGAAAGATCTTCATTGGGGTAATCACATAAATGGGATTGTAAATAAAGGGTACAGATCTCTGCACATGGTTATGAGGGTGTTTAGGGGTTGTAGTAAGGATGTAAAGGAGAGTGCATATAAGTATCTGGTAAGACCCCAACTAAAGTATGGTTCCAGTGTATGGGACCCTCACCAGGATTACTTGATTCAAGAACTGGAAAAAATCCAAAGAAAAGCAGCTCGATTTGTTCTGAGTGATTTCCGACAAAAGAGTAGCGTTACAAAAATGTTGCAATGTTTGGGTTGGGAAGAACTGAGAGAAAGAAGAAGAGCTGCTCGACTAAGTGGTATGTTCCGAGCTGTCAGCGGAGAGATGGCGTGGAATGATATTAGTAGGCGAATAAGTTTGAATGGCGTTTATAAAAGTAGGAAAGATCACAATATGAAGATAAAGTTGGAATTCAAGAGGACAAACTGGGGCAAATATTCATTTATAGGAAGGGGAATTAGGGATTGGAATAACTTACCAAGGGAGATGTTCAATAAATTTCCAATTTCTTTGAAATCATTTAGGAAAAGGCTAGGAAAGCAACAGATAGGGAATCTGCCACCTGGGCGACTGCCCTAAATGCAGATCAGTATTGATTGATAAGGGTAGATTTCCGTTTACTCACATATTAATTTTAAAATAGCAGAGATTCTTAGTATTTTTACAAAATATAACCATTGTCCTGTTTCTGAAGCGCATTTTAATGCAAACTTTATAACTTAAAAATTTAACACTGAAATACACAATAATAAACAAAACTCTGCATACTAGTGCTGGGGACGGAGCGGAGCGGAGGAGTTGTTTTGACGTCATCACCCGGTAGTACCGAGTGAACTACTGAGTGAATGTCCTGACGCGGGACGTTTAAAAAAGGTTATAGGTATGGCACTGCGAAGGTATTGCACCCCCCTATTAATACCCTTCTCTCATAACGTAACAACTGTAAATAACTGCATATATATTCACTATAATTGTTCTATACGTAACTGCCAGGGAGTAGGAGGTAGTATGTGAAATAAATGTTAGTAACTCGTATAGTTAACTCATTCGAATAGTGAAACAAAGTATGGCGCATACCTACCGAAAGGGTTTGTATACAAGGGGATTGGAATTTAACAGAAAAGTAATGTATTAACAATTATTTCGTAAGTTCATGTGATACGGTACACTGTTAATGAGAAGAATAACCTGAATATCAAGAATCTTATCAGAATATAATGAAAAACACTGACATAATTTCATCTACCCATGGCTAAATGGTTAGCGTGCTGGCCTTTGGTCACAGAGGTCCCGGGTTCGATTCCCGGCAGGGTCGGGAATTTTAACCATCATTGGTTAATTTCACTGGCACTGGGGCTGGGTGTATGTGTCGTCTTCATCATCATTTCATCCTCATCATGACGCGCAGGTCACCTACAGGTGTCAAATCGAAAGACCTGCACCTGGCGAGCCGAACATGTCCTCGGACACTCCCGGCACTAAAAGCCATACGCCATTTCATTTCATCTACAGGATGACAAAAGTAATTACGTAAATGAACGTTGACTGGAATGTCCTTCTTTGCAAATGTGATTACAAAACATATCTGACAACATACTACCACACGTCCCAATGCCAAACAGCTATCAGTAGAATGCTTCTATAAATACAGTTACTATATCATTATACCGGTATTATATTATATTATATTATATTATATTATATTATATTATATTATATTATATTATATTATATTATATTATATTATCGCGTATGTGCGGCCACAAAATTTGCATTTTGCGTGTTTCCTATTATCAGTGATGTCAAAAAACTGCCAGGCATCCGACGGTTTTCGTGGCATTTGTGGAACAACGTTCTGTAAAAATTTCTTTAAATTCCTTTAAATGTTCTAAAAATATAACTACTATCTACGAATATGTTTAAATATCACATTAACACCACAAATATAATCTAACAGACTTTACATTATCTACAAAACATAACAAGCGTAGGAAATATATACGCACATTCGAAACACACAGATTGAATACAGTTACTTTCGTACGTGTGTTATGCGCTACACTGTGCTCAGGTCCTCCGCGAGTACTCGCAGTTGTAAGCGGAGGGGATCGGTGGTGCGCTCTACCGCTACAACCGATTACTCATCGGTATTACTCGCTCCGTCCCCACCAAAGAGGATAGGGGTCCCCACCTCTACTGCATACGAGCTCTTTGCTTTAGCCTGAATAGCAGCTCCGGAGAGAGGCATGTGTTGTTGGTTGTGATGCTCAATCCAATCCATTCTTTCCATCGCTTCCGAGCGAGATTTGGTCACTCTAGTCACACTTTAGTTAGTAGAAGATTGAGCAGTTTTTTCGAATTGATTCTGCATTGCCACGAATAGTTCTCACAGTGGATTCACTAAGTCCCAAAGCATGCTGAATGTCATCAAATACAGTAGAGACAATACGCGACACTGAGCGAGATATCGAGGGACAGCTATTGGAACTCACTCTAGCGAATAGACCTGAACAGTACTGATTCTCTCATAAGAGCACGTGTATTTTTGTGTGAAGTTTTTGGTGTTAGTTATGCGTTTTCAGTGAGTTGACATAATTAAATAGTAGCGTGTGTCATTCCTTGATATCTCCTCTCAACATGAGGGGAAAGACGTGTGCAGTGTTTGGCTGCAGTAATTACGAAGTAGAGAAAAATGCGCGGTCGTTCTTTAGGTTCTCTCATGACAAGAACATGTAAGTAATATTGTGTTTGCATATATATTTTCTTCCAGTGACAGAGATAGTACTTCATAATCTTCTGACCTGCTCGACCCATATTTTAACTGGCATAAAATGTAATACGCATATTTTATTGTATAGTGCAGCAGTTAACCTTCAATACCTATGTGTTGTTGTAGGTGTGATCTGTGGGTTTTGAAATGTCACAGCAGTGATTTGGACAAGGTGTACAAGAAAAAAGGGACGTTACGCTTATATAAGAATTATAAGATCTGTTCAGATCATTTCCAGGCCAGCGACTTTAAAAATCCTCGACTATACAGCCAAGGGTATGTTACATTTTTACTCTAATTGTACATAAATATTCCTCAAAGCATCACTATCGACAACATTTTCATACTTTTCTTTTTTTAATCACTCTTCTCAGATTAAAGCCGGAATTTTATAGATTTTCTTTCTGTTAGTAGGCTTCATGTTAAGAGGAAAATTGTCCAGCTTTTAAATGTTAACTCATTGCATCATGTGTGTAAGGAATGTGCCGATATTTTTATTGACAAGTGTCGTAATGTGATCATACAATGTTTTTAAATGAGAAAAAAGACAAATCCAACCGTAAAAGTTCAGGCAGGAATGCTAAAGCTAAAAAAGTAATGCATAAATGAAAGATCAAGCCATTTCACAGCAGCCCATTTCATATCTTGTTTATGTGTCTAATTTCACTCTTTGAATAATAACCTTTTAAATAATTCTCCATTCATTTATCCAGAATTGCTTTAGCAACTTCGAAGTTAATATCTCAATACTACTTTCTTTCTAGACGTAACTTATTTATCCATTTCCGTATATACATTTCCATTGATATTTGAATTTAACGCGATTTGTTCAGGTCAAGTTACTAGGAGCGCCACCGTCGAATTGTCTCCCAGTTTAGCAAGGCGAAATCCGTAAGTGTCGCGTATTGTCTCTACTGTATTTGATGTCATCAATACGCTCACCTTTCTCATAGCGATCCAAAACGTCTAAATTTGTTTCTAACGAATACGACTTTGGTACACGCTTATTTCTTTCGACAGCCTCTATTTCTTTCCTTTTGCCCGGATTTTTAAAAAGGGAACCCTTCAAGTGTAGCTTCGCAGCTCTATTGACCGGAACTAACGATTTACGTTTCGACAAACACGACAGAATCTTGATTTATCAGTTTCATTTTCCGTATTGCCCGTTATCGTAAGTTATAGACGAGAATGGTTCCACCTTATCAATACAAATTTATTTATACAAATATCTACAGAACCGGTTTCGACTCTTTACATGTAGTCATCCTCAGCTGTACACCGTTACCTTCACATAAATCAAATTAGTTGATTTGCCTTGTCCATAATAATAGTCATAATGATAGGATGTATCTTACTTCTAAATTGAGCATACATCAGGGTAAATTCGACTATGTACAATCTAAAATGTGTAGGTGAATTTTTAGGCCTAAAATCATGTAAACCGGGCGAGTTGGCCGTGCGCGTAGAGGCGCGCGGCTGTGAGCTTGCATCCGGGAGATAGTAGGTTCGAATCCCACTATCGGCAGCCCTGAAAATGGTTTTCCGTGGTTTCCCATTTTCACACCAGGCAAATGCTGGGGCTGTACCTTAATTAAGGCCACGGCCGCTTCCTTCCAACTCCTAGGTCTTTCCCATCCCATCGTCGCCATAAGACCTATCTGTGTCGGTGCGACGTAAAGCCCCTAGCAAAAAAAAAAAACATCATGTAAATGGGCTGTTATTAGAAGTACAATTACGTAAACACTTTTTTAAAAATATATGTGAAATATGTAAAATGTTGTCTTAAGATATACAGTAAGTAAAATCCGTTATAATAAATAAATAGGAAACATTTTGTTGGAATAAGTTTTCGTCTTGCGTACGTTGATTTTCTTCAATAGGATGTGAAAATCATGTAAATGGACTATTATTAAAAGTACAGTTACATAAACACTCTTAAAAATATATATAGTACATGTAGAATGTCATCTTAAAATGTGCAAATTCATGTAAGATCCGTTAGAGTAAATAGGAAACAATTTTTAGAGTAAGTTTCTGGTCTTGCATTCGTTGATTTTCTTCAATATGATATGGAGAATGTCTATGCTATTTTGTAAGTGGTGCTCTTCTTTCTGCTGTATATTATGCTTTTTCATTAGTTTATGGTTGACTTATCAATCATTAATAACAAGTCTGATGTATTGTCCGAGGTAGATGTGTGCAGCTGCGGTTGAATATGGCTGGAGTATTGCATGTAATTTCTATTCTGTGAGTGTCAAATGCAGGAAGGTGGGTCTTCTCTGGTCTATAAATGCCGATGTGTGCACGCCAGGCAGCCAAAGCTAGCGCATCACAACCACAATAGCAATCACACACTTCGGCATTTATAGACCAGAGAAGACCCACCTTCCTGCATTTGACACTCACAGAATAGAAATTACATTCAATACTGCAGCCATATTCAACCGCAGCTGCACACATCTACCTCGGACAATACATCAGACTTGTTATTAATGATTGATAAGTCAACCATAAACTAATGAAAAAGCATAATATACAGCAGAAAGAAGAGCACCACTTACAAAATAGCATAGACATTCTCCATATCATATTGAAGAAAATCAACGAATGCAAGACCGGAAACTTACTCTAAAAATTGTTTCCTATTTACTCTAACGGATCTTACATGAATTTGCACATTTTAAGATGACATTCTACATGTACTATATATATTTTTAAGAGTGTTTATGTAACTGTACTTTTAATAATAGTCCATTTACATGATTTTCACATCCTATTAAAGAAAATCAACGTACGCAAGACGAAAACTTATTCCAACAAAATGTTTCCTATTTATTTATTATAACGGATTTTACTTACTGTATATCATAAGACAACATTTTACATATTTCACATATATTTTTAAAAAAGTGTTTACGTAATTGTACTTTTAATAACAGCCCATTTACATGATTTTAGGCCTAAAAAATTCACCTACACATTTTAGATTGTACATAGTCGAATTTACCCTGATGTATGCTCAATTTAGAAGTAAGATACATCCTATCATTATGACTATTATTATGGACAAGGCAAATCAACTAATTTGATTTATGTGAAGGTAACGGTGTACAGCTGAGGATGACTACATGTAAAGAGTCGAAACCGGTTCTGTAGATATTTGTATAAATAAATTTGTATTGATAAGGTGGAATCTTTCTCGTCTATAACTTATTATAAAACACGACAGAAGAAGCAAGTAGAGATGCGCTTGCCCCGTTTAAACTTCCCGCGCGATGTAGTGTACGTTACAGATTTCGGCACGCATGTTTGTACTCGCCTCATGGCATTACAGCTTCCACGTACTGTTAACGGATGGCAGCACTAGACATGAAACCAACATCGCGTATACGCGAAATCGCGGATAACGAATCTGCGTATAACGGGGTTTACGTACTTGTAGTAGTGTCTTAAAATATACTCATGTCAGAGAGGAGATGAACACACCCCTAAATTAAAAAAAACAAAATTTCTTCAACTGATGGTGGTAGAAATCTGATTTTTAGCTTAAAATATGTTTAAAATTATCCTCTAACCAGTGATATACATCAACTTATCACAACTGTTTCTTCTCAGAAATTTGCGGTAAAAATAACTTTTAACATTAACAAAGTATTGGGTGATACTTTAAATTACTTTTAGAGTAAAAATATGTTGGGGGTGAAAACAACCCTTAATTTAAAATTTATGAAAAATTATTCTCTGTTGAAATATATATATATATATATATATCAAATTCCCCCAAACACTTTCTTTTCAAAGTTTTGGGGAAAAATGACTTTGAACGTTAATTTTTATTCGGAGGATACTTTAAATGACGATTAGAGAAACCTTAACTTAAAAATTTAATTTCTCCTCAATTGATAGTCCTAGAAAACTGACTTTTAGCTTAAAATGTGTAACCGCTATTGCAGTGGTTACACTAAACAAAACACTAAACACAGTAAAGGAAATTAAGTGCCATTACACAGTACCAAAAAACACTACACACTCAGGGAAACATCAGCTGAAATGACGCGGATCTCCGCCAATAACAACTTTCGTAAAAATCAGTAGGGCCAACTAATGGACAATAAACCAGGAAAGTGGGAAGGAGCTGGTACCTACCGAGAGTATGGACATAGCTTAGATTGCAGTTTCAGAAATAATCAACAGTGATCCTTAATTTGAAAAATATTATTTACAAATGGATTTTACAAATAAATTCCGAACAAATGCGCCATACGAATTAAATGTTCTGTGATACAACTTAGTGATTCTTTGACAATAGGTTCCTACGAGTTCAAAAATTCAAACGAACTATACATCTAGTTACAAATCCAGTTGTGCAATGCAATTTAGTAGTTTAAAAGAAACGTAATATGCTATTACAATCTACAGTGAAGTTAAATGTACTTTTCAAAATTCAGGCGTACATTAGGTGACACGGAACTCCCAGAGGCAAAACCCCAAACTAAATGTATTAAACTACAATTTACATATTTAGCGAAACAAGAAACGGGGAATGCCTCGAAAACAAACAGGCAAGCCCAGCTGAAAAGCTAAGACATCATAAATAATTAAGTGGCGAATCTAGGTGAGGTTAGGGTAGACTCCTATATGAAAAGACAAGCGAACATTACAGGAAATTTAAGCTGGAACGGAAATCAAGAGCGGTTACCCAAAAGGTGGCCCATCCCGGTAGCGAGACGACATCAAAACTTCGGACAACCAGATAGACTGCTGACCGACCACAGACAGACAGACAGACAGACAGACAGACAGACAGACAGACAGACAGACAGACAGACCACGAAATGCTGCCTTGCACTCTTTATAAGGGAAACCCTGGCCTAGGGGTAGCAAATCTGAACGCATGAGCCCGCCTATCGTCACCCAGATTCACCAATCACAACTCCTACTTCAGTCGCGTACTTTAAATAAGTTTCTCGAATACACACGCTCGCGAACCTTCCATTTCCAGAACAGTCAGAAAATACTTTCTAGAATACATAATCAACAAAAGGCAACACACCCTGTTCAAAAATTCGCGTCACAAATTTTCTGGACACTCCCAGTAAATATAGAACTGAAATCTACTATTTACAAATACAATATGTGATTAAATATTACACTGTACAGGTTAGGTTGTTACCAATAAAAACATTATCACCATACTTCAGATCATACAGTAAGTACCGGTACTACGGAAGGTTTACAAATAAAGTCTTCAATAAACACTTTCCATTTTCCAAAACATTGTACACCTGTGACATCTTCCCCCCCCCCCCCCCCTCGAAAGTCGAGCCACGCTCGACCAATAACATAATTTTACTGGGGAGAAGGCGATCAATTTATAAAACATTCTCACAAATTATAGATAGGAAAGATACATGACCCTAACAATCATGATTTCTTGAAGTTGACTTTCTAACACAAAACAAAACAAACTGTCACTACACTTCAAAATGCCTTCTGAACCTTTTACAATTGGTTTGAATATTTCTACTTTGTCCACCAAAGGATGTACACTTCTTCCTTCTGCTAGAAACTTCTCACTTTGTTGCCAAACAGCGTTCAAAGCCTCCTTAGTCAAGTTATGGACTAAGTATTTTGCACCACGTTTCCACACCAGTCACAGCACGGCTAGGCCGAGGTTCTCGCTGATCAAAGACATTTATTAATATTATTATCTAGACTCACAGAGTGCGCTGGTGTTATGCGTAAAATTGAACATCTTCGCGCATCGCCATCTTGCGGTCACTTCAGTTTTGAATGCATGGTTAACACGTGGTTTTGTTTACATTTCGTTGTGTGTTTTTCATGGTGTTTCCTATCGGTTAGTGGATCTGTGGTTGTGTTATGTACAAAGTGATTAATATATAGTATTGGCAACTATTTTTAGTGATAACTGCGAGCTAGGCCTAAGTTAAGCCGTAAGTGTGGAGTGGAGAACTATTCACGATGGTGACCTCTTGTGCAGCTTTCAATTGTACAAATTGGCTTCGTAAGGGATCTGGTATTTCTTTTCACAAGTGAGTACAAATTGAAATGTTACAAAATTACCATAATCGAGAATGGGCTATAGAGTGGTGGATCAGGGATGTATGGACGTGGCATTCTCAATGTTTAGGCTTCTTCTTCTTGGCGTTTTTCATTTCATTAGGGACAGTTCTTAAGAATTAAACAGCTATTCTGAAAAAGCTCACATTTTGTTCTTACAGACTATGTAGGGCTACCCGTATTAAAATTTCGGTAACACGGCCTAGAATCCGGAAAATATGATTGATAAAAAGCTTGGCAAACCCATCTATTTTAGGTCAAAATATGGTTTCAAATTATTAACAATTATGAGAAAAATGATTTATTGATACCATTATCCATGTTTTCACATCATTTTTATAATAAAAGAATTGTTAAATATGCTGTTCCAGAGAAGTTTGACTGGGCTGACTCCTACCTTGCACTAGAACACATTAATCAAATTACCTGTTTAACTGTTGTATTCATATATGCTTAATATTCAAGCTCCTTTATCTTCTTCCTTATGTGAATCATAATGCTCCTGTAATAGACAAGTTAGAACACATTTTCAGTTTTTATTTGTGTTCGGAAAATCTCCTTTCAGTTCGAGTTTATAAAATCAGTAGGCCTAATATTGGTATTTAAGATGATAATATTATGAGAGGGAATTTTTCATCCTAAATGATATATTTTTCCTCTCTTAAACTTAAACAACTGCTAAAAATACATTAAACTCAGAGAGACTAAAACAACTGCTAAAAATACATTAAACTCAGAGAAACTCAAACTAAGCTAGGTATTCTTTTCATTGTTAGATACATTTAGAATTATGAGGTAGAGTAGCACTAGTGTAAATGAGCTTTTTCAGGAAGAAGATTTTCAAAATGTAAAACAATGTAGTGAAATGTGAATGATTGCTGGCTCCACCACTCTGTTCTGAAATATATCACATGAGGTTCTATTTATTGAGCAGAAGAACATTTTGTGATAAGTCAAAGGGGGAATGTTCTGTCTTTGTACCAGGAATCGTTGAGAAAAAAATGAGGGATAGAAATGTATTATACATTTCTTTGGTTTTGAATATATGGCTATTATTTTTAGACATACTGCTTACAGGTTTCCATTAAATAAGCCTGAACTTCTGTCAAAGTGGCTTGTTGCTGTTAAAAGAGACAAGTTTGTTCCAACTTATTCCCATAGATTATGTTCAATTCACTTCTCAGAAGCAAGTTTTTGGAAATCTCAAGGGAACAAAATTTTGAAAGATGATGCAGTGCCAACACTGTTTGATTTTCCAGATCATCTAAGAAAGGTACTTGTAGGTCAATTAACTTGGATTAGATATTGTATTACTTCATATTTAAAAACAACAATGATAAGGTTTTGCTTATGGTAGACTCAACAGGCCTATGTATTTTTATTTTTTTCAGACTGAAAAAGTTCCCCGTAGGATTTTAAAAAGGAAATTAGATTTTGGAGGGACTCAACAAAATAACACCATAGATCCCAGTCCATGTAGCAGTTCAGTCAGTACTGTTACACAGTGCATTTCATCTGAGCATAATTATTGTAGTGCGGAAAGCCCCACAAAACAAATAAAAATTTTAAGTGAAAGTCTTGAAATAAAAAATAAACAAATTGCAGCATTGAAGAAAGAGAAAGCTAGGAGTAAACAACAGTGTGACAGGCACAGAATACAAATCAGTGACCTTAAAAACTTAACCAAGGAATGAAAAGATCAGAACTTAATTAATGAACATACTCTTGAAATTATAAATACTAACTTTTCTGAGGTAATGTTTGAGATAATTAAGAGATCTGCTGGGGCACGCACTAGTGAATATTCAGACACACTTAAGAAATTTGCTCTGACCCTTCACTTTTATTCTCCTGCTGCTTATGAATATGTGAGGCAGAGTTTCAATATGAGTTTGCCTCATAGAAATACATTAAGGAAATGGAGAAATTCATTATCTGGAGATCCAGGTTTCACTCCAGAAGCTTTTATTGCTTTAGAAGAGCAAGTATCACTTTCCCAGGATCCAATCTTTGTCAGTCTAACATTTGACGAGATGTCGATCAAGAGATGTATTGAGTGGGATCGTAGAGGCTTCACAGGATATGTCGATATGGGGGAAGGGATCTGTGCAAGTGAAGTGGAAGAAGCTAAAGAGGTACTAGTGCTGATGGTTGTTGCAATAAATGCATCATGGAAGATACCTGTAGGATATTTTTTGATCAATGGATTAAATGCTGATGTTAGGATGAACATAATTTCAGAGTGCATTAGTCGCCTTCAGGACTGTAAAGTAACTGTTGTTTCAGTGGTGTGTGATGGACTGAACAGTAACATAGTAATGGGGAGCAAGCTAGGCTGTAATTTCCAAGCTGACAAGGTAGATACATCTTTCCAAGTAGGTGGAAGTGTTGTACAGATGATGTTTGATGCTTGCCATATGGTCAAGTTGATGAGAAACCTGTTTGGTGATATGAAAGTTTTAAGGGATCAAGATGATAATGTAATTGAGTGGAGATATGTGGAGTTGCTGGAAGAGCTACAAAGTAATGAATCCCTTACCCTTGCCAACAAAGTAACTAAGCACCACATATTTTTCAAGAGTCAAAAAATGAAGGTTCGCTTGGCAGTACAAGTGTTAAGTGCTTCTGTTGGAAATGCATTGCTGTTTTTATGTAATGACTTGAAATTAAAAGAATTTCAGGGTGCAGAGGCAACTGCGAAGTTCTGTCTCTTCTTTGACAGGTTATACGACATCATGAACTCAAAAAATCCACTTGCTAAGGGTCAGAAGAGTGTTTTAAATTCTAAAAATAAGGAGTTAACTTTTGCTTTCCTTGAATGTGCTGAGGTGTATTTACTGGGTCTGAAGGATAAAGAAGGAAGACCCTTGTATCAGTTGCCAAGGAAGACTGCCATCATTGGGTTTCTTTCGTTGTGTAGGGGAATAAAGAACATTTATGTTGCATTAGTGGAATCCTGTAAGCTGAGCTATTTAGCAACATATAAATTCAGCCAGGATCATATTGAAATTTTTTTCTGCATGGTCAGGAGTAGGCTTGGTTATAACAACAAACCTTCTGCTCAGAAATTCAAAGCAGCATATAAGTGCCTGCTTATTGCCAATGATGTAAGCAGCAAAATTACTGGCAACTGTGTTGAAGAAAATGTAAAAACAAAGTTGTTGGTATGGGATGGAATGAAGAAGGCTAATGTTATGAGCAGCAGTGAAGACCAGTATCACCAGAGTTATGACCATCGACGAAGATTTGATCAATTAGACCCTCCACCACCATTTGATGGATATAGCCCCATTTTCTTTTCCTCCTCAACTGTGTCTGAATATTCAGAAAATGTCATTGTGTACATTGCTGGTTTTATAGTGAGGCAAATCAGTGACAGAGTTTATTGCGATAAGTGCAAGGAGGCACTTTATGGTGATGAAACTGTGATACATCTGGCCTTTATACTTAGGAAAAATAATGGGGGTCTTGTAATACCATCGCCAGATGTCATTAAGATATGTCGTCATTGTGAGGTAGCAATTCGACAAGTGTGGAAAGAAGCTGGGGGAAGACCTCCCAAAGGTCCTGTTGCCCTCATTATAAAGAAGATGGTATTGCAGCAGCTCAATGTATCTTCCTTATTTCCCCAGTTGCAAGATCACATCCTGGAAAATGAATTCCTAGATAATCATGTGTTGAGGATTATAACTTTAACTGTGGAAATGTACATGAAAGTGAGATTCCACCATGCTGCTAAGACATACAGTGTGAGTTTACACAAGAAGATTGTCAGGCAGCATTTAACTAAATCCATTCACTTCATGAACCAGTAGGTAAGAATGCTTTTCCCTGCTAACTTTTATCGATAGTAGCCACTCCTTATATTAGAAGAATATCTCAGTAGATTTTAGATATCTATTTTCCAAACCATATAGAAATCATAACTGAAGGTATACTCACCCTGATATATTAGTTCATACCCTGGAAATAATAAAAAGGAAAATTTTCATTAAGAAGGGAATTAGTAAAATAAGTAAAATTACTTGTAGTGAACACTGGGTATAGCTCTTTTTTTTTTTTTTTTTTTTTTACAGATTTCTGCAGTCATGTTCCTTTTCAACAATCTGTTCATAGTACTGAATAATACCTGCCGTGATTACCTACTCATCAGAAAGGAAAGATCTGCTATGTAAATTTCATAGAAAACATTCTATTTCACAGGTTTTCTTTTTGCCAGTATTACAGATCCTTGCTTTTGATACAACTGTTTGTAAAAATGTAAATATTGAAAGAATTGATGGATTATTGATGTTCTTCAGTCTGCTAAGTCACAGGTAATTTTTTTCTTCTCATGATCTGTAAATCATACTGAGGTTGTAAAAATCATACTGAAGTTGTAAACTGCTGTGGTTGGAAAATGTCTTGGTATTTTCATGAAAGCTTAAGTGCAGAGTCTAGGATTTTATTACATGTGTCTATTCCGAATATGTAAACACAAACATGATCATTATAGTAGGCCTAATGTGAGCTACCATACATATTCTTTTTTGAAGATTATTAATTTAATGTACTGGTATACAATGTTTTTCTGTTTTTGGAGTGTTCTCTAAATTTAAGAGATGTGTTTAACTACCTAGGTATTTATTTACTATCATTTCTAGTGTCTTCTTATCCAGTTTTCTAAATGTTGTTTTATTACGTCTATTATTTATAGGCTAGCTATCCAAACGATTTGTGCAGATTTGTTCAATAACAATGCAGATGTGTTCAGTTTGCTTGCATAAGTATCATTTTCGTGTTATTACCATCTTGATTCTTGTGTATTTTTTGCGTGTATATTCAGCGTAGGCGGTGCCATTTGGACCTGGGAATGTCTGTTTCCCTGATGCTTGGAATGTAACAGTAGGCCTATTAGACGTTTACCGGAAAATAATGTGAAAGAACACACAGACTTTCACAATTCACGGTCTACTTGTACTTTTCAGACCTCAGGATTATTTCTCCGTATAACTTCTGCGAGGTATTTCATTTAAAATTAGTACAGTAGTTTTGGTTTGCGAACTTACGGGAATTTCTGTACGAATCTTCTGCTTCTGCTTTCTAATGCGGCACCTTTCTAACATTTTATTTTGGATGTATCTAATGAACATATTTTCTTACTGTATTATCCTGTATCGCAGGAATAAAAATAATCTGTCGACAGGTGTTTTCATTCGTGCGTAATGTAAGTTAATGCATGAATTCCATACTACCGTCTCCTCGGCGAGCTGTGCAGTGCCCGCAAGATGGCGGTACACGCATGGACAGCTCTTCCCCAGTTACACGCTACTGCGCAGCCAGCGGTGTAGGGCCTTGTCGCTGATGATGCGGCTGCTGACACGGCCGTTTGTCGCCAGCTTCCATTCAATTTCAGTCCAACCCAGGTAGCTATGTAACTTGCAGTCCAGTGGTATCTTGCACCAGATAAGCAGATGGGTGAGACACCGTCCAGTGGTGCCGGATGGAAACGCCCAAGGCACAGAGTGCTCCTCCCAACTTGGCACTTCAGGTTGCCGTCAGAAGAAGCTGGTCACTGCAGCCACTGTAACATAAACAAACCGCAACAGACAGGGGAATACTTGAGGTAAAAGTATGCTGCTGGGCTCAAAGATCTTGCGTAGAGTTACCCTATGGGTGGCTCAATGAGTATGCAGTATCCCCCTCGCACACCAGGGTTATTAGGGCACCTAGCTCCGGGGTAAGCACTACTATCTATAATTCATTTTTTATAAGATTACGGCGGGGGTGAAAGGAAACTACAGGAGTTTACCTTAAACCTGAAAGTAAGGGGAATAAATTTCAAGGAGTGACCCTAAACTAAAACCTACCTAACTTATAATACTAAATCCATTACACTAGAGGATACCTAAAGTATTTACCTACACAATCACTTACAACTAACTTACAACAAAACTTATTATTACCTTATAACTAAAACCTTATAAATTCCTTACAATAAACTTATCATTATCTTACAACTAAACTCTTACAAATAGCTTACAACTAAATCTACATAGTCACCAACAATGGTATTTACCCTTCCCTACCTGACTTAAAGTACTTTGACCTGGGAGAGATGGACTCTGCTGATCCTTTTCCTTTCGGGATCGCTCACCAGTAATGTCACCGGGGTAAGGAACTTTAAGATGGTGCAGGGACCTCGAAATCTGGGGGCCAACTTACTGATAACATGGTCCGCAGCACTACTGACGGGGTGTGTTTTAATAAACACCTGGTCACCCACAGACAGATCGTGCGGTCTTCGCCCGTGGTTGTAATTACGCTGGACCTTAGCGTAATAAACCTTCAAGTTCTTTCATGCACGGTGCCAATTAGCTCGGATCTTTTCTGGGCTGGCATCGTCGGGCAGAAGGTCATTAATTGACCACAGATTAGATAGAGGAGAATTTGGGGTAAAAGCCAACATTAACGAAGCAGGCGTTTGCTTGTGGCTTTCATGGACAGCAGTGTTAAATGCAAACGACAACCAATTTAGCGAAGAATCCCACTTGGAGTGGTCTAAGGAGTGATAAGCGACAAGGGCAGATCGCAGGTTACGATTCACTCTCTCAGCATAATTTGGCTTCGGGCAATACGGGGTAGTGGTTACATGAGCAATGGATAGATCAAAACAGAAATTCCGGAACTGGACAGAAGTAAAGGCTCTTGCGTTATCGCTTACCAAAATTGACAGGGTCCAAATGAAGCAAATATCTGTTTCAAGCACGAGATGGTGGTATTGGCGTTAGCCATACGAGTGGGGAACAGCCATGTAAAACGCGAAAAGGCGTCAACACACACAAGTATGAAACGATGACCATTCCGAGATCTTGGGAAGGGCCCGATGTAGTCTATGTCTCTCCATTGGGCGAGAAGCTTGCTCGGAAGACAAGAGACCTAGACGAGTATTCGGGGCAGGATTACTGATGTTACAAGTCTTACAGGACTTGATAAGGGTACGGATCTCACTATCCGTGGATTTCCAAATGAAGTGGTTACGAATCTTCTCTCTCGTTTCGAAAACGCCCAGATGACCGCCCACTGGGGATTCATGAAAATATTTGAAGAGAGCCGGGACCAGGTTAGTTGGGACTACAATTTTGGGATCTCTACGGCTGTGAGCAGGACAATACAGGACACCATTCTTATGAATGTAGGGCCTAACATGCTCACCGGATTTAATTCTGTCAATAATACCTTTTAACTCAGCATCGTCCTCTTGATGTTTGGTTATATCCCTGAAAAGGAAGGGAGAGTAAGTGAGAACTACATTGACAAGGGCTGATACTTGTTCGGGAGAGGGGTCTGCCGGCTCTGATTGAGGGTCAGAGCTCCCTGGATAGAACATCCTACTGAGGCCATCAGTCACAACGTTTTCCGTGCCACGAATGTGGCGGGCTTCAAATTGGAAGACTGAGATGCGCACTGCCCAACGTGCTAGACGACCGGTCCTTCGCGGCTTGGCCAGTACCTAACTCAACGACTGATTATCAGTTTCCAGATCGAAAGGAAGATGTTCCAGATACATTCTGAAGCGTTCTAAAGGGAAGACAACAGCTAAGGCTTCCAACTCATAAATGGAATTATTTTGCTCAGCAGGATTCAGGGCACGAGAAGCATAAGAAATAGGACGACGTCCTTCTTGAAATCCCTGAAGAAGAAAACCGGATATGCCTGAGGAAGTGGCGTCGGTCTGAAGGATGAAGCGTTTAGAAAAGTCTGGCATAGCCAGTATAGGAGCGTTACATAAGGCAGATTTCAAGTCCATGAAGGCTTCGCGTTGGGCATCACCGCACACAAATTTGGCATCCTTTCTTCTCAAGGCATTTAATGGGGCTGCACGTTCAGCAAAATTGGGAAAGAATTTTCGAAAAAAATTAACCATGCCAATGAATCTGGCTACAGCCTTGACGTCCTTTGGAGGGTTAAAATTCAGGATGGCAGCAGTACGAGACTGATCGATTGAGACACCCCTCCCCAACACAATATGGCCTAAGAAGGACATCTGTGGTTGTGCGAAGGAAACTTTGGTGGTCTTGAGGGTTAGACCTGCTTTACGCAGTCTTTCAAGCACTTCGTTGAGATGGACAAGGTGCTCCTCGAAGGTTTCGCTAAAGATCACCAAATCGTCAAGGTAATTATAAACGAACTTGAACTTAATGTCAGATAAAACATAATCCAGTAACCGTGTAAGGAGAGCCGCTCCAGTCTCCAAGCCAAATGGGACGCGCTCAAATTCATATAGGTTCCAATCGGTCGCAAATGCTGTGAGATGCTTGGATTCTTCGGCAAGAGGTGTCTGGCAATAGGCCTGATTTAAATCGAAGGTGGTGAAAATTTTTGCATTAGCGAACCAAGAAAAACAAGAGTGCAGATCAGGAAGGGGGACAGATTGGAGGACTACCTTACGGTTCAACATCCGATAGTCAACTACAGGCCTATAACCACCTTGCGGTTTAGAGACCAGAAACATGTGAGAAGAATAGGCTTACTTGGACGGGCGTATCACTCCGTCAGCGAGCATTTGATCAACGATAGCCTTCAGGGCTTTCATTTTGGGAGGTGACATTTGATACAGAGGAGAGCGAACTGGTATGTTATCCATAACCTCGATTTTGCATTCTAATACATTGGTGACACCTAACCTGTCGGTGAGACATCAGGGAACTTATCGCAGAGTTTCCGAAGTTGATTGGCCTGCTCTTCAGGTAAGTGATTAAAATCTAAAGCCTTGGGTTCGTCAGAATCTTTAGGAACAGCGTTAACGTGACAAGGCAGAATAGGGGAGCGATCACACAGCTCAAAGGTTCTTGCAAACAAGTGTTACGTGGGCACTGCCTAGAGAAGTGCCTAGTTGATCCACAGTTATTGCAAGAAATATTGGTGGAAGAGCCTCTACCCATGGCAGGTTTCGCATTGCCTAATGCCCCCGCCTTGGGACAACCCCGCCTGAGATGAGCCGTGGAGCCACAACTGAAGCACGAACGAGGATTACGCGAGTTGGAAGCAGGTGACGGGGTGGTTTTAGAATCCTGAGGAGAGGGCATGCTCATAGGAGGTGGGGCTAATGCGAGGCGTACCTGGTCGGATATCGAATGCCTTCAGCAGACACTGTAACGGCTTCCAACTGGGCGAACGTTGCTGGTCGGGGTGAAAGAGCCAGGTATGATCTATAGTTCGGGGCAATACCTTCAATTACGTTGGCAACCAACTGGGCCTCTGAATAGTGGAGCCGGAAAATCTTAGCTTGGAGCTTAATATCTTGAACAGCCGGGCTGAGTGGCTCAGACGGTTAAGGCGCTGGCCTTCTGACCCCAACTTGGCAGGTTCGATCCTGGCTCAGTCCGGTGGTATTTGAAGGTGCTCAAATACGTTAGCCTCGTGTCGGTAGATATACTGGCACGTAAAAGAACTCCTGCGGGACTAAATTCCGGCACCTCGGCGTCTCCGAAAACCGTAAAAGAGTAGTTAGTGGGACGTAAAACAAATATCATTATTATTATTATTATTATGATTAATATCTTGAACATATTCAGATAATGACTCGTTGAGATGTTGTACTCTGAAATAGTGCTTCTGCACTAGTGCAGACAAGGGACGAGCAGGAATGAAATACTCAAGCACATGGGCATGAAATTGATCTACAGACCGTCTTTCGGAAATGGCCCTGACAATATGCTCAGAAAGAGCTCCAGATACATGCGGGTATAGAATTTGAAATACGTGGTCGTTACTGAGTTTATACACTATTGCCTGATCCTTGAACTCTGTTAGGAACCGAAGGAAGGAAATAACCTCATCAACGGAGTTTGCTGAAAATGTAGAGACTCCCTTAAACACAGTGGTCAACGGGTGAGGCAGATTAGAGAAAATCTGGGGGAAAACAGGTGTAGGGGTGCTTGGGAAGGCTTGGAATAGTCCAGAGGGTTTACTGAGGCATCGTACCTTTGATTCGGGTGCCCTTGTGGAAAGGACGGCGTACAGGTTAGGTTAGGACTAACGTTAGCCTGCAACGTTACGGGCGCAGACAACCTCACTTGTGAAAGGTTCTCACTAACCTGAGAGACCATCGAGGCATTAACCGGTTGTGTAGAGGTTATGCAACCTAAGGGACACTTGATACCGGTGGTGCTAAGACAGGGGGGTGGTTTTGCACCATTGCATCAGAACCGGGCTGATTAACAATAGAGGGCAGACACTGAGCCTCAACAGAATTACCAGTTAGCACAGGAAAACTTGTACGGGTACCAACATGCAAAGGAGATAGGGCATTAAAATGACTTACAGGTGTCCTAGTTCCAGACAATGAAACAGGACATCCCAGGGCAGCATTAGTCACCTCAGACACTTGAATAACACCCGCACTAGGTATCAGATTGCACACTTGAGCAGCAAGATATGCATCACCAGAGTTAACACTGTCACACATTTCAGATGGGATACACTTGAATTTCAGAAACTGTGTTATTTAACTTATTGCCTTAAAGCAAACTACTGATTCTGTCGAAAATTCTCGAAAACTGTACTAGTAAGGCTTGACATTCCTGCCGCTCAACTTTCGGCAATTCGAGAGACAACAAATCTTTAATTCTGTCGGGGTAATGTAGTAACTGCCCCTTAACCCGCGCTAATTGGCCATGCGAGGGCTCGGAAGCACAAAAGGACACAAGAATGGCGTTAAATTCAGCTAACTTATCTTTAACCACGGCCAAAGTCTCACGCAACTCGTCCGTAGTTAACTCAGGTATGGTTATAGGTAAGTTAAGAGACTGTTTCAATAGGCTAGGATACTTTAAATGACGATTAGAGAAACTCTAAACTTAAAAATTTTATTTCTCCTCAATTGATAGTCCTAGAAAACTGACTTTTAGCTTAAAATGTATTAAAAATTATATTCTAACCGGTGATATATATCAACTTACCCTAAACTGTTTCTTTTCAGTTTTGGGATAAAAATGACTTCAAACAATGAAAACATTTCGGAGGATACTTTAAATGACATTTAGAGTGAAAAGTTTTCAATAAGTCTTGAACATTAATTGTAGAAAACTGATTTTTAGCTTAAAATATGTTAAAAATTATCCTCTAACTGGTGATATATATCAACTCACCCCCGAGATTAACGTTAAAAGTCTTGGTTGATACTTTAAATTACATTTAAAGTAAAAATAATGCTTTGGTGTGGGGAGGGGGGCAAAACTTCCCTTAACTTAAAAATTCATTATCGCTTCAACCGGTCATTGTAGAAAGCTGTTTATGAGCTTTAAATGTATTGATTTACTTACCTTACATCTTCACATAATTTTGCTGTTCTTTATGCATATATTTGCAAACATATCGGGTAGGGGTGCTTAGAAAATAACTGATTTATATTTATAGGTTATCCTATGCATACCGAGCAAGTTGGTCGTGCGCTATCCTTTGATACCACTTAAAGGTGTGCAAGCTATGCAGTGATTCCGCACACATGCTTGTGGATATTTCGACTTGTTCACTAACAAGCTCTACGCCAGCTCTCTAGACCAGTGTCCACAAACTGGCTGACGTGTGGCGTAAGAGTGCATAGCGGTCAGGTGCTTCAATTGTAGAGTTGGATGAAGGTACTTCTTTGCTTGGTAGTAGGCATGTGCTGTGCTGTACATAGTGGTGTTGGTAGTGGGAGAGTACACTACATAAGCATGGATGAACCGAGCACATCACAGCGCGCCAAGCTATCTATGCCTCCGAACTTTTTATCTTTATGTGAAGATCTATATTTATTTGTTGAAAATGATAGGAATACTACAGCTAAATGTTTAGTTCATAGAAAAGAGCTACAACACCAGTACAGTTTGTGTCATGCTGCAGATTATGATCAGTATCAAGGCGAAGAATGGGTACTTGTAATTGCAGAACTGAAAGATAAATTACATAACCCTGTTGAGCATTCGATCAGTGAGTCAGCAGTTCAATTGAGTTTTAAAATTTCATATTTAATTGCCAAGAAACTTAAACTGTTCAGTGATGGTGAATTTGTGAAGAAATGTATAATTCTAGCCAATGAGGAGTACTGTACTGTACCACTATGTACAGCACAGCATGTGCCTACTACATAGCGAGGAAGTCCCTTCCACTATACAACTGAAGTGCCTGACTGCTCTACGCTCTTATGTCACACGAGCTCTCCTATGTCACACGTCAGCCAGTTGGTGGACATTGCTCTAGACTATCTTGTCCAAGATTTAATAAAATATTCACCTCTTACTTTCGGGATTCGAACCTTATGAAGTGTGCATGATAGAACTATACGCTGCTTCGTATCCACTTGAGCTAAGGAAGCGAATAAGTGATAGGTGATCGGTAGAGGACTAGAAGTTCCCTACCTTATATGTTAGAAATGAAACAGTGATGACTAGGAAAACATGTGACAGGAGTGTGAGAGGAGGCAAAATAAGCAGGAGGTTTCAAATTATATGATATATTTATTGTTTAATTATGTACAAATTATGAAAACTATTATGATAATCATTGCAATATCACTGACAAGGTTGCCATGCTCTGCATGCGCACACACTCTCTCTCTCTTGCTATCCTCAAAGTGGTTTTCTGTAGATTATGTAATAAGAAAATGGTTGAACAGAATGTAATATAACTTGGAATATAAATGTTATCAAGTGGATAATAAATAACTTTATTCATGCTAACTGAAATGGAAATTTAGGGGAAAGTCTAAAGTTTTATTTGTGTATAATTGCGTTTGTAGCAATTGTATAGAAAAATACTACATAACCAAAGTTGTACAAAATAGCATTTCTAATCATTTTTGTCTTAACATATTTATTCATACAGGCTACAATAACTAAGATAGTTGTGAATTTGGGCATTTCCTGAGTTGCGAGAAAATGGTTGAATGGGATGTAATAAAATTTAGAATATAGAGATCGGGAATAAAATGTTATTATGTGGATAAATAATTTTTTTTTTTATGCTAGCTGAAAGTCTACATTTTTATCTTCATATAATCATGTTATCAGTGGGTCTATCAAAGAATACTACATAACCAAAGTTGTAGAAAATATAATTTCTAATCATGTTTGTCTTACTAGGGTAACCTGCCCAGTAATGGACACCCAGCCAGTAATGGACACAAGCTGGCAAAAAAGGCCTACAAAATCAATATTATCACTACTTTTGGTTTGAAGTCTGCATTAGTATGTTGCGATTCATGTTACAAGTGAAATGTTGGTATTAGATAAAGTAAGTTGGTGCACCTGCAACAGGAAGGAGAATAAATATGGCTGACAGCTTATGAGAGCATGTGTTTCATGTCTTCCAGGTTAAGGTGAGTAGTTACTTAAATCCAATCGTATCCATTTAGATTTTTGTTTGATTATGTTTTGGAACATGGCATCCACATGAAAATAGTATAAATGTTCATGTTTTCATTTAATAATTTCAAAGTGTTGACTTTGAAGCACGTTCATGGGGGTGTCCATTATTGGTAGGTTAATTTTGCGAAAATTCCAGTAATGGACACAGGAGTGTCCATCTCTGGAAGACCAATCCCAGTAGTGGACACCCTTCTTAAACTCTTTCATTTCCTAATTACTGTTCATTTTACACAGTTTTACTTCAGAACAGAAATGGACAAGCGTCATCCTCGAAGGGTTTTCTTCAACTACACAGAGGATAACCTGAAAAGTGCCATTGAAGCAGTGAGAAATGGCATGTTAAAAAAGGAGGCCAGCCGGGCATTCGAAATTCCAAGGTATGTGTTTGAAAATAAATATGTAAATATTGATACCTAACAACTGAATAGTTAAGTTACATACTACAGTAGTTATTTTTGTTCACTCCAGGTCCACTTTAATAAGAAAATTATCAGGAGAAAGCCAAGAGAAGAGGAAAATGGGTCCAGATCCAGTTCTTGGTGTAGAGTTGGAGTCGAGGATAAAGAAATGGATGCTCGACCTAGCTAAACAAGGGTTTCCCTTAACGTGGCACATGGTGTTTATGACGGTGAAAAAATTTCTGGACGACAAGGAAAAAGAACTCCCTAATCGTCCTTCAAAACAATTGTTCAAGGATAACATTCCTGGTGAGAAGTGGTGGCAATTGTTCTTGTCTCGGCATACTGAGGTAAAGGAAAAAACTGCCGAAGCCTTAACACGCTCACGAGCTGAGGTCACAGAGGCAGGAATAAGAAGTTGGTTCAATGAACTTGCAGTCTACTTAAAAGAAGAAGGCTATTTCCATATTTTAGAAGATCCCACTCGTATATTTAACGCGGATGAGACGGGCTTTCTTCTTTGCCCAAAGAATGGAAAGGTTATTGGACTAAAGGGGAAGAATGATTTTTACTGTGTGGAACAAAACAACAGCAAGGAACAGTTGACAGTAATGGCTGCATTTTCAGCTGCCGGTTGGATTGTACCGCCTATGGTATTATATCCATATGTGCGGATCCCCTGCGCCATCGCCCGAAATCATCCTCCAGCTTGGGGAATCGGTGCTACTTCATCGGGTTGGAGGACAGGAGAGATATTTTTTGAGTACATCGGGAATCACTTCGTCCCCTCTCTAAAGAAGGAAGGTGTCACTTTCCCCATTCTTCTGTTCATTGATGGACACCGCTCGCATCTAACTTTACACACTAGTGAACTGTGTCGAAGCCTGGAAGTAATTCTCGTGAGTCTCCACCCTAACAGCACTCACATTCTACAACCTGCTGATGTGAGTGTGTTCAAGCCTCTTAAAACAGGTTGGTCGAAAGTTGTGAAAGTGTGGAAGTATGAACATTTCCCTCAAGAAGTCACCAGACACACCTTTGCTCAACTTCTGTCTACTGTTTTCCAAAATACTACAAAAGAGAGCATTATTAATGGCTTTAGAACATGTGGACTTTACCCATTCGATGCAAATGCAGTAGACTACACGAAATGCATTGAAGTTAGATGTCGTGGAGATAATGAGGAGAAGCAACTGGAGAAAGAACTATCAGGTGTTTTATTTTTGAGGGAATTAGAGAAGAACATTGACGATGAACTACTGAGTACGTTCAATGAGTGCTTTCCAAATGATTGGCAAGGAAAGGAAGAAGCATTGTTGCTGTATAACCTTTGGAGATCAAAAAAAAGAGAACAACAACCAAATGATGGTGCATCTGAAGGCGAGGGGTTCTCTGAGGTAAATGAACACAGGGCAGCCTCCGCTTCTTCCAACAGTGACTGTAGTGCTGAAGCTAGTGATCAAACTGCAATGAGTGAACCAGAAGTGCTGGAAAAGTTCAAAGACTACAAAACTCCATCTCCTTTCAAAAAATGCTTCTTCTACCCCAAACGTGAGGAAAAAATAGTTAGAAGGAAGCTAAGCCTAAGCCTACCTTCTGTTGTTACATCAGATTCTTTCGTGAGTTACCTTGAGAAGAAAGAACGAGAGAAAGTAGAAAAAGAAAGAGAAAAACTGAGGAGAGAGCAGGACAGAGAGGATAAGAAGGCAGGAAAAGCTAAGGTCAAGAAGAGAAAGATCATTGAAGAGAGTGATGAAAATGCAAATTTTTCGGTGCATGACGAGTCTGATGCTTCCGAGCTTACGATTAGTGAGGATGAGGATGAGGTAGCATCTTCCCAACCTTTCGATGGAGTGGTAGAAAAAGGTAATTTCATTGTTGCAGAATTTGTTTATAATGAGAAAACTAAACGAGAAACGAGGAAGGTCTTCATCGGAGAGGTGGTGGAAGTAAGTGGAGGATTAGTAACTGCAAAATTTTTGAGAAAATCCACTAAGGTTGATAATGTTTATATATTTCCTGATGTTGAAGATGTTCAATGTGTAAATATAAGTCAAATTTTGAAAACTGTGCAACCATACCAAATTGTTAGGGGACGACATTACTTCAGAGGTCCTGAGTGCCAGTGAAACATTCTTTGTAGTGTTGAGGTGACATTTTTCTTGTGCTTGAGGGTCAATAAACGTTAATTTTTCTAATTTTTAACATCAGAGGTATTTATTGTTCATAAAGTTGATTTTTCCTTCAGTTCCAACCAGTGTCCAAAACTGGGTGTCCACTACTGGTCTTCAAGGTGTCCACTATTAGCATTTCTGTATTTATTTTACAGATATGTAAACTCAGTAAAACATTAAATATAGAGGAGGAAAAGGATTAGCAGAACTGATGAGAGAAGCCAGTAGGTATCACAATAAAGTATCAAATTATCTCTGATAATGACTGGGGAGTAGCAAAAAATTATTAAAGTTAAAATTTCCTTAAGGGTGTCCATTACTGGGCAGATTACCCTATGTTTTCCTTTACAGGGATAATAGTGAATTTACACTTAACTGAGTTGCGTGAAAATGATTGAACAGAGGGTAAAGGTTAGGAATAAATTATTTTTTGCTAGTGGCTTTACACAGATAGGTCTTACAGCGACGATGGGATAGGAAAGGCCTACGAGTTGGAAGGAAGCGACCATGGCCTTAATTAAGGTACAGCCCCAGCATTTACCTGGTGTGAAAATGGGAAACCACAGAAAACCATCTTCAGGGCTGCCGACAGTGGGATTTGAACCCACTATCTTTTAGATACAAGCTCACAGCTGCACGCCCCTAACCGCACGGCTAACTCGCCCGGTGGTTACAAATAAAGTGCAATCATGGAGGCTATAAATGATTTAATTAATGCTATAAACTGAACTTAGAGGGCACATTAGTGACAGTGAATAGATACTTATAGCCTTTATTTCTAGAGGCATAAGGAATTATTTCTACAAAGTAAGCTTGCTATAAATCATCTTTTCTATGTGTGATGACACGTCTGCAATGGTAGGCGTGACAAGATGGTTTATGTAACTTGTGTGCAATGCTTATCTTTACAGGTAAGGTTTTGCTTTGAGAAGCTGTTACTTAATAATACCTGCATGACGTAATTCTTTCTCTACTTCTAAAATGTCTGATTTATGACTTGTGTGAGCAGCATTCTGATAGGCTCTTAGCAGCTGCAGATGTCCTACGAGCAGGTAGGTATATTTCTGGTATCATAGGTGGACTAGAGGCTTGTTGACAAGATTAAGACTATGTGCATACAGTTCATGTGAAGGAAACAGCTTACAAATAAACTCTCAATACTTGTGATTCTTATTTGCATTTATAGTTTTTGTCCTCTTGTAATTACATTGAGTAGCATTAGTAGTAAATGAATCGAACTATACTTCTTATGATCATCTGGCGAAATTATATACTTGTTGGGTATCAGAGAGGAGTTCTAAGAGACCTTTAGTAGGTTTATAGGTGACATTTTATGATGAGACTGTCACTGTTAACCCTAACCTCATCATCACCTATATGAAAACAGTTATCTCCATAGCGAATACCGTACAGTGTATCAGCGTTTCCTGTAAGGAGTTTTTCTATGTAGGGAGCAAAGAGTAAACCATAGGTGTTTTGAATAAGTGTTTTTAACTGATTACTGGTGTGTTTGTAACCTCAGAATAGGAAGGCAGATTTTGTTTTGATGCAGTAGATGTTTCTGCAATAGCGTCTGTAGGTACAAACTTATCTTGATTTGATGGTAAAGAGACGTTGGAATCTTCCTTATAGGCTTTTCCTTCGTCTTCTACTGTATCTTACTGCTTTTCTTCTTGAGATGTTTACACTGCAATATGGAACGTTTGGTATGCTTAGACAATATGGCAGAATTAAAAAGCTCTGATTGCGAGGAGATTTTGAGTTTATCTTCATTCTTCTCTCTTTCCTGCTTCTCTTCATCCTGAGATGGTTAGATAGAAACAGAACAATTAGCAGGTCTAAGCAATGAGGCAGAATTAGATAGTTTATATAGAGGCGTATTGAGTTCTGTTTCCAAAATTAAATCAGTATCTATTTCTATATTATGCTGTCGGCATTTAGAGTGATTTTTATGCGTTTTACTGGTAGATTACTCTTACTGACTGGTTTTGAGATGTTGAATATTCCTTCTTTATGATGCATATCTGCTATATGAGACTGATACTGTTCTAAATTAGGGTAATAGGTATCGCAGACTTCACATCGTAACAGTGTTGAGCAACCATGTTCAGAACCCACGTGGCGTGCAAATTTATTGCACCTGTTAAATGTAGCAGTACACTAACCGCATGGGAACGTTCTGAAGTTATGATTGATGATGGCCTTATGTCGCTAAAGACTGTCTCGCCTTACTGTCTTACGCAGAGGCAGAGTTGGATGTTGATGTGGAGGCAGAGGTAGAAGTACATTTATCTGTTAGGAGAGGAGCTGAAAGTAGTGGTGGACGTAGAGGTAGAGGCTGCGATAGGTACTGATGACAGGAATGTAGTTTATTAAGATAGCATAAAGAGTGCTCAGTAGAATAGTCTCTTGTTACATGCTACATCTTCCATAAGTGAGATTTCAAGATCACTTTCAAAATGCTGTAACACTTGTAACAAGGATTCAGCTTTCTTTGATGCTAAAGAGACTTTAAAATCACCAGTAAAATGCATAAAAACATACTCTATATGTTGGCAGCATAACATGCAAGCAGATATTGTCGTATGGACGCCATTCTACACATAACCTAACTCTTGTATAAAACGTTCAATTATTATGTATAATATATTTTAGTTATCTTTATTAAATGCTAAGTACGACTATACCCTGTAAACATGTATGGTACATTTTGTATAACCTGAAATACGTATTGTGAATACATCTAACCTCAAAATATGTGTAGTCAAAAACTGTAGAAAACTCTAATACTGTATTTGTACATTAGGTATAATCCACTATCATTCTGATACATATAAAGGTTTCTGGATACTTACTGTAATTATTTATTATCCAGATATTTAGAAACATTAGCAATTTTGTAGATTCTGTCACTATGGTTTCTGTATATGTAATAGAATATTCAAGTTTGATTTACTCCAATCAAGAGGCCGGTCGATCGATTGTTCCTTTTATGTTTGGATGTGTTCCACTTAGTGTTGCAAGAACATTCTTAGAAGTTGATATTTCTAGACAGTTTGTCGAACAGTATATGTATCGACCTGACAGGCCAAGAGTCAGTCAGTCATTCAGTGAAAGACAGTGCAGTAAGAGAATGTAGAGTGTGGGTTAGTGAGTGAGTGTTACAGTGACTTGAGTTGGTTGATCAGAATCTACTTGAGTGAGAGGGTAGTCGGTCTTGCCTTGTGATGTCAAAGTGAATAATCAGTATGTGGACTGTTGATATCTGTCCTATTCAGGATCAACTGTGTGATGGTGAAGTTGGGGGTTAGGTGATTGGTATATAATCCGTTAGAGTATAATTTTTAATAAATTTTAAGCTCAAAATCAGTTTGGTGCAATTATCTGTTTAAGGGATATTGAATTTTTATGTTAAGGGTTGTTATCAACCCCTAACTATTTTTTTACTCTTAAAGTCATTTAAAGTATCCTCCGAAACTTATTTTAATGTTCAAAGTAATTTTTATCCCAAAACTTTGAAAAGAAACAGTTTAGGGTGAACTGATATATATCACTGGTTAGAAGATGCTTAGAAATGAATTTTAAGATGAAAATCAGTTTCCTAGGACTACGGTATTGTCTGGGGAGATATTAAATTAATTGAAGGGTTGTTTTCACCCCAACCTATTTTTTACTCTAAACATCATTTAAATAATATTAATATTATTTGCTTTACGTCCCAGGAGCTACATTTTTACGGTTTTTGGATACGCCGAGCTGCCGGAAGTAAGTACCACAGGAGTTCTTTTACTTGCCATATCAAATCTACCGACACGAGGCTGATGTATTTGAGCACCTTCAAATACCACCGGACTGAGCCAGGATCGAATCTCATCATTTAAAGTGTCCTGCAAAAAAAATAATTAAAGTTCAAAGTCATTTTTACCCCAAAACTTTGAAAAGAAACAGTCTGGGGTAAGTTGATATACGAGGACGAATCAAAAAGAAACTTACACTAGCTCGCCGCGAGAGCACGCTGTGTGTTGTGACCGTGGATATGGGGAGCAAGCTATAGTAACTGCTGACAAGTCTGACAGGAAGGTTGGTGCGGTATCCCCTCATGTAGTGTGTGCAAAGTGGGCTAGGCCTAATGGCGCGTCAACTGGTTGTTCACTCCAAATTGGAGGTACGTGCAACAATCAGAATTCTAAGGGCTAAACGGCTCAATTGCACGGTCATTCATCGTGAAATCACTGCTGTATATGGTAAGCGTGCTGTTTCTCACCCAGGTATTGTAAAGTGGTGTAAGCAATTTGACATTGGGCGCACAGATCTCGTGGACGAATACTGTGAAGGCAGGCTCGCAACGTCCAGTAGCATTGCAAATGTTGACCGTGTGGATGGGATAATTAGAAAGTAATGAATAACAATAATATTTGCTTCATGTCCCACTAACTACTTTTATGGTTTCCAGAGATATCGAGGTGCTGGAATTTAGTCCCGCGGGATTTCTTTCATGTGCCAGTAAATTTACCGACGCAAGGCTGACGTATTTGAGCACCTTCAAATACCACCGGACTGAGCCAGGATCGAACTTGCCAAGTTGGGGTCAGAAGGCCAGCCCCTCAACCCTCTGAGCCACTCAGTCCGGCGATCATTAGAAAGAATCGGCACATAACATTGCAGGAAATTGGTAGCATGCTGAACATTTCGTATGGCAGTGTGTTCTTCATTGTTCACCAGCACCTTGGATTTCGTAAACTGCGTCATAGATGGGTCCCACGTCTGCTCATCGATGTTCACAAGGAACAAAATTTCCTTTTGTCACTGGCATTCTTCCAATGGTATTCTGTGGAAAGCTAGGAGTTTCTCCGGCGAATCATCACAGGGGATGAAACGTGGGTCCACCACTTCACTACCGAAACAAAAAAGCTTCGATGGAATGGGTGCACATCACATCACAACCATGCAAGAAGGCTAAGGTCCAACCTTCAGCAGGTAAGGTAATGGTAGCAGTGTTCTCTGACGTGGAGGGTGTGGTGCACGTGGAATTTATGCTGAAAGGCATGACAACCAACTCTGCTTCGTATTGTCAAACGTTGAACTGGTTGGGTAAGGCAATTAAAGAAAAGTGGCAGGGAAAACTGAGCGGCGGTATGATTTTGTTGAATGATAACGCAGGACCTAAAAACGCCTGCCAAACGTCCAAACTGCTATTCAAGTGGGAGGTATGGCAATATCCTCCATACAGTCCACACTTAGCGCCATGCGATTATCATGTGTTCAGTAAGCTGAAAGAGGATCTCGGTGGACACGATTCCAAAACGATGAGGAGACGACAGTAGCTGTCTCCAGGTGTTTACATAGCGCTGGAGGTGATTTCTACACATCGAGAATTGAAAAGTTGACCGACCGTTCTGAGAAATGTTTCCAGTCTCTTGGGGACTATGTGGAAAAGTTAACTTACATTGCACGTTGTCATAGCCATGTTGCCTATGGGTAGGTGGATTCAAAAATGGCCAGTTAGAGAATAATTTTTGACAGATTTTAAGCTAAAATTTGGTTTTGTAGGTTCATCATTTGAGGAGATGTTTAATTTTTAAATTAAGGTCTGTTTTCACCCCAATCAATTTTTTTACTCTAAAATTAATTTAAAGTGACTGCATCAGTCGCCTGATCTGCGGCAGCCAATCAGTGCGTGGGGTATATGCTGCTCAAAGTCCCTACTATTTTGATAATGATGGCCTTAAGAGTCATTCTGAATTATTCCACACACTGAAATCTTGTTGAAGTTTGAACTGGAGTGATACACTATGGACATGTGTTCACCTACTTGCCTGCTGGAGACCTTGTAAAGAGCATGTCTCTCATGGCTGGTAGCTTTTGACAATGTCCCTCACGAAAGTCACAGTTGTTCTCTCTGCGGCCAACAATAATATGCCACATTAATTGCAAATGCTCAGTTCAATTTTTATTTCTAGTCCACGTTTGTTCACAAAAAAGTTAAGTAAACCGCTTAGATTAGTAGGGATAGTTAGGATACTTGAACCCAATGAAAGAATGAAATTCAAAACAAGTTTTAATAACTTCACCAAAAATGTACAAATCATTTTTACAAACACATTCACTTAAGTGACAATTAAAAAAATCTGTCATCACAATCTCTACCTTCACAACAATAATCACAGTTTTATTAGCAAGTTATGGAACTGTAGATGGCTGAGCTCAGTGCCATGAAGCAGTCTGTCTTCAACACAAGCAGCACAGAATGTTGCAACCTTTCATTCTAGTACAATGTTTCAAGAAATATAATCTAAATATGAAATCTAGGATTCACTGCTATATAAGATATATTTATTTTGTACACAGCATACACATTCAAATCTGGAACTATTTTGCTCATCCAACGAATGAAATGAACTTTGTAGTTGTGACATTAATATCTAGTAACATGTTGCACGTGATTGACAGTATACTTCACAAAGAACTATGCGTGGTCATACTGCATTCATCTCTTGCAAACCAATGTCAATGATTGATGCAAAAAACTGTACAGTGTCCTGTTATAATCTGTTCTAATGAATGTAGTATCTCTTATCCATACGTTACAAAACTGTGTATAATCAAGAGTGATCAGTAACGTCCAACAAACAATTTGATGTTCACTGCACTTCGATGTTTGCTAGATCATAGCAGGTAGTAGCTTCATCTTAACAATTATATTCCAGTGTATGCTTAATACAACTAGTGAATTCACTCACTCGGTATTTATTCCTTTCTAATGTCCTGATACACTTCTATTCTTAACCAGTGTTCAAGTAAACTGAAAGGAAATGAACTTTTCAAAATTGCAGGGTATTTCATACACGTCCGCAAAACTTTCCTCTACAAATGGAAAGTACAAACTGCCACATTTTGTACTGCAAGAATTCATTTACATACCAGAAGTCAAAGACACATAGCTGTTGCATGTAAAAACCCTCAAATGACAACACCCTCAGGCAGGATCAAACCTGCTATCTTGGGATGGGAACAGGAGGCCAATACCTGACTAACTGTACCTCCGAGGTCAGAGAAGCTGCAAGAAGATGAAATACTTTATCTTCCTAAGCACTCTTAAATGTCAACTGATGGCTAGGATTTGATCCTGCAATCAAAATAATGTAAGATAAACCATCTACTCATCAAATAAATCTTCTTCTTCCACAGCTTTTCCCACATCTGCGGGGTCGCGGGTGCGGACTGTGTTGCACAGTGGATTCGGCCCTGTTTTACGGCTGGATGCCCTTGCTGATGCCAACCCTATATGGAGAGATGCAATTATGTGTTTCTGTGGTGGTTGGTAGTGTAGTGTGTTGTCTGAATATGAAGAGGAAAGTGTTGGGACAAACACAAACACCCAGGCCCCGGGCCAGAAGAATTAATCAGATGCAATTAAAATCCTCGACCAGGCTGGGAATCAAACCCAGGACCCTCTGAATCGAAGGTCTCAACGCTGACATTCAGCCAATGAGTCGGACTATGCAACAAATAAATAAAAGAGAAAATTCAATATTAGTGTGTCCAAAAATTAAATTAATATTAATCCTTTAACAAAGCTGCTATACCTACACATCAAAGGTTTTTGGCAACACTACGTTGGAAAAGGCTAAGATTGTGAAAGTAGTGGTTGTGGCCTTAATTAAAATATAGCCTACCGAGTGAGTCAGCCACGTGGTTAGGGGCGCATAGCTGTGACCTAAAATAATAGAGTTTGAGGGATGTTCCAACATTCAACACATGGTAAAATATATTAAATTTATTGGGCGAAGATCGGTTCCGACTCCCTTGGGGTCATCATCAGTTCTTGTTGAATATCAAATCAAGGGGAATCTGATTAACAATCATCATTAGGGTTGCCTACATACAACTCGATTGGTTGACATAAGACATCATAATAAAAAATGATACACATAATGGCGATTGCCTAAAAACACATCAATGGGTTGCAAAACATACACCTTGAATTGTAACGTACACATGGTATGCAATACTTGGAACTTAAACAAATCTACATGAAACACATATTCTTCTTCTTCTTCTTTTCCTGCCGCTTTTTCCCACACCTGTGGGGTCGCGGGTGCGAACTGTGTCGCACTGTGGATTTGGCCCTGTTTTACGGCCGGATGCCCTTCCTGACGCCAACCCTCTATGGAGGGATGCTACATGAAACACATATAATGATATGAAACACATCGCGCTTTAAGAATGTTCTTGGACTTGACGGTCTAGTTTCTATCTAATTAAACTGGATGAAATATATACACATTGAAATGAAATGCACACAAAGACATAAACTCCTTGGCACTTATAAGTTTTTGGTTCTGGTTTAAAAAACTGTCGTGTGTTCGTGGAATTTGAGGGATTTGAGGATTCAAGATGGCGACTACTGTGTGCGAGTCTGTGATATCCGTGATGGATAATGGTGTAAGATGCAGTGAAAAATGTGGCAAATGCAGAAGAGTAGTTAAAAATGGGCTTCTGTGTCGTAAGTGTGATGAATAGTGCCATTTTCGTTGTGCAAATATTGTAAATAGGTCTGATATTGAAGAAAGTGTGTGGCTGTGTCCCAAGTGTAAACAAACTGATAGTGAGGTAAAACAACAAGAAAGAGAGGCTTACGAATCTATGCTTAAGATTTTAGGAGTGCTACAAGAAGACTTATGTGCTCTGAAACTTGAAAATGAAAGCTCAAAGGACAGAATAAAGAAACTGGAAGATAAAGAAGACAGTGGAGAAGAAAGATCGTCATGGACGGAAGTGACGCGTAGCCATTTTAGGCCTAATGTTAAACGTATGGGAAAAACTACATACAACTTAAAACCGGGAAAAAACTCCTTGCAGTGCCAAAATAGATTTCAGTCATTGCAACAAGTTCCAGAAGAAGACGCATCAAGTTTTCCGAATAATTTTAAATCTAGTGGAGGTAACCTACAGAAGAAGAAAACCAACCGGAAGTCAAGATCGCCAAATATTCATCTCTACGCAGACAGGCAAGGGCGGGGTATGGCAGAAGGCATCAAGGATGAGCTGCATAATCCAGAAACTGAGGTTTTAGGACTAATAAAACCAGGTGCCAAAACTGAAGACGTCCTTTCAAGTTGTGATCCTGTGTTAGAGAAGGACAACTACGTGGTGATTGTGAGTGGTACAAATGACATTGCTGCAAGTGAAGGTGAGAAACTAATTACGACCCTCAGAGGTAAGATTTCGAAACTACCTGACTCAAAAGTAATTGTAGTTAATGTGCCACCCAGATATGACCTTATAGAAGACACGTGTGTGAACAAAGCTGTACATGATGTAAATATAAAAATCAAGAGATTAAGTAAGTTTTAGAAATGTCTATGTAGTAGATACTTTAGGTCTTGGCAGGCAAATGTTCACTAGGCATGGGTTACATCTGAATGTAATGGAAAAGCAACTCTCTGTAGACAAATTGCTACAATTATCAACAGAGATTTGCAAACTACTATGCACTTAAGAAAACCCATACCACTAAATTGGCATATACAGGGAAACTTGCCAGAAAACCCAGATCCTTAAATCAAAATCTATGTACAAAGATCTGGGTTCCAGGGACGTTCTCAACTCATGAGTCAAATGTTACCCAATTACAACAGTCAAGTTTTAGGGAGGAAGGGGGTCTGAGATTGCTCTTGGTAAACTGTCAGAGTGTAGTAAATAAACAAATAAAATTCAGTACATTGATGAAATCTTATGAGACTGACGTGGTGATAGGAGTAGAATCATGGTTGAGAGAAGGGGTGGGTAATAGAAAAGTATTTCCAGAAGGGTATACAGTCTATCATAGAGACCGAGGAGATAAAAAGGGTGTGTGTGTGTGTGTGTGTTTATTCTGGTGAAGGAAACTTATTGTTCACATGAATGGTTTACCAATGAAAGGGATGAAATATTAGGGATAAAATTAGTTTGTGATAATATGAAGGAGGTGGGAATTATAGGAACATATAGGCCTGGAAGAGAGGAAAGAGACATGGAAATATTTGAGAAAATAATAGATTATACTCATAAAAACAATAATAATGATAGGGTAATAATTGGGGGAGATCTAAACATGCCTGAAGTTGATTGGAATGGAGCTGCAAGTGAAGCCCATGAACAGAAACTGGCAAATAAGTTAATTTGGGAGGGAGGATTTACACAAGTAGTACAAGAACCAACTCGTCTCAATAACTTACTAGATGTATTCTTGGTTAAACTATGGGAAATTGTTGATAAAACTGAGGTAATTGAAGGAGTAGGTGACCATAGGGCTGTAATCATGGATGTAGGACTTCTACCAAAAATGCTTAATAAGAGGCGTCACACAAGACAAGAAATTATACAGAAAAACTAAAGTTGATGAATTTGGGACTTACCTTAAATCACAATTCAGTTGTTGGATAAGTGAAGGGAGTAACATGGATACACTTTGGGCTAAATTTAAAGGAATCATTTGGGAAGGAGAGAAGAGATTTGTACCTGCTAAGAAGGGTAAAATGACCTCAGACCCTGTTTATGATACAAGGGAAATAAGGAAACTAAAAAGAAAATGTAGAATAGTAAAAAGGAAAATCAAAGAGGGTAGGGAGAATAGAGAAACTAGAAAACAGCTAATGAGGGAACTGAATAGAGTGGAAAAGGAAGCAAAAGAGAAATATATGAATGGCATACTTCAAGAGGGCAATGACCACAAAGGGAAATGGAAAAAGATGTATTCATATATTAGGAATCAAAAAGGAAAAGGAATCCAAATTCCTACAATGGTGGGAGAAGGGGGTGAACACTATTCCACAGATACTCAGAAAGCAAATCTATTTAGTAGGGAATTCAGAGATTCAGTAGAAGATTGTCAGGAGTTGGAAACAGTAACAGAAGATAGAGAGGGAGAGACACATAGGGAAACAAGAAGCTTCTCATTCACAAATGAAGATATTTTCAGAGAAATCCAACTGCTTCAGCAAGGAAAAGCAGCAGGAAGTGATCAAATTACTGGGGAGGTATTAAAGACAATGGAGTGGTACATAGTGCCTTATTTAAAATTTCTCTTTGACTATGTCATAAATAATAGTGTAATACCAAAAGAATGGAAGGAATCTATAATAATACCAATTTATAAAGGAAAGGGTGATAAAAGGAAACCAGAGAACTACAGACCAATCAGCATGACCAGTATAGTTTGTAAAATACTGGAGAGTTTAATAGCAAAGTACATTAGAGGGATATGTGATGATAAAAATTGGTTCATGAGGAGCCAGTATGGATTTAGAAAGAAATTTTCTTGTGAGGCACAACTGGTGGGATTTCAGCAGGACATATCAGATCAATTGGATTCAGGAGGTCAGTTAGATTGCATAGCCATAGATCTTTCCAAAGCCTTTGATAGAGTGGAACATGGAATATTATGAAAGAAATTGGAGGGAATAGGATTGGACGTAAGGGTTACACGTTGGATAAAAACATTTCTAAATTCAAGGGTTCAGAAAGTCAAAGTAGGAAATAATGTATCTCAGGAAGAGTATAATCGGTCTGTTACTTTTCTTAATATATGCAAATGATTTAGGGAACAATATAACATCATAAATAAGATTGTATGAAGATGACATAATTGTTTATAGGGAAATAAACAACATTGAGGATTGTTTAGAATTACAAAGGGACCTTGAAAGTATCCAACAGTGGGTTGAAGAAAATAATATGAAGGTTAATGGAGGCAAATCAACTGTTACAACATTTACAAACAGGAGCTTTAAAACTGAATTTGAATATACTTTGGATGAGGTAGTTATCCCAAAACATGGCAAGTGCAAATACTTAGGTGTGAGATTTGAAAGTAATTTGCACTGGAAGGGTCATGTTGATGACATTGTTGGGAATACATGTCATAATGAGGCTACTTAAAGGATGCAATAAAGAATTAAAAGAAAAAAGTTACTTAAGTATGGTTCGTCCATTATTGGAATATGCAAACAATGTTTGGGATCCTCACCAAGAATACCTAATAAAAGAAATAGATAGTGTGCAGAGGAAAGCAGCAAGATTTTTAACAGGGGATTTCAGGAGAAACAGTAGTGTATCAGAAATGTTAGAGGAACTTGGGTGGGAAACTTTAAGTAAGAGAAGGGAGAAAACTAGACTTATAAGATTATATAGAGCCTATACAGGAGAAGAAGCATGGGGAGAAATCCGTGAGAGGCTTCAGTTGGAAAATAATTATATCGGCAGGACAGACCACAAATATAAAATTAGAAGGAATTTTAGCAGAAGCGACTGGGGTAAATTTTCATTCACTGGGAAGGGCGTGAAAGAGTGGAACAGTTTACCAGGGGTAGGGTTTGATCCTTTTCCAAAATCTGTACAGGTATTCAAGAAGAGAATAAACAGCGACAGGGAAAATAAATGAAATGTTAGAGGGCATTCGACCAGTGCAGGCTATTCTAAATAAAAAATGTGTGTTAAAAAAAAATTAATTCCATCCCCTGGTCCATGGAGTTTAGACAGCCAAAGTAGGGGATTGCCTGTAGGGGTGAAGTACAGTGGGGACTTCGAGGGCCCTGGGACCGCAACGGTAGCTGTGAAGGCCCTTCAGGAACTCTGAAAAGTGGTGGCAAAAGGGTGCTCTGGTTAAGATGCAGCAGGTAGTTATGCTATTTATGTTCCAAAATGGGTTTAAAAAAAAGTAAATAAATGCAATATAAATTTTAATCTTATACCAGTTGCATAGTATTATTTGAAGTAATTCCACATACTGTATATGAGTTGACTATGTTTGTAAGTATAGGAGATATTATAAGTACAATTTTGTAAACAATATAAATTTATTAAGGATGATCTGTTTGTTTAATAGAAAAAAAATTGTTAGCATAAACTGTATATTATTGTATTCTAGAAATTTTTTTTCTTCTCTTGTTAATTTAATATTTAGTGCTTGACAATAATGTATTTTAGTGTACCATTTGCCACCGAGGTAGACACCTCATTTGCAAATAAAGAGATTTTGATTTTGATGTGATTTGAACACAGAATAGACTTGTTCGTCTAGTTTCAATCTATTGGAAACAAATGCAATTTAAACCAGAACTAAGATCTTTTTAAGTTCCAAGTACTGCATACCACATGTATGTTACAATTCAAAGTGTATGTTTTGCAACCCATTGAGGTGTTTTTAGGCAATCGCCATTATGTGTATAATTTTTTATTATGATGTCTTATGTCAACCAATCGAGTTGTATGTAGGCAACCCTAATGATGGTTGTTATCGGATTCCCCTTGATTTGATATTCAACAAGAACTGATGATTACTCCAAGGGAGTCAAAACCGGTCTTCGCCCAATAAATTTAATATATTTTACAATGTGTTGAATGGTGGAACATCCCTCAAACTCTATTATATTAGTTATACGTCAACAGGGAAAAAGAAAATTACAACCTACGACAGCTGTGACCTTGCGTTCAGGAGACAGTGGCTTCGAACCCCACTGTCAGCAGCCCTAAAGATGGTTTTCCGTCGTTTCCAATATTCACACCAAGCACCTTAATTAAGGCCAGGGACACTTCACTCCCACTCCTACACCTCTTCTATATCATCACCACCATACGACTTATCTGTGTCCGTGCAATGTAGAGCAACCTTTAACATGCATACATAAATCTGAATTAGAGACTGTTACTGAATCTGCAAGCCTCTGTGAATTTACTAAATGTTGCCACAATCCTCTATTCGTAAATAATACTGTGGCCTCGTTAAGTCCTATACCTCTTATCTTTAAAAATTTAGAAACCTAACCTAACCATTGTCGTCTTTGTCTCCCTCTATTTCTCTTACCCTGCATAACAGAGTCCATTATTCTCCTAGGTAAACTATCCTCCTCCATTCACCTCACATAACCCCACCACCAAAGCCAGTTTGTGCATACAGCTTTTATCCACTGCATTACTTCCAGCCTTTTTCTCGTCATTCTGAGTACCCTTCTGTCATTGTTCACACCTGTTTGAACCAGCAATCATTCTTGCTACTTTCGTGTCTGTTACTTCTAACTTATGAATAAGATATCCTGAGCCCGCCCAGCTTTCACTCTTGTAAAGCAAACTAGGTCTGAAAACAAACCGATGTCAATGTAGTTTCGTCCGGGAGCTGACTTCCTTCTTACAGAATACTGTTGATAGCAACTGTGAGCTCAATGCATTAGCTTTGCTGCACCTTGATTCATTCTCACAAACTATACTACCATTCAGGAGAACACACATCCTGAGTACTTGAAATTATCTACCTATTCCATTTTTGTATCCACAATCTGAAATTCAGTTCTCTTGGTTTCTTACCTAATGACATCAATGTAATCTTGGAAGGGCTACTTTTCACACCATACTCTTTGCACCTTTTTTTCAAGTTCCAAGATATTAGACAGCAGGCTTTTGGCACAATCTGCCCTTTAGACCAAGTCATCAGCATAGGCCAGACTGCTTACTACATTTCCACTTAACTGAAGACATTCTGGCTGAGCTTGACCACTGTTAAGCACAATACCTAACTCCTCTGAATAAATTTTTGGTGTCTGGGCTCTGGATACAAAATACTGGATAACATGTTTGACGTTTCCCTTCTTAAGGACATGATTTGCTACAAATGGCTTCCTCCAGCTTTTGCTTTAGAGCTATCATCTGAGGTATCTGACTGATTCAAAAATTATTGTGAAATGTTATTTTTTCATATTTTAATGAAATTTTATATTAAAAATATCATGCTTTATGGATTTTGAGCTTCATAAATCCTCTGTTCTAATCTTTTACCAGCTGTAAACCTTACTGCTTAAGAAAAATAAAAGGAAAAGTACTATTACCCATACAAAATCATCATCATCAATTTTCATTGTTCTACCTTAACTTGCTCCAGGTTTCTTCTAACTATTCTTGATTGTTTACAACAATCTTAATCTAGGTCTCTCTTGCCCTTCCTCCTACTAGGTTTCCATAATCCACTTCGGCATCCTTCCCTCTTCCATCGTCTTAATATGTCCAGTCCATCTAAGTTTATCCTTCTCCATTCTGTCATAAAGCTTTTCCATTCTGATTTCCTTTTTGATGTCCTAATTTCTTACCCTGTCTTTTCTTGTCTTTCCCCTCATACTTCTAAAAAATTTAATTTCACTGGCCTGGATTTTATTCTCCTGTCTTTTTTTTGGTGTCCACATCCCTGCTGCATATGTCAGTATTACCTCTTATACATCACCTCTTTACACTTTATTGGTACTTCCTTCCTTCACACCAAGTTTCTCGCACTCTGGTAAAAATTCATTTCCCTGCTGAATCCTTTTACTGTTCTCCACGCCCAGCCTTGCATTCTGCATCAATTCGCTTCCCAAGCACTTGAAGCTCTCCACAGTTTCAAGGTTTTGTCCCCTAATTTTTATAATTCCTTTCCTTTGCCTTTCTCCTCTAGTCAACACCACTGTCTTATTCTTTTCCACACAGATTTTCATTCCACAGTATTCAATAATCTCACTCAATATCTCAAGTTGCTCTTGTACTGCCTCTCTGTTTCTTTCCCACACAATATCATTTGCAAACAGCTCCCAATCCCCTTATTTTTCTTGTGTGTCCTAATTTCATCCAAAAACATTATGAATAATGGTGGTGACAGCACACTTCCTTGCTGTAGTCCAGTTTCATTCATAAACCACTCTAACATCTCCATATGTATCTGGACACTGCTGCAACAATTTTTCTACACTGCTTACACATATTCTAGCATTTGTTTCCCAAATACTTTCCATTGAATTACTATTCATACCTTCTTTTTTACTAATGGTTTGATGTTGCACTAACACATTGAAGGTTTTCAGTGATGCAAGAATGGGAAAGGGCTAGGATTGGGAAGGTAGTGGCCATGGCCTTAATTATGGTACAGCCCCAGCATTTGCCTGATGTGAATGGGAAACCATGATAAACCATCTTCCAGGCTGCCGACGTGTGGGATTCAAACCCACCATCTCACAGCCGCACAACTCTAATTGCAAGGCCAACTCATGCATTTTTCCATACTTTTGCTCTGGAGACAATATCGTAAGCCTTTTCTAAATCAAGGAATGTCATCACCAAATCTCCTCTGCATTTCCTATGTCTTTCCTTTAACTGCCTCATACTGAAAGTGGAGTCTAGTGTTGATCTTCCATTTCAAAAGCCCTACTGCTCTTCTTGAAATTGTCCTTCCATCTTCCTCCTCATTATCTTTTCTAGTACCCTTTAAAATATTTTTAATATCTGCGATATGAGTGTTATTCCTTGATAATTATTCATATTCTCCTGTCCCCTTTCTTAAGTATATGTACTATTACTACTTCATCTAGTCATTTTGTACCAATTTTTCTTTCCAAATACATCAAAATAGCCTATACAGCCACTGTAGACCAATAGGTCCTGCTGCTTTTATCATTTCCACACACATTTCCTCTATTTCCGCTTTCATTTGTTTGACAGCAGTTTCCACATTTGATGTGACAGCACTCTTCCTTGCTGCAGTCCATTTTCATTCCTAAACCACTCTGCCCTCCCCATATACACATTCTACCTCTATCATCTTGTCTACACCTCTTCAAAATTGGACATACAGCATATGATGATAATGACAACATGTTATCAGTAGGCCAATGGAATAAATGCATCATTCTGTGCAATAAATGATCTCTTTGTGCTAAATAACACAGCCAAGAACAGATTATCTGTTAAAAAAATTATAAACAATCTCTAAATCTTGTACCAAAATGAACATTGTTGACAGGCTGTCATAAATCTAGAAATACATCTCATTTAAAATGCATTGAGGGAAATGTCTTTGAAGTATCTTGGCATTTTTTGAACTATTACTTATTATAACTCTACACAATTTCTAATGGGGACTCTAGTTATAGAAATGTATACCATGAAAGATATAAAAGAAGACAAACACATTAGTTATTCCAGCACATCACAGTCAGGGCTAAATAAAAAGAACCACAGACAAAAAACTTCCAACAGACTTAATTTTGAATGATAAGAATTAGAAATTACCAGCTAAATAAAAGAGAAGTTTTTAATTATGAATATGATTTAACCACATATAAGGAGTTCTGTGACTCCTCTCTTACTTGGTGTTGTTTCTGCACGATCACAGGGTTGCATGTAAAAAGTACTGTGATCAATCATCTATAAAAGAGAAGTAGATCACAATATTACTGTATTAAGTGACCCCAGATAGGGATTTCTCTCTGAATATCCAAATGTTATACAAATCTTCCCAATATTTTACTTCCAGTTTTCAGTCAGAACAATATGTTCACTTCATTTCAATATTTTTGTTTTTTATCATGCAATCTTATAACAACTTCCATCCCAACGGTATTCTTTGTAGAAAATTTGCATCCTATAATTATTCACCAGCATCAGCAATAAGAAAGAAATATATAAGGAGAAAGGTAGAGAGGAAGTGAAACAAGAAAGAAAATTAAGTAGTAGTCAAATCAAGTCTGGTGGAAATTTGCAGTTTTATGTGCCAGTCAATATAGTAATCATAGCCATGGTGGAAATTTAAGTAGGAGTAGGAAAAAGGAGGAAGAGTGGGAGGCAATAAATCAAGTAATAATTGTTTGTGGTTCTTTTGATTTTATTTCAAAAGAATATTATTCAGATTATGATGGGTGCCAAATTTTAGGAATTGCTAGTTAACAAGTAGTACATTGTGAAGGAAACATAACAGTAGGAGAAAGTTAAAAGAAATATACCAGGTGGCTCACGGACGCTATACTTTCTACTTATAAATGTCCCGCATGCATAAGTGATGTGTGGGGTGTCTACCAACTGATTTTAACAGGGGAACTACTGCCAACGGGCAGGTTATGTCAGAATATGAAGAGATAAGAAAGAGAGTCACACTCGCAGCATGTTACTCAGCGCTGCCGGTTGAATGCACCCCTTGCATTAGTAAACATCGTTTTCGACCGCATAGTTCTAGGCTGGTGTATGCTACAGCCGCACTATATTTGCTGTCTGCATATCGGCAGCAGCTAGTGTGATCAGCAGCGGTGAATACACAGACATTATTTTAATCTGGACAATCTGGTCGGAATGCAACAGAAGCTCCAAACAGACGTATGCCTTCTACTTACGTACTTCACCGAACAGTATTAGTTTTGGTTTCATACATGCAACTCTTCCATAGTGGAATGTCTACACGTGTATAAATAAATAAGTTATTAGATTTCCTTCTCTACATCTTTGGCGTGTCTACAAACAGTAGCGGCGAGGAAGGACAGTCGCTCCCCCTCCCCCCTCCACTTTGTGGAGTACACATTACATTTTCATTCTACTTTAGCCAGCTGGAACTACGAATTATTTTAAAAAGCTGTTTGTACAAACCTTGTTATCTTATCTGCTAATTCCTTCGTTTATTTTCTTTAATTATTAACATAATTATTGACGGAAATACGCACAAAATGCTGTTCGTCGCCGCTAACTAATTTGTATAGCACTATGGCAAGTAATTGAGACTTTGCCTGTGCTGTGAGGAAGGGTAGTAGGGGTATATATTGTTTGCCGAGGTCGTGCCGACTGAGTTATAATTCACCCACTTGTCGCGCGCATTCATCAGTCTGGCAGTCTCTTTAGTGTCTGTTAGTTTCTTAGTGAGTATTCAAATACTAAATTATTTTTAATTGCATAATCATGCCGTACTTCTATGTGGCCTTAATTAAGGTACAGCCTCAGCGTTTGCCTGGTATGAAAATGGGATACCACGGAAAACCATCTTCAGTGGTGTCGACAATGGGATTCGAAACCACTGTCTCCCGAGTGTAAGCTCACAACTGCGCGCCCTTAACCCCACGGCCAGATCGCCCTGTACAATTACATAGATGTACGGCATGATTATGCAATTAATAATCATTTAGTATTTGAATACACACTAAGAAACTAACAGACAATAAAGAGACTGCCAGACTGACGAATGCGCGCGGCAAGCGGGTGAAATATAACTCCGTGGCCACGACCTCGGCAAAAATTTGTACCCCTACTACCCTTCCTCACAGCACATGCAACGTCTCCACTACTTGCCGTAGCGCTATACAATAAAAGAAAGATTTAGCATATAAGACAACAAGGCTTGTACAAATAGCTTTTTAAAAATAATTCCTAGTTCCAGCTGGCTAAAATGGAATAAATGTCATATTTACTCTACAAAGTGCGGGTGGGAGCGACTGTCCCTCCTCATCCCACCCCCTAACCGCCGCTACTGTTTGTAGACACGCCAAAGTTGCAGTAAATGAAATCTAATAACTTATTTATTTAGACACGTGTGGACATTCAACTCGATAAAAGAGATGATTGCATGGAACAAAAACGAATACTGTTTGGTGAAATATGTTTGTAGAAGGCGTACGTCTGTTTGGAGCTTCTGTTGCATTCCGACCAGGTTGTCCAGATTAAAATAATGTCTATGTATTCACCGCTGCAGATCACACTAGCCATTGCTGATATGCAGACAGCCAATATAATGCGGCTGTACCATACACCAGCCTAGAACTATGCGGTCGAAAACGATATTTACGAATGCAAGGGATACAATCGACCGGCAGCGCTGAGTAACATGCTGCGAGTGTGACTCTGTTTCTTATCTCTTCATATCCTGACGTAACCTGCCTGCTGGCAGTAGTTCCCCTGTTAAAATCAGTTGGTAGACACCCCACACATCACCTATGCATGCGGGACATTTATAAGTAGAAAGTACGGCGTCTGTGAGCCACCTGGTATACTGAAAGAAGATCAAGAAGAAATCCATCACCAGTAAAATGTTATGCTGCTTAAGTCTAATAGTATCATAACCTTTATATAATCTCATATCCCAACAGCAACTATCTCAAGAGCTTCATAAAGACTACAAAACATACTACTAAGGAAACTTTAATAGCAAATCAAGACTCTAGTTGTAGACTTGCAAATATAACATTTGACCTTACAAACAGGGTATGGGCTACAATGCTCCTTGCTCCGAGTGGGCTTAAAATAATGAACAAAGTGCTCATTAAATAGTATTATAGAATGGTACTTTGAAAGTAAAGAAAAATAGAAATGACAACAGTAAAAGCTATCTACACCACTGATTATTATATTTTTTACATGCATGTCAAGTACTTACTAGAGATTGTACCTCCTGAGCACTCTATATCAGAGGGAAAGCCACCCTGAATTGAAATTCTTTTGCAAATAGCCAGTAAAACTTTGCCTAAAGGGAGTTATTTATAAAGGTCTATCCCAAATTTGAAAATATAAATTTACAATAAGATTATAAAGTTATCATTGCAACATCAGAATTACATACTTGAAAGTCTAATATCACATAAAACATACATTTTAAAATCAAATTGGGTGGTGCTGACAGACAGACCTTTACAATATGCAACAAAAAGGATACCAAGGACAATAACTCCCCTTTGTTAAAGGAATAGACGCCCAAGCAAGATTTGGTTTACTCTGCCATCTAGTAGGCCTAGAGTAAAACGACACATTGAAGTTGACAAGCATGCAGCCAGGTGGCATCAAATTAAAATGCCTGCATTCAGCAACTGGGGATATATGATGATTATTATTATTTTTTATTAAAGGAATGAGGCAACAAAAAGCTTCCAGCCATAAAAATTATAAAAGTCAAATCCACCTATTCAATATAATTTTAATTGACTTTGATAATACTATCTGCCATTACATAATATTATTTTGAATTTACATTAATTCTTAGAATCAATTTGTAACAATCACTTAGTAGTCTAAGGAAGGATCTCTTCTAATGACGTGGGTGCCCAACCTACAGTCGCTCAAAAAGGTCAAAGAAACTACCAGTACACATCACGCAGGACATGACATGACAACAGATTAAACAAGAAGTAACACTCAGCTATTTTAATTTATATTAAAACAACTATGTAACATTAGGTACAAAATGTTAAATATTAAATAGTGTATCAAAAATATATATCAAATATAAAGTTCAACAATAAATATTCCTTTTAGTTTCATAACAATCTGACAGCAACTATACTTAGCAGTGAATCTATCTATATTTATTGAATGGAATGTGTAAAAACTACCAATACATACTGGGCAAGCCAACAAAAGTATGAGTGACTTTCCATACATTTTTTATTCTCATAGTAAACAGTACTTAAATGTCACATATTTTGGTCCCAAAGGAAGATTTAAAATTTTCTCTTTTTGTCTGTTCTACACAGTGCATAGCTACTAAGAAAGGATGTTAAAAGATTTAAAGAGGCATTCAGGACTCTTAATGGTTAGTGATTATTTCAGTGATAACACCTGAAAAGAACCTTCTGTTTTAGACCAAATCCAGAAAGCACATCTGAAGAATTCAATATAGCATTAAATCTTGCTGGAAGAAAGTGTCATCTCCTTTGTGCATGGCAATTAAAATATATTTAAAGACAGAACTAGAACTTTAAAAAAAAAATCATTCTATGCAGTGTTAATAGTTTGTTGTTAATGATTCACAATATAGGCTAGGGATATCTTTGGACATCAGTCATGTGTACTTGTGTGCATGAAATATGCTAATCTCCATTATTGTGATATATGTAACTGCAACTACATAGGGCAAAGATCGGGACAGATATTCTGGGAACCAAACTAAAGCTGTCTCCCAACCTTCACTAGGAGTGAATGGCAAATAAACTTACGGGAAAACCACACTGAGAATAACAAGTCACAATGATCTGGAACTGAACGACTCATATATGCTTAGTCTTCTTGCGGAGTGCATCAAAGTGCACTTTGCTAAAAAGTTGGTTTTGTATTATTAGTTGACAAGTTTTATGAAGCATTGAGTGACATCGTGGTCAGGGTCAACAGCAAGGATAGAATAGTGCTAATGGGCGATTTCAATGCGAGAGTTGGGAATAGAACTGAAGGATACGAAAGGGTGATTGGTAAATGTGGGGAAGATATGGAAGCTAATGGGAATGGGAAGCGTTTGCTGGACTTCTGTGCTAGTATGGGTTTAGCTGTTACGAACACATTCTTCAAGCATAAGGCTATTCACCGCTTCACATGGGAGGCTAGGGGTACCAGATCCATAATAGACTATATCTTAACAGACTTTGAATTCAGGAAATCTTTTAGGAATGTACGAGTTTTTCGGGGATTTTTCGATGATACAGACCATTATCTGATCTGTAGTGAACTAATATCTCTAGGCCTAGGGTAGAGAAAGTGAAATCTGTCTGCAAACGAATAAGGGTAGAAAATCTCCAGGACGAGGAAATTAGACAGAAGTACATGGATATGATTAGTGAGAAGTTTCGAACAGTAGACGGTAAGCAGGTTCAGGATATAGAAAGTGAATGGGTGGCATACAGGAATGCTGTAGTAGAAACAGCAAGGGAATGCCTAGGAACAACTGTGTGTAAAGATGGGAAAAGGCGAACATCTTGGTGGAATGATGAAGTGAGAGCAGCCTGTAAACGTAAAAAGAAGGCTTATCAGAAATGGCTCCAAACAAGGGCCGAGGCAGACAGGGATTTGTATGTGGATGAAAGAAACAGAGCGAAACAAATAGTTGTTGAATCCAAAAAGAAGTCATGGGAAGATTTTGGTAATAACCTGGAAAGGCTAGGTCAAGCAGCAGGGAAACCTTTCTGGACAGTAATAAAGAATCTTAGGAAGGGAGGGAAAAAGGAAATGAACAGTGTTTTGAGTAATTCAGGTGAACTCATAACAGATCCCAGGGAATCACTGGAGAGGTGGAGGGAATATTTTGAACATCTTCTCAATGTAAAAGGGAATCATCGTGGTGGTGTTGCAAACAGTCAAGCTCATGGGGAGGAGGAAAATGATGTTGGTGAAATTATGCTTGAGGAAGTGGAAAGGATAGTAAATAAACTCCATTGTCATAAGGCAGCAGGAATAGATGAAATTAGACCTGAAATGGTGAAGTATAGTGGGAAGGCAGGGATGAAATGGCTTCATAGACTAGTCAAATTAGCGTGGAGTGTTGGTAAGGTACCTTCAGATTGGACAAAAGCAGTAATTGCACCTATCTATAAGCAAGGGAACAGGAAGGATTGCAACAACTATCGAGGTATCTCATTGATTAGTATACCAGGCAAAGTATTCACAGGCATCTTGGAAGGGAGGGTGCGTTCAGTCGTTGAGAGGAAGTTGGATGAAAACCAGTGTGGTTTCAGACCACAGAGAGGCTGTCAGGATCAGATTTTCAGTATGCGCCAGGTAATTGAAAAATGCTACGAGAGGAATAGGCAGTTGTGTTTATGTTTCGTAGATCTAGAGAAAGCATATGACAGGGTACCGAGGGAAAAGATGTTCGCCATACTGGAGGACTATGGAATTAAAGGTAGATTATTAAAATCAATCAAAGGCATTTATGTTGACAATTGGGCTTCAGTGAGAATTGATGGTAGAATGAGTTCTTGGTTCAGGGTACTTACAGGAGTTAGACAAGGCTGTAATCTTTCACCTTTGCTGTTTGTAGTTTACATGGATCATATGCTGAAATGTATAAAATGGCAGGGAGGGATTCAGTTAGGTGGAAATGTAGTAAGCAGCCTGGCCTATGCTGACGACTTGGTCTTAATGGCAGACTGTGCCGAAAGCCTGCAGTCTAACATCTTGGAACTTGAAAATAGGTGCAATGAGTATGGTATGAAAATTAGCCTCTCGAAGACTAAATTGATGTCAGTAGGTAAGAAATCCAATAGAATTGAATGTCAGATTGGTGATACAAAGCTAGAACAGGTCGATAATTTCAAGTATTTAGGTTGTGTGTTTTCCCAGGATGGTAATATAGTAAGTGAGATTGAATCAAGGTGTAGTAAAGCTAATGCAGTGAGCTCGCAGTTGCGATCAGCAGTATTCTGTAAGAAGGAAGTCAGCTCCCAGACGAAACTATCTTTACATCGGTCTGTTTTCAGACCAACTTTGCTTTATGGGAGCGAAAGCTGGGTGGACTCAGGATATCTTATTCATAAGTTAGACGTAACAGACATGAAAGTAGCAAGAATGATTGCTGGTACAAACAGGTGGGAACAATGGCAGGAGGGAACTCGGAATGAGGAGATAAAGGCTAATTTAGGAATGAACTCGATGGATGAAGCTGTACGCATAAACCGGCTTCGGTGGTGGGGTCATGTGAGGCGAATGGAGGAGGATAGGTTACCTAGGAGAATAATGGACTCTGTTATGGAGGGTAAGAGAAGTAGAGGGAGACCAAGACGACGATGGTTAGACTCTGTTTCTAACGATTTAAAGATAAGAGGTATAGAACTAAATGAGGCCACAACACTAGTTGGAAATCGAGGATTGTGGCGACGTTTAGTGAATTCTCAGAGGCTTGCAGACTGAACGCTGAAAGGCATAACAGTCTATAATGATAATGTATGTATGTATGTATGTATGTTAATAAATCATTCCTGGATAGGAAGAGAACACAAGCTATTCTATATGGAAAGTCATTTCAATGCACAAACCATACAAATGTTAATGAATACATCACCTTGATTTATGCAATATTATTTATTTAATGACTTACTCTTGTGAAGTTAATACTGATGTTTGATTACATTAAAAATTACATTACATTAAAAATATTTAACTGTCAATTAAAATAACTAAGACAAACTTAACAATTTATGACATCAAAATTTGAACATTTCATTCACAAAAGAACAACTATATTTTCATGTTCAGTGGATATTCCTGCACAGTGTACTGCAAAACATTCCATAATTTCAATAAAATTGTTTCAGTAGACCAGAGCAGTGACAACCAAACTGATGGTTTACTGTTGGTTGAAAGGCTGGTATGAGGTTTAACAAATGCATGTAAGATGCTATGTCCCAAATGATACAGAAAACAAACCTAATAGAAAATTACATGGATGAACATTTAACAACTCCCATTCCTTTCACTCAGTAATGTACCAAAATATGCGGAAATTTTTTTTTACAGAACTTCATAGCTACCAACATGGTAATGAGCTAGTTTTGTAAGATGTTAGTTGTCAAAAGCTATGCAATGAAGTAGAAGTAGAAAAAGAAATTCATCTAAAGCACCCCTTTTGAGCTTCTTTAGAGAAAATTACAAGGACAGGAGACCATTTAATACTCGAGTTCAAGTATATTTAAAATACCAATTGAATTGAATGTACAATTAGTAAAACTAAACTAATGAAGCAAACCATGCCGTATCCTGCATGGACCTTATTTCCTTTCTAACAGTTGTATACTTTGTGATGGTAATGAGTTAGTTAGGTAAGATGTTAGTTGTCAAAAGCTGTGCAATGAAGTAGAAGTAGAAAAAGAAATTCATCTAAAGCACCCCTTCAGTGATACTTCTTTAGCATAGTTGAGGAGAGCTGTTTTTTGAAGGAAAAAAATAATTGGAAATACCCTTTACATTTCCCTTTTAGTTACTAAAAAGCTATTTAAATCATTATTCTACTCTGTATGAAAATACACGTGTCCACAAAATAATACAAAGCAAAATATACAAGGCAACCAGATCTTACAGTGCTAGGCTTGCTAAGAAATGTTACAGTCAAGTACCTCAAGCTATAGTTTAACCGAGGTTGGGCACAAGTTTCTTTGTCTTCTCCCCCTCCTCCAGTGATGTGGAACTCCTGTGTTAGGACTAGAGATAATCTACCCTGAACCATTAACAACATGTGAAGCAAAGCATAAGAGATTGAACGCATTCATGAAGAAGTACGTGAGTGACATAAAGACTTTCAGAGTTGATTTGAAGGTACCTTCACTTACTAATCTTCTACATAGTCAAAGACTAGAATTAAATAGTACCATGTATTGCAGATACTTCAACAAGAATTAGGTAGAATGTACCAACATATTGTTACAAATAAGCACTGTCTTGTTTTATTGCCCTAATTTATTTCAGGGGGAAAAAAAAAAAAAAAAAAAAAAAAAAAAAAAAAAAAAAAATTACAAACCCCCCCCCCAATACCTATTTCAGGTAGTATTTGTTTTCAGCAATTTCATGGAATGTCTTTTATCAATGTGACTGTGAACCAGCTGAGGATGACCCAATAGGCATCAAAACATGTACTGGTGTAAAAATAGAAAATGCTTTTCCACTACGTATACATAATGTAAAGGGTTTTTCCTACTGTTGTATTGAAAGGTTGACCAATTAAATTCTTCTTTTAGAAGCATAGGTTTTGTAAGCCAATGTGAAAGCATCATGAGATTTATTATGTGTAATACTTGTTTCTGTTGTAAACTGAGTAAACACTGGATGATGCATATGTCTCTCCTCTAAACTTCCTGATTACGTACTGAGTCTACAACCTTCAAGGTGAAATATGAGAACCCTTAAAATCTAAGCAAAGTAGCCCTTAACCAACAATTGATTGGTTGAAAAGAGGAAATACTCCATAAGGTCTGGGTGCAAATTTAAAGATTAGTACGAGTTATCCCATATAACAGTGTGGCTTCAATGACAAACAATGAGGAATGGAAATAAGTAACATAATGATGGTCATAACACCATCTGGCTGGTTAGTCTCTGCTCTAGGATGAGAGGAGAGCATAAAACTCTGAACAAATTTGTTAAAATTATGTAAACATAATATGTATTTTTACATCAACACAAAATATAACATCTATAATTCACATATTTGAAAGCAGTGGAAATAATTATAATACTTTATTCTCCATTAAAACAAGGACTAGAGACAACTCGATTATTAGCACCACCATATCTAGGTAATATTTTGAGATATTCCTGCATTATCTGACTATTATTCACAGAACAATAACAGAAGATAAAACTTAACCAGACTTTTCTAGGTTTTACTGCACATTTTGTATCAAGAAATCTTTCAGTCTCATTCAATAAGATACATAAACCTAGACTTATAACTTGGGACCAAAAGAGTGAAGAAACATGGGAAATTATGCATCAAGTTGGAATGGAAATGTTAATAACAGCACATGACTAATACAAGAAACCTGTAATGGTGTGTAGAAATGAAATATTGTATCAGTTTCATATATTAGCACCAAGTGCCTTATGTAGTACTAAAAGATATTCCTTCCCAAAAGGGAAATAGGTTTACTAAGACTGTAAGGGGAACATGTTTTTGAATGTATGCCATGCTTCACAAAACAATACTCACACCCAGGTATATTACCAAATAAACCTTTATTCTTTACCGTTGAAGGATACAAAAGAAGATAGGTGGATTCATGTTCATTTTCAGACACAAACGGAAATGTCCAAATAGGGGCGAAGACGAAGTGATAACAGTCCTCCAGGGTGGATTTTTATCACAGTTGGAGAGCTTCAGTATGGTGTATGTCCTCCATGAGCATTTATCACAGCTTGGCCCCTACGTGGCATGCTTCGTATAAGTCAATGGAGATCACGTTGCGGTATCAAGTCCCATTCTTCAATGAGAGCCTGTTTGAGGTCTTGGAGAGTTTTTGGTGGAACAGGATGTCCACGAACACTTCTGTCAAGTCTGTCCCACACATGCTCGACGGGATTAAGGTTGGGATTCACTGCAGGCTATTCCATCTTTTGAATGTCCAGTTCTCACAAGACAGCTCTGGTGATGCGTGCTACATGAGCCTTGCATTGTCGTGCATGAGTAAGAATTCAGGGCCAACACCGTATGCAGCAACCAACACATGCTGTAGCAGTATCAGCTCGATGTACTCCGCAGTGGTAAGATTATTAAGGACGATGGCAAAATCCGTACGGCCATCAATACTGATGCCACCCCACACCATCATAGAACCTTGGTCCGAGTCGGTTGCCTTCCTGGACAACAGTTGGCATGTACTGCTCACCATGGCGTCTCCATACAAGTTGACGTCCATCACGCTGTGTCAGGGGAAATCTGGACTCGTCTGTGAACAACACAGATCTCCACTGGCGAAGTTGCCAGTTGACGTGGGTACGGCAAACAGAAGATCAACTGTGCGATATTGCCATGTTAAACGGGGCACTCAAACAGGACGTCTGGGTAGTTAGGACACTTCTCTTAACCTGTTCCTTGCTGTCTGGTCAGACACCATGACTCCAGTGACCCTCCTGAGGTCTTGCTGCAGTTCTCTGGCAGTTGCTGAACGACGCCGCAATGCACAGATGGTCAAATATCGGTCATTCTGTGGGTTGCCACGCGTCCACAACCTTGTCCAACCCTCCTTGTGAACTGTCCTGTCTAACTGTAGCGATTCCACAAGCGTTGAATAACTGACAGAGAGACTCTGAGATCCACAGCAACAAGACGAAAAGACCACCTTTCCTGGATCAAAGTGATGCCCCTTGCGACTCCCACCACTATACACCATGTGGGTAACACCTGTGTTTATTTGCTCAGCTTGCTTGGATGTGATCGTCCAGCCAGGACTGAAAATGAATGCACTGTAAAGGCATGGCTCATTGGAAAATGCAATATTCTAGCCTCCTTCCATTCACTCTTTTCAATACATTGCAGTAGTCTGTGCTGGCTGCTGAGAGTAGCCTCTCTAGAGGATGATAAACATACAAGCCAGCTACAACAAAACAAAGTCCAGCTCCGTCCACTGTTCAAGGTTCCAAAACCCCATATTGAAGTGAAAATTAATTCTTTCGGTCTAAGCAAATCCGTCACATGCACGTTTATTTTTTCGGAACCAAACCACAGATCAAACAAAGTTTCAACATCACATGACACTAAAACTCTGCAGCGTATTTTCAACAAGATTAAAGAACTAAGGACATATACAAGCTGGACAAACCACCATGTGTATAAAACAATGGAGTCGTCATCATTTTAAAAAGTATTTTATACTAAAGTGCAATATCATCATGCACCAAATTTTATTTAATATTCATCTATGAAGGTGTTACAGTGTGTTTTAAGGTTGTTTTAAAGTTGTTTGTGTTTGCCTGATTTGACTCATTGGCTGATGATGGCACGAGGTAAGTGCCGAAACTAGTACCTCATTTGAACGACATGTGATCAATTCACATTAATAAATGGATGGTCATATGCCAAATCGAACTAAGCGCCAAAAGAAACATTCTGAGAAATTAAGGCTCAAAGTTACAGTTAAATTGAAAAATCTGCAGTTGACTCTGGTTTTCTAATATTTTATACCGACAATTTACACAGTTATACTTTTCTTTTTATACTTTCAGGAACCATGCAGCACATTTCCATTCTGAATTATGTTACTTTTTCCAGATGATTGGGATATAGTCCATTTTGGCATACAAAGTATTTTGATTTATTCATAATTCACATTCAGACATTACAAACAAAGATGAATGAACAAATAAAAGTCAACAAAATACAACAACTGATACCCCGGGTAAAATAAAATCCATGTACCAGTACCCTTTGCAATTAAAATGCATATGAATACCTTGAAAATCATATTTCATGCAGATTCAATACTGATTTCTTCAAGGTATTGTCAGAGCAGTCATGTTGAAAAGTAGTGATGTTTTGTACACAAGCATTTGTGATCCTTTCATAATATGAATGATATACTGGAGGGACATATTTCAGTAGACTTTTCACATCTTTACGCTTGTCTTCACTCGGAGGTCTATGCTTTGGGTAGAGTAATGGAAGATCAAGTTCACTGAAAAGTATTCATAGTCCTCATTGTGAGTGTATTTATAATCCATTATGCCAGGCTTTCCTTTCGTAAATCTCATTTCTTTGATCTTAAGCCATTCAACTTTGTCAGCTGAATCATTCTTTTTACGGTTAACAAGATGTTGCTGCAGAATTTCAGTGCATTTAAAATCTTCTGTTTCCATTACACTTATTTCAGAAGCATTTTTCCTTACTCTTGCACATGAAATTATGTCATGCCACTGTGATGGAGCATAGACATCTGGGTGATACCTAAGCTTTCTCTCTATATCGCCAAATCCACTGTCGTTATGTAGGTAAGAATGTCATGGTTCAGCGAACTTGTGGATAACTTCTTTAATGCTTATCTCTGAAGACTGGACCACAAACATCTAGAAACAAGCCATCTTGAAATTTCTGTTCTGACCACCGCAGCTGTCTGACCATGATATTAGCGTTTCTTTAGTTCCATGACTCTTCAGGTATTTTAAGATGCAAGATCCTATCTCGTGTGCACCTTTGGATACCACACTCTTATTCCAAAGATGCGCAGTGTCTTTATTAGAGCAGAAATCATGGATTCCTACATTGAAACAAGAAACCTGTCTTTTATAGTAGACTTCGTTCGTGGTTAAGCCAGGTAAAGACATTACCACCTGCATGTCGAATGATATCACGCTGGGTCCATCTTCAAATTTGCTCTTCAGTTCATTGTTCTTCATAGCATCTCTTGCACGTTCTGCTTTACGGTAATGAAGTTCTAGCTTTGCCTTCAACTGAGTCACATCATTAGGACTGAATTTGAATTTTTCACACAATCATGTGTGGCATGTGTCCTTTTTAGGGCGACGGAAGCTTATATTGAAGTTATGCCTGAGGACTCTCTCATACAGCGACTGACAAGGCATCTTCTGAACACAACCTTCTTGTTTAACTTTCTCGACAAATAGCCTGTACATTAAACTCAAATTTAGATTAGTATTCAAGTACTTTTTAGTTCAATCTTTCTTGGTGTAGTGGCTATAAACTGCAGGCAAGCTTTCAATGTGTTCTCTAATAAGGTCTACAGTACTGGAGGTACTTTTATTATGTGGTTCATGCACCCCTCATTGGTCTCCTACTGTACCTGTCTTAGCCTTCAGCAGTGCCCTATGAATTTTAGCACTGCTTACTTGCAATGTCTTCATATGAGGACGGTTTGAAAAGTTCTCGGAATCACCGCTAGATGTCAGCGCTAGAGCAACGAGGTTCCCGCGCAATAATCACACATCCTTTGTGAGTGAACACGTGGCGCGTCAGTGCTCTAGCTGCAGGAGTGTGGTAGTGACGACTCTTTGTTGTTGTTCCCGCGTAGTGATTTGTGACAATGGAAAAACTGAGATTCGAGCAGTGATTAAATATTTTCTAAAGAAAGGTATGAAAGCAAAGGAAATTCATGCAGACTTTCAGAACACACTGGGGGACTCTGCTCCTTCATTTTCAACTGTTGCCAAGTGGACGAGCGAGTTTAAATTTGGTCGGGAGAGCTTGGATGATGATCCGTGTAGTGGACGGCCAAAAAGTGTTATGACCCCAGAATTTATCGCAAAAGTGCATAAAATGGTCATGGAGGATTGTCCACTGAAAGTGCAGGAGATTGCTGAAGCTGTAGGGATGTCTTCTGAATGGGTATATTATATTTTAACCGAAGAATTGGGTATGAAAAAATTATCCGCAAGATGGGTGCAGCGGCTCTCGACATTGGACAATAAATGCACCAGATTGGAAATGTCCGAACAAAGTCTGGCCCGTTTTCAGTGCAACCAACAAGATTCTTTGCGCCGGTTTGTGACTACAGATGAAACTTGGGTCCACTACTATACCCCAGAGACAAAACAGCAGTCAAAGCAGAGGAAACATGCTGATTCACCACCACCAATGAAAGCAAAGGCAGTGCGTTCGGCCGGAAAGGTCATGGCCTCAGTTTTCTGGGATGCCAAAGGCATTCTGCTGATAGATTATCTTCCTACTGGCCAAACAATTATGAGGCAATACTATGCAAACCTCCTAGACCAACTACAGGAAAAGATACGCGAAACAAGGCCTGGTTTGGCAAGGAAAAAGGTCATCTTTCATCAGGACAACGCTCCGCTGCACACAAGTGTTATTGCCATGGCAAAACTTCATGAACTGGGGTACGAATTGTTGCCACATCCACCTTAATCACCTGATTTGGCACCATCAGACTTTCATCTATTCCCCAAGCTGAAAATTTTCCTCGGTGGACGGAGATTTTCTACAAGGGAAGAACTGACAGCCGAATTGGAGAGGTATTTTGCAGGCCTGGAGGAATCTCATTTTCGAGATGGGATCAAGGCATTGGAACATCGCTGGACCAAATGCATTAGTCTACAGGGGGACTAAGCTGAAAAATAAAAGCAGTTCCACCGAGGTAAGATACTTAATTCTAGTACATTCCGAGAACTTTTCAAACCACCTACGTAAACATGTCTTTGCATATCTCAGTGTCCCCATCTGTAGATGAACGTATGAATTTTTTTCGGCTGAGATTTCTTGAAGAAATGTCTACATTTTTCACTCGCCTGCGGCTGACACCATGGCATTTTATAGAGCCAATAATAAGTGCTGTTTGTGTAGCCCAAAAATCAAGGTTGAAAAACTGACCAAAAAATGCCTTCCGTTCTTTTGACACTTTAGTATGACACTTCTTTAAACATTTACACTCATAATCTATGAAGTGTTTTTCAGGAACTAGTCTTCCTTTCACAGTTGTGTATGCCTTTCTTCTGGTTCTGTTGACCTTCTTAACGGTTTTTTTCCACTTTGCACGGTCCCCTTTCTCCTTTTCAACGGGACTGAATGTGGGTGCTCCATTCTTTCTTCCGTTTGTCCATTTTCTGTTCGATTTTCCCTTTTTCTGCTGGTTAATTTCCTTTTGTTCTTTGTGCTACATTGTTCTTCATCCATATTTGGCTCTGAAAAAGTTACAGAAAAATATATATAAGCAATACAATTTTGCATTGAAAATATTTGCCAAAGTGAACCAACTCCAAAGACAGTAACGCTACGACCTCTATTCGTGAACTCGCTCAACTAATGAAACTTAACTATTTATTGTTTGGATACAATGATTCGAGTAGGGTAACACTGGCTCTCAGAACAAAACAGTAGCTATGACTCTCGAGTATCAACGCGCGAAAAGCATGATCCGTTTTGACAAACAAATAGCTGTTCTTACTAACCTCAACAAAAACTAAACATATTTACTGTAAAAATATTGCAAAACTTGCCTCCACTCGTACATTCTTCCCATTCCTCAGGGTCAATCAGGTCTGAGGAGCCAGAACTGAAGTCACTCTGGATATCTGCTGTTATTTCTGTGATGTTTCTGGATGAAATTAAATGCCTCGCTCGTGGACCATTTCCTTCGGAAGCCATCTTCTTTCTGTGTTTGGTTCACTATGGCAGAATGAAATCAGTATAACCAACCTTATGCCACAACAACTTTGTGATGTCACTTCCTCCTGGTTCATGGTAACTTTAGACCACTTTGGCATAAGAAAGATATTACTATCTATATTCATGTTATATCAGTTTAAGAAAAAATCCAATTTTGGCGCTCGGTTCGATTTGGCATGTGACCAAACAAATCTCTTTGAACTGAATAGGAGGACCCCTAATAATTTCAATTATTGTAATGCCACTTCAATACGGATCATGAAATTTCTAAATATCAGCAAAGGGATTACACAACACTGCAATTTGTAAGTGTAAACGAAGGATTCTAACCGAGCAAAAAAAATTGCTAAAATTAACACATCATTTGAACACTCAACCAAAGAAATCACTATCACGTGTTGCACAGCAAGTAAGTGTTTCAAAAACCTCAGTCCATACGGCTAAACTTTTATATTTGAAACCTTACAGAGCGACTATCGTTCATGAAAGACGACCAGGACAAATACTTGTCTCACTTAGCAGGTTCCAACTAGTAACGAGGAGACATTTTCTGTATATGATGATTATGATGATGATATAACAGTGTGCACAAATAACCCTCACACTGTAAAATAAATTAAAGACAATATAACACCAGAAATTAGGAGAGTTACGGAAGCAGAATTGAAGTGCGTGAATGCTAATCTCATCAGAAGATATCAGGAATGTGTGAATGCAGGCAACATCGCCTGTGACAAGGTTAGTACTCATTATAGTGAACACTATTATTACCCAAACATTATAAATCCCCACGGTAGTGTTCTGTTTTGGTCCTGGCCCACCCGCCACGCTTACCTGCGATAGTTCGGCCAGGACCGAAATAGAACGCACTGTATCAGGTGAAAACAATACACATATGACAGCCTTGTCAAGCATCTAACTGATCAGAATCAGGATTGTTCAAATAAACAAGATTTTATTTCCTGAGGGGAAAGTGAATATGAAAGTAAACAATCTGTAGTGTATATTCATATCATAATTACAGAATAATATTTGCTAAAGTATTTGGGTCTTGTGCACAACAACTTCTGGATACTGCAAGCACTGCACCAACACCAGCTGCAAGCTTCCCCATAGAAAAATCATCAACTGTTATTGAATAATGAAATTTAAAATAAAACAATAGAATACTTAACACATTATAGCAAATGCTGGAAATGCTCTCTGTTAGCCTGTAGACATGTTGTAACATGAAATAATGTTCCAGTTTACACTTTGCAATGCAACTGCAGGAATTTAGAGGATTTCACTGTGGCTTGTGTCTGCTGTTGTGTATGGATTATTTTTATATAAAATATCCGTTAAACTACCCCACAAATAAAAGTTGCAGGATGTTAAATCGTGACTGCAAGTAGCCATAAACCAATTACTTGTTCCCCGGAAATATTATGCACTAACGTCATCGAGTTATGTGTTGTCTGATCATTGGCCCCATATTGTTGAAAGTACCTAAGTGTCCTCTCTTCTTAAGTCAATCGTGAAAAAAAAAAAAAAAAAATATCAGGTTCAACTCAATGTAATGATGAGATTTTGTGGTTACTTGAAAAATAACTGACCCTATTGTGCTTGTTATAATGACACATCAAACACCAATTTTGGGGAATTGAAGTAGAGTTTCATGAATTAGTCTTGGGGTTTTCACAGGATCAATACCAGTTAGTTTGTGCATTTAACTGCTCGTTCAGTGAAACTATGCCTCATAAGAAAACAGTACCAATGCAGAGATTAAATAACCACTGTTCACTGACTGAAAAAAACCAACTGCAGTAGTGTAATCTAGCAGCAGGATATCTTCGGCTTAAACATTTCACTTCTGTTATTTTGTATGGTGTAGATTTCAGTTTTCTGTGCAGAAAAATACTAAACACCACCTTGTGAGCAATTTTCCTTAAGGATTTCCTCGGGGATTGCTCTAGTAGTTCTGGAATGTCCTGGAGCTTTTCATGTGTTAGGACTGTTGGTTCCCTATCAGGAATCTGATTAACACTGAACCCATACCTTTAAATTTATTCACAATTTTTTTATTCCATCACAAGGTGGAACTCGCACAGTGGGAAATTCACCACAAAATTCCCTTCTTACACTTCCAGCAAATTTAGGGATAACATAAAAATGTTAGTGCTCAACTGCAGAAGTATTGTAAAGAAAGGAATAGAATTAAGTAATTTAATAGATATATACTCACCAGATATTGTAATAGGCGTTGAATCATGGCTGAGAAATGATATAATGGATGCAGAAATTTTCTCACGGAACTGGAGTGTGTATTGTAGAGATAGGATATGAATGGTAGGAGCGGGAGTATTCATTCTGGTGAAAGAAGAATTTGTAAGCTACGAAAACGCTAAAGATGACAAACATGAAATTCTAGGTGTAAGGCTCATCTCTATAGATAAGAGGCAACTTGAAGTCTTTGGAGTGTACAGACCCGGAAAGGGTAGCACAGACACTGATTCAGAATTATTTGCTATGTGTGAAACAATAAGGAAAGGAACGTGATTGTAGCAGGTGATCTCAATTTACCAAATGTCAATTGGGAAGGTAATGCAAACGACAGGAAGCATGACCTACAAATGACAAATAAGTTAATATAGGAAGGGCATCTGATTCAGAAAGTGATGAAACCAACTAGAGGGAAGAATACTCCTGGATGTGGTGCTGGTAAAACCAGATGAGCTGTATAGAGAAACCGAAGTAATAGATGGTATTAGTGATCACGAAGCTGTTTTTTGTGGTAGTTAAAAATAAATGTGAAATAAAGGAAGATATTAAAATTAGGACTATTAGGCAGTACCATATGGCTGATAAAACAGGCATGAGGGAGTTTTAAAAAGTATCTACGATCGGTGGAAAACAATCAATAAAAATGTAAACAGACTCTGGGATGGGTTTAAAGCAATTGTTGAGAAATGTGAAAATAGGTTTGTACCTTTAAAGGTAGTAAGGAATGGTAAAGATCCAATATATTATAACAGAGAAATAAAGAGACTGAGAAGGAGGTGCAGGTTTTTATTTTTTTGCTATTTGCTTTACGTCGCACCGACAGAGAAAGGCGACGATGGGATAGGAAAGGGCTAGGAAGTGGAAGGAAGCGGCTGTGACCTTAATTAAGGTACAGCCCCGGCATTTGCCTGGTGTGAAAATGGGAAACCACGGAAAACCATCTTCAGGGCTGCCAACAGTGGGGCTCGAAGCCACTATCTCCCGATTACTGGATACTGGCCGCACTTAAGCGACTGCAGTTATCGAGCTTGGTGAAATAGAGACAGAAATGGCTGTGGAAGTAAGGAGAAATTGAAGGAACTTACTAGGAAATTGACTCTAGCAAAGAAGTCAGCTAAGGATAACATGATGGCAAGCATAATTGGCGGCCATACAAATTTTAGTGAAAATGGAAGAGTATGTATAGGTACTTTAATGCAGAAACAGGTTCCAAGAAGGATATTCCAGGAATCATTAATGAACAAGGGAAGTGTGTATGCGAGGATCTTCAAAAGACAGAAGTATTCAGTCAGCAGTATCTAAAGATTGTTGGTTACAAGGATAATGTCAAGATAGAGGAGGTGACTAATGGTAAAGAAGTATTCAAATTTACCTATGACAACAATGACAATTACAGTAAGCTACAAAAGTTGAAACTAGAAAAGCAGCTGGAATTGATAAGGTTTTGGGGGATATACTAAAGACAATGGGTTGGGATATGGTACCATATGTGAAGTACTTATTTGATTATTGTTTGCATGAAGGAGCTATACCAAATGAATGGAGAGTTGTGTATATAGAGGAAAGGGTGATAGACATAAAGCTGAAAATTACAGACTAGTCAGTTTGACATGCATTGCAGGTAAGCGTTGGGGAAGCATTCTTTCTGATTATATTAGACATGTTTGCAAAATTTGTAACTGGTTTGACAGAAGGCAGTTTGGGTTTAGGAAAGGTTATTCCACTGAAGCTCAACTTGTAGGATTCCAGCAAGATATAGCAGACATCCTGGATTTGGGAGGTAAAATGGGCTGTATCACGATTGACCTATCTTAAGGCATTTGATAGGGTAGATTATGGGAGACTACTGGCAAAAATGAGTGCAACTGGCTTTGACAAAATAGTGACTGAATGGGTGGCTAAGTTTCTAGAAAACAGAGCTCAGAGAATTAGAGTAGGCGAAGCTTTATCTGTCCCTGTAATAGTTAAGAGGGGAATTCCTCAAGGCAGTATTATTGGACATTTATGTTTTCTTATATATACCAATGATATGTGTAAAGAAGTGGAATCAGAGATAAGGCTTTTTGCAGATTATGTTATTCTGTACAGTGTAATAAATAAGTTACAAGATTGTGAGCAGCAGCAAAATGACCTCGATAATGTTGCGAGATTGGCAGTAGGCAATGGTATGATGATAAACGGGGTTAAAAGTCAGGTTGTAAGGTTCACAAATAGGAAAAGCCCTCTTAGTATTAATTACTGCATTGATGGGGTGAAAGTTCCTTTTGGGGATCATTGTAAGTACCTAGGTCTTAATATAAGGAAATAATTTTTTTTTTTTGCAAGCTGGTTTACGTCGCACCGACACAGATAGGTCTTATAGTGACGATGGGACAGGAAAGGGCTAGTAATGGGAAGGAAGCGGCCGTGGCCTTAATTAAGGTACAGCCCCAGCATTTGCCTGGTGTGAAAATGGGAAACCACAGAAAATCATCTTCAGAGCTGCCGACAGTGCGGTTCGAACCCACTATCTCCCGAATACCGGATACTGGCCATACTTAAGCGACTGCAGCTAGAGAGCTCGGTAGGAAAGATCTTTATTGGGGTAATCACATAAATATGATTGTAAATAAAGGGTACAGATCTCTCCACATGGTTATGAGGGTATTTAGGGATTGCAGTAAGGATGTAAAGGAGGGGGGATATAAGTCTCTGGTAAGACGCCAACTAGAGTATGGTTCCAGTGTATGGGACCCTCATCAGGATTACTTGATTCAAGAACTGGAAAAAATCCAAAGAAAAGCAGCTCGATTTGTTCTGGGTGATTTCCGACAAAAGAGTAGCGTTACAGAAATGTTGCAAATTTTGGGCTGGGATGACTTGGGAGAAAGGAGACGAGCTGCTCACCTAAGTGATATGTTCTGAGCTGTCAGTGGAGAGATGGTGTGGAATGACATCAGTAGACGAATAAGTCTGAGTGGTGTCTTTAAAAGTAGGAAGGATCACAACATGAAGATCAAGTTGGAATTTGAGAGGACAAATTGGGGCAAATATTTGTTTATAGGAAGGGGAGTTAGGGATTGGAATAACTTACCAAGGGAGATGTTCAGTAAATTTCCAATTTCTTAGCAATCATTTAAGAAAAGGCTAGGAAAACAACAGATAGGGAATCTGCAACCTGGGCAACTACCTTAAATGCAGATCAGTAGTGACTTGATTGACTGATTGATTGATTAATCCTTTAAGAGTCTGCACAGATGGAAATATGCTATTCAGCAGTCAGTTGATAAGCTGTCAACAGAAAACGTATCACTTACGAAGCAAAGCACAAATATGCGCACCTGATCTTCGAGCATTAAGACTGCCAACAGGCAAGATCGTTCAGCATGTTATCACCGTGAGTCAACAGGAAGTCACTACTCAGCTTCTGCTAGAATGCTGTGAGAATCTACGGAAATGTTCGGACACATCGCCCTGGATTAGTGCCCTTTATGGCACTTCCATTTTGAAATCAGTCCAAATACCATGCCATATTGCAACAAGACAATGCAGATCACAAGCAGTAGCAACTACATTTGCTTGATAATAATAATAATAATAATAATAATAATAATAATAATAATAATAATAATAATAATAATAATAATAATAATAATAATAATATGTTCTAAATCGAACTAACTACCTTTACGGTTTTTGGAGACAACGAGGTGCCAAAATGTTGTCCTGCCGGAGTCCTTTTACACACCATTAAATCTACCAACATGAGGCCTATGTACTTGAGCACCTTCAAATACCACCAGACTGAACCGGAACTGAACCTGGCACCTTGGGATAAGAAAGCCAGTGTTGTTCTACCTCAGCCACTCAGTCTGGCATTTGCTTTCTAATTGTATACCAGTAGTGCACTTCTGCTAGATCACCAGATTGTCACCAACGGAAAATATCTGAGAAAAATCTATCGAAACTTTGGACATAGGTAAGTGATGTATTGGTGACTGTTGTTCTGGACACAATTAGATGCTCAGACGAGTGCTGCTTACTGTACAAGCTAGAGGTGGTCATACTGATACATTCCGTTCATTTGAAATCTACAGTATTGAAGAATAAACCAATCCTGAAGAAATCAGATGAATATCTCAATACTCTGCATTTTATGGCCAGCACAGTCTCACTTGAACAAAAATTTGCCATAACTCTTTAGAAGTAACTTAGTTATGTAAATAAATTTTATCTTCCTACAATAATTAACACACGGAATAAGAAAGAAATTAATCCATATGTATTTCATTCAGAACTTGCCTGCAAGTTTTTCTGATGCCCATCTCATAGGCTTCAGTTGGACCATCCTCACCTGCTTTGAGTTAAATAAAAAATGCTCAACATTTTATGTTCTGCCTTGCTAGTAGTTGCTGTGAATAAAGGAGGGGAGATGTTATTGGATTACCTGAGCGGTTGTTAAGAAGAATTAAAGTAGCACAAGCCATCGCTTGTAAATGTTAGCTTATAGTGTCTTCAAGGGCATTTAAGGTACAAAACATGATTATCAAAATAGTGAGTCCAGCACAAGTCATCTTTGATGTAATGCAGAGATGAACAGCGTAGGGAAGAAGTTTTCAGACTTCTTGATGATGATGATTGTTGTTTTAAGGGGCAAACATCAAAGGTTATCAGCCCTTTCAGACTTCTGAAATGTGATGTGAGTAAATCTGAAACAAACCCAAGCCCAAAAGTTTCAAGACTATGGTACAGGAGACAGTAATACTATTTGGTTCAAATATATGATGTCATGAAAAGTATTGAAAAACACTGGAAAACTGTCTTCGCAGAGTAAAGTGAAACAAAGATTTAGGTACTTTTGGTTAAATAGAATTTTGGTATTTATGACGTGTTGTTCTAGAATCAAGTGACGCTTATGTAGCCTCACGATATGAAAACCAATGAAAATAATAAATTTGCTTTGATTTCATTAAAAGAAGGATTCTTCCAAATGTGAATGGACCAATTCCATAATACAACAAAGCAAATTATGTCAACTAGATACCAGATGCAGATTCAGGCTGGTTAAAAAGATATACGACTTTTTAATCCTGTACTTATTACACAACAAGAAAAGTACTTGATCTCAACAGAACTCATGTGTTTGAAAAGAAGAAAATTATCCTTACTAATAATAATAATAATAATAATAATATACTATATAGGCCTACTGCAAAAAATATAGAAGGAATGGTGTTATCAGAATAATGTACGTCATATGATGGAATTATTATTAGCTACAAAGAGTTAAATTTATTTCCATGATGGATGATAATAAAGGTATTTCTCAGCTTAAGCCTTTTCTTTTTCTCAAGTCGGGCAGAATGGCTCAGGTGGTTAAGCATCAATCCTCTGAAGTCAACTTTGTGGGTTTGACTTTGATTCTGGTTTAGTCTGGCGATATTTGAAGGTGCTCAAATATACCAGCTTTGTATCAGGAGATTTACTGCCACGCAAAAGAACTCCTGTGGGACAACATTCCAGCACCTCAGTGTCTCTGAAAACTGTATAGTGGGACGTAAAACCAGTAACATTATTACATACCTGCCAACTTTCAAAAAGAGAAATCGGAAAGATCCTTAAGCGGAATTTTTTAACACGCGCATGCCTAACAGTCTTGGTATATAATGAAAAAGGACGGCAGGAGGGGGGGGGGGGAATTATAAACAATACTAATACAAGTCAAATATAGTACAACCTCGATGCATCGTTCCCGGAACTGTCGTTTTCCCGTATTCATCGTTGAATTTATTCAGTCTCAAAAATGTTCCATATAAACCAATGTTAAATTTCCCCGCGTCTATCGTTTCTCGAACTATCGTTTTATTGCATCAATCATCGAAAAATGATTTGTCCTCGGTCACAATTTTCCTGCATTGATCGATCGTACGTAAGAAAAATATATGCAAGTTATTTTGAATTTAGAGGGACTGCTCAATACTCTTAGCATATAATAGCAGCAACCTGTTACGCGTGAATGTACGTGCGATTCGGAATTAGTAGTCTTGAACAAGGATCTTGTAGGATGGAGTGCTGTGCGCAGGTTATTCACGCGTAACCTCACTACGAGCCTCCTGGTGCCAACGCTTCTCCTCGGCCCACTAACCGACCCCTAGAGATATTCTTGTTTACAAGAATTAAAACGTAGACAGCGTAAAACCCAAATTTGCCACCATTTTCTGCGTTAGTATAGGCTGGCTAGGACTGCCAACTTTGTTGAAAATAAGAGAAAATCGTGCAGTACGCCAGATATGTCTTAATTAGTCACAGGGTAATTAATTGTGTCGCACGTTGTGGAGTGTGAGGGATGCTAGAGGCCTGTTGACCACTTTGTTGCCTTCTGCCCAATAGTATCATTACAAGTTGGACCTAACCAAGCCAGACCAATAATCTTTTCTTAAAGCCCAGTCTTGTAACTAGTTCCTGAGTTGGCAGCTTTGCACAAGCCGCTGTGACATCGTTCGATACGCGCCGTGTTGAATTTATAACCTCCGTGACCGTCTGAGCTGAGCTGCGGGAGCCGCGACAGGTTAGGTATCTAACCTATCATTCGCAAAAGGTCTACGGAATCTTTTCCTAAATACAGGTTATCGCCGTAATATCCACGTGTATCTTTAATTTGCAATAGAGAACTGACCTTAAAGGTTTTCAATTATTACAAAATGTGAAACTAAACGGCGTAAAAGTCACGCTTTTTATTTTCATCTTGTAAGCCTATATCATGGCTACAATATATTCATACCAGTATGGTATGTATAGTATGAGCTGAATGGTTAGCACGTGTTGGCCTTTGGTTCAAGGCGTCTCGATTGGATCGAGGAATTTAAATTTCCTTGGTTAATTTTAACGATTTGGGGGCTGTCTACCGAATTAAACATTAGAATTCACCTTAGGTAGGGCCGCATTTTCATATGCGCATAGATCACCTACCATGCGTCAACTCGAAAGACCTGCACCCGGCTCTGGAAACCATGCGCCAATATTGTTTTAATAATAATAATATATTTACATAATAAAAAATGTCCCAATACAGTACCCGTATTTTATTATTTTGTTTTCCCCTATTTTTTATGTTGCGCGCATTTAATTTTCCCGCATCCGTCGTCATTTTCCCCCTGCCCCCCGAAAAATGATGCATTGAGTTTTTACTGTATACGTTATGATAACCCCTGAAATTAAATACACAAAGTTACATCTTGACGAGTGCTCATCTGTTTTCATTTAACACTGGGAACACTTTCCGTGATTGTAAAACACAAGGAAATTAAGCAGAATATGCCTCCCGAAAAGGCTGATAATATCGTTTCTTAGTTGAAATCATTAAGAAAACTACTAAAAATACTAAATAGTTAGAAATTCGTCACACAATTCCACGAGTTTCAGAACTACCGCCAATGTTACACACACGCACGCACGCACGCACGCACGCACACACACACAAACAAAGCCTTTCAGTTGCTACGAAGCAAGATGCAGTTATTAAAGTTGTTTTATATAAATTCATAGCCTGCTACTTTTCACAGATTTTTGTTCAAAATCACAGCCTGCTACTTGTTTGGGAACATCTCATTGAATGGGGTAGCAGTTGGGGTAGAACAGGTGACAAAAGCACGGTGATAATCGATAATGTGATTATCGATACATTTACCTGTCGAATTTCAAACACTGCATCTTGTCAAGACCAACTACAGTCAGAAAGGGAAACCAAGCGTGGATATTCAAAATCCATATAATAACGTTGTTCATCCGTACAACCGCAAAACACACTCAAAATCCATACATTTTATGGAAAAACCAGAATACTTGGCAGGTATGTTATTATTATTATTATTTTTCTCAAATGATCTAGGCAAAAAAAAAAAAAAAGACAGGTTCATATGTTCCAGGTCAATCAAAATTAAAAGACAAACAATTAAAATCTTCACAGTACAGATAATCTCAGTCTAATGAATAATTCTTACTGAGAGGCAATTTCTGCTTAACACTTGATGGTCGTTTTGTGTAATATTTCCCATAAAAAGCTCCCACAGTGCTACCTAAAATTAATTTGGACAAAAATGGTGGTTAAAAAAGCACTCGAAACATTACTATATATATGGAATGTACAATTAAAAGTGAAAGAGGAAAACCTGGATAAAAGTAATGTAATTGTTCCTTATTCTAACAACTTGCACCGAGTTCAAAATGCTATGGCATTTAGTATGAGAACTGGCACAACATGATGATGTCTCGAACATTAATACAACAAAAAATAAGTTGATGATCCTCCTAGCAAAATAAATAGATTGGATCTTAAAATACATCATGCCAAATTAGACAAAATTTGACACCAGGATTTGTAGGATTACAAGTATTATTGAAAGCTTTCCAGTAAATCAGAAATGATCTAGGAATGTCTAGGAGAATTAGTAGCTCAATAAAGAGAAATCTACAAATTAACAAATTGACATTGTTGCAACACCACAATATATTTAACACGTAACATCTGCAATATCCTGATATGATACTGAATGAGCCAGTAAATAAGAACAGCCTCAGGAATACCTGAGAGAATTTATAACTCAATGCAGAAACAATCTGGAAATCAACAATCTGACACAGTTTTAACATTCCACAACATTTAACATGTAAAAACTCCAATAACATATAGGACTTCCTGTCATAACTACCACTAAATTAGTCATTCAGTAAATCAGACATGATCCAGAATGTCTGAAAGAATCTGCAACTCAGTGTAGAGAAATTTACAAATCAACCATCTGACACAGTTGTAACATCCCATAACATTTAACACACAACATATCGTACCGGATTTGCAGTTTTACAAGTGCTATTAAAGGAACATTTCATTAAATAAAAATTGACAGAGGAATGCCTGAGAGAATTTTTATCTTAATGTAGTGAAATCAAATAAATGATTTGACAATGTTATACCACCCTGTAACATTTAATGCTTAACATTTTCTGTCTGGCAAATGCTACTGAAGGAATCTTTCAGAAAATAAGAATTGACCCAGGAGTACCTGAGATAGTTTGTAACTCAACACAGAGAAATCTGTAAATCAACAACCTGACATTGTTTTAACACCACATGACATTTGACACGTGTCATCTGCACTATCCTATAGAATTTGCAGTCATACAAATGCAACTGATAGGGCCTTTCACTGAATAAGAATTGACTCAGGAATGTTTGAAAGAAGTGCAACCTAATATATATAAAGTCTGTAAAATCCTTATTGTGCATAATCAGATATTAAAACTGTACAAAGCAAAGTTACTGCACAGCAACAAATTCAATATATACTTTAAAAAAGCATCAAATTTGTTGGCTGAAAAATACTTGAGAGTTGAACAAATACTGTTTCCTATCTTGTACAAACTTTTATGTCAATTTAGTCCACACCTGCTCTAAAAGCAGTCCTGGTGACCTGAAGTTTCATATCTCTGCTAAGGATTTCAATACTTTTGCCTATTAACACTGGGTAATGTTCTGCCATCTATCAGCTGGCACGGGCAGTTGCTGGTTGGTAGGCTGATCTTATTTATAGAAGACCTGCACTGTTTTCTTTTGTAATCTAAAATTAACTTTTGATTTAAAATCACTGGATTGGATAACAAACAGCATACTTTGGAGTATTCCTTGTCAAGCTCTCTTTCTTGCAGTGGGCTTCGGCATATGTTTCATTACATCATTATATCATTAATTCAGTAGACAACCAAATTACTCATGAAATTAATATTCAATTCATACACAATATTTATTTTAGTTTGCTGTCTAAAACTGATTAATAACAAATTCACACAAGAGAACATCAGTTACAGAGCAATTTGTGTAGATAACTGATGTAGTGTCAACAGTGCATTAAGTCTTCTACAACAACAAACTTGTTACTTTCATTGACCACTTTCAGTCTCATCTTTGGCTTTGACAATATGAAAGTGACAAAGTTAGGAACAGTACTAGCAACACCATTCCAATCCCTGTGGAAGTATCAACTCGTAGGGTTGGTTGGGGCGTGCCTTTCAGTGGGTTTGGCAGACCGATATGTAAAAGCACCTTCTGGCAAAGCAAAGAGAACAATGGGAAACTATAGTGAGGGAGAAATTACTCTGTGATTAATGTTCTGAGTCGTTCCTCTACCTTTTCAAAGCAATCTAACAGCCACGGCACACTGTTGCCCCCTTTCTTCACTCAAGTCAGTCTCCAGAGGCTGAACGGCCACATTTCCATCTTCCGCATCACCACTAGCTTCAATCTCCAAATCACAAGGTTTAGAGTAGCTTCAGCTGTCATTATTGAGTGAAAAGACAACATTTTCATTTACACTATTGATTCCTGCTTCTTTCCAAGCATCCTCTATTAAAGATATAGTGTGATGCATTACTTTTTCTCAAGTTTCACTACCAACTACATTCAATCCCCCAGGAATTAAGCCCTGATCTTAGGTAAATACAGAGATGCCAACCTTCAAAAGGTGGACGTCCATAGTGCCATGGACTGCTGCAGGTAAGAGAAGGTTTTGTTCAACTAAAAAACGTGTGAAATAACATTCAGCTCGTATAATTGTCACTTTGTGTCGTAAAAGAGAGACGAGAGCTTCTGCACTGTCCTTTGATGCATCCATATTCTTCCATGTCTTCTCTCAGATTTTCCATAGCATTGACAGTCATTGTGTTCTCCATGTTTAACTGAAAAAAGCACACTTGCATGTTCCAAAGAACACGTGTTTTGGTGAAAACTCTTCTGTGTAATGCTTTCGGTAATAATATATGCAAATCGTTTTTGTCTACTGTCACTCTGCTCTTCATTGCCCTTACGTTCACACAACTTATTATTATTGTTTTAGTTTATGTTGTTCTAAACTTTACAGGACATAAATCTGCAACAAAAACGTGCAAACTGAAGTAATAATCAAAGATGTTTCACTGGCTGTTAAGGTTGTAAACAAATGATGCTATTTTGTCATTTTTTCATGAACTGTTTACTATCATAGTCTCTCCAATGTACAAAATTAAGAAATTATAAAGAGCATTTTGATTTCGTGAAATCTGTAATGATAAATATTGTTTCCGTATTACTGTAATACATATGAGAAAACCGTAGAAACTACAAAAATCCATTGTAGTTAGCAACCTTGTAAATGTAAATATCTTGTTGAAACTCCTGACATACGTCTTTACCTGTGCCCATATTAACTCAATTCAGTTGAAGTTGAGTGGTAGGGAGATAAATTAATTGGCCAATTTCATCAACAAGGAACTGGGATTTGTGGATATTGATGAGTTTGTTCAGTTCTGCTTTCCACAGTTTTGAAGAACAACCCTCTTCCTCTTTCCTACATATTTTCCTAATTAGACAGTTAGAATGTTGTTCTTTACGTTATGTACCATGATTGTTCTATAAAGAACTTCACCACCTGGAATAAAAGTTCCTTTTCAAAGTAATTACTAACAGCGCACACCAATTGCATAGCTTGGCTTTGAGGAGTGATACCATTACCTATGGAGTAGCTTTCTAAGGCATTATTATACCACAATAACATGTCTGATGATGATGCTTGTTGTTTTAAGGGGCCTAACATCGCAGGTCATTGGCCCATAACATGTCTGAATAAACTGTAAATAAAAGGAACTTCTTGTACAACGCAATATGCATATTGCATGAACTCTATTAGAATGTGATCCCATGTATAACATACAGTAAAAACACAGTAAATTACATGGAATGACCACTTTAACATTAGCCACTATTGTAGGAACTGCATAACAGCAAAAACACTCAGTTGCATGATCCCTTCAGCACATGGCCAAAGTCAACAGTTAATGGTCAAAAGGAAGATGAGGTGATATAAGCTCATCTTTTTTTCAATCACAAAGTAAAATCTCTCCCACTTTACCTCACTTCTCGTATTCCTAGTATACCTCTCCAATGACACCTAGGCTGTGTGTGATGGCTGGTGGTACAGTTGTTAGGGATCCAACCAACATTTTTGCTAAGGACTAAACGTACATGAAACTGTAGTACTTGAACAACCCTCATTACATGTATTATACAATCAAATTTTGCATATATGTAACCTAAACATGAGATGTAAAAACATCACAAGGTATCAGTAAATTCATCAAAGTTCATACAATAGGGTTGCAGTTAACTTTCACTCACATGTAGGGTAAACTCATGTAATTCTGTAATAATAAGCATTCTAGTTCATTTTCACAATTAAATATTACAAAAATGTCTTTTTAAAACTGTAAATTACTATTGAATGTATGTTTGTTGAGGCCTTGCATGTCAACAAACTACAATACATCTTTGAAAAACAACTACGCTTCTCGTAATTCCATGGTAACTTCTTTAATTGTAAGGTAGTACCACCTTAAATCCATGACAATTTAGTGCAAAAGCCAGAAGCCAATCCCGTGATGTAGGAGTAGCTTGTCTGCCTCTTACTTGGAGGTCCCAGGTTTGATTCCCGGCCAGGTCAGGGATTTTTACCTGAATCTGAGGGTTGGTTTGAGGTCCACTCAGCCTATAGGATTAAAATTGAGAAGCTACCTGATGGTGAGATGGTGGACCTGGTCTAGAAAGCCAAGAATAATGGCCGACAGGATTCATCGGCTGACTGCACGACGCCTCGTAATCCGCAGGCCTTCAGGCTGAGCAGCAGTCGCTTGGTAGGCCAAGGCTCTTCAGGACTGTTGCGCTAAGGGGTTTGTTTTTTCATTTTTGTAAAAGACAGGAAACAACGCACTTATTTAATTCTTCTTCTGGGTTGAACTGTGTTTTTGTTTTCTGTACAATCCGTACCATTTGCTGACATTTCAAATACACTGCAGTATTTATGTTCAATGTAGTTATTCGAATTAGGCCTATTATCTGTAGGCCTCGAATTTTTAGGAGCCTAAAATAGGCTTTCAAATATGACAAAGGTTCTAAAAATATATTTTAGATAGCTTCAGGTTTACATATTTTAATAAGTATCAATTAAAATAACATTTTTATTTTGCTAAATTGACAATAACTCGTTAAGAGGAAATACGAAACACATTTCAATCATCTCTTTGCTGCAAACATCACAAAATACACTGGCGGGAAAAAATATCCAAATACCAAGAAGGGTTGTGCTAGATTAATGAACGTTGGTAGGCGTGTTTATACATATGAAAGATGACCTTGATTCAAATTTCCCGAAAATCGCATTAGCGCGCCTTTGCACATCAGGTTTGCTTTAAATACAGGCTGTACTATGCGAGAGTGTTAGTTATCTGTGAGATTGGACGGAGTGACTGTGAGTAGGTCAAGAATGCCTTTACGATGACGGAGAGGCCAGCATCAACAGCTCACTGTGGTTGAATGAGGCCGTATAATAGGGCTACGTGAAGGTGGATTTTCCTTCCGCGCTATTGCAGAACAGCTTGGCAGGAATATCTCCAATGTGCATGTGTGCTGGCAGCAGTGGTCACGAGAAAGTACGCTCGCAAGAAGACCGGGCTCTGGATGTCCGCATGGCTCCACCGAAGGGAGGACCGCTGTATGCAGCATATGGCTGTGCCGCAGCGGAAAGCGTCTGCAGCAGCAATTCGAGTGACAGTTGGCACCATACTGACGCAAGGAACTGTTTGAAATAAGTTACTTGAAGGAGAGCTCTGAGCCAGACACCCTGCGGCGTGCATTTCACTTACCCCAAACCACCGCCGTCTATAACTTCAGTGCTGTCAAGCGAGAGCTCATTGGAGGATGGAGTGGAGGTCTGTTGTGTTTTCCGATGAAAGCAGGTTCTATCTTGGTGCCAGTGATGTCTGTGTGTTGGTTAGGAGGAGGCCAGATGAACGTCTGCATTCCACCTGTCTGCGGCGTCGACACACTGGACCTACACAGGAGTTCTGGTCTAGGGAGCAATTTCCTATGACAGCAGGAGCACTCTCGTGGTTATGCCACGCACCCTGACTGCAGATGTGCATGTCCGTCTGGTGATTCGACCTGCTGTGCTGCCATTCATGAACAGCATTCCCGGGGGTGTATTCTAACAGAGTAATGCATGCCCCCATGCCCCTGTTGTAACACAACATGCTCTACAATGTGTCGACATGTTGCCTGGGCCTGCTCAATCCCCCCGATCTGTCCCCAATCGAGAACGTACGGGACATCACTGGACGACAACTCCAGCATCATCCACAACCGGCATTGATCGTCCCTGTATTGACCGACCAAGTACAACAAGCACGGAACTCCATCCCACAAGCTGTCATCCGGCACCTGTACAACACAATGCATGCACGTTTGCATACCTGCATTCAAAAATCAGGTGATTGCACCGGTTACTATTGGACCACCATGACACATTTGTGATTGCTTTTCTCGTTTGGATATTAACCTGTAGTCTTGTACCTTTAATCAACTGATTATGTTACCTCGACAAATATATTGCCAAAATTTCCATATTCTACATTCCTTATTTCATAGTGTTTGGATATCTTTTTCTGGCAGTGTATAATTTTACCATCCAATGTGGAATGGGGAAACTCCTGCAAACACTGTTTAATTAAATAATAATGTTATTTGCTTTACGTCCCACTAGCTACTTTTATGGTTTTTGGAGACGCTGAGGTGCCAGAATTTAGTCACACAGGAGTTCTTTTACGTGCCAGTAAATCTACCGACACAAGGCTGACGTATTTGAGCACCTTCAAATACCACCGGACTGAGCCAGGATCAAACCTGCCAAGTTGGGGTCAAAAGGCCAGCGCCTAAACAGCCTGAGCCACTCAGCCCAGCTGTTTAATTAAAAGCATTTTTAATTGAAAACAAGAAAGGGAACCTGAGACATATTTTCTTATTTTCCACAATTTTTGAGCAATCACAATGAAATTGTTATGAAATATGTAGGACTATTATGGAAAGAATATATCTTAATTTCAGCTTAATATCCTTATTAGTTTATGAGATATGATGTACTTTGTGTTTATGACACTCGTGAAACAGGCAACTTTCAAAAAGTTCCCTGCGGGATGGATTTTTACCTGAGAGTTTGAAAACTTGTGAAATGTTTCTTCCTTATAACATAAAAAAACTCTAGGATGGAATTTTTGATTCACCCTATGTTGCTCAATTAACTCCTGTTTCAATTTTTAAATTTTATTTCATGTAATTTCCCACTAATTTTCTGTACATTTTGCCTCATAAAGTGAGTATATTGAAGAAGAATGCAAAATTCATCCTACAATTTCTTTGTTAGGTCACATAGAAGCTACATACCAACTTTGGTAAATATAGGCTAAGATTCGACCCGCATGGAGCACTGCAGGTTATAAAAATGGTGTTTTGAGTTAAATGAATTTTAGTTCTAATGCCATTAAAAATTTTCATTATGGCCTTTCCAAATCTCTTAAAATTTACCAGCACTAAAACTCCTACCCTCCTGCTTCTTTTTGGCTTCCTGTCTGTGTACCTTGAGGATTTTCAGTTTTTTCCTGGCTGTTTTCTTTTGTTGTGTGACTGACCGCTGACTGTCAAATTTTCTTCTTTCATCTCTTTGTGTGGCAGGTTTGGTGGATACTGGTGAATGTTTATAATTCCTTACAGCCATTTTCATTTCTTGTGTTGCACTACATCACATGTTGTATTCTGCAACTGCATTAGAAACAGCTATTCCGAGTCTTTTTGAGGACACAAAGGTCTCTTTTGGACACTTTTTCCATATACATACATGAAGACTTTCATTGACGTTTTGAGTAGTCCCTCTACAACATCTAGACAGAAGTTCTGTTGATGCCAGCCTTTGGTATACGGGCACAATTTTCAACAGCACTGCAGTAGTGAACTGAACTGAAATTTTTTGTGGGTTTTGAGGTGTTTGTCCAGTTGCGATACTGTTGTTGGAGAAGCACCATGATTCAGGTCCTTGGGGGCATTTCTTAGGCTTAGGATCATCATCTGTGGAGGAGTAATGGTATAGTGTGGCATATATTGCAGATTTCATATTATCTACTGAGGGAATATTTGCACATATTACCTGCCTATAATAATTCGTGAGCTTCACAATAGTTGCTTCTTTCAAACTTCCAGACCCCTTTCTACGAAGTGTAGTTCCTTTTACTTTCCATTCTTTCACCAAATTCGCCAAACCGGTTCCCAACCTTTCTGCAACATGGTTAATGCACTCTTCTTTCCTTAATTGTACATCTGGTCCATATACTGCTTCATTTGAAAGGTGGAGAAATGTTTTGGCATCCCCATCAGAAAGCACAGTTGTGTAGCGCATGCCATATTCTTCCACTGATCTTTTCCATAAAATATCAGCTGCAAATACTTCCATTGCTACAGATGATTCCTGGAGCATTCCCCACATGCTTTATGACCTTCCAGCAATATATTATATTCTGGAGAATCATCACCCAGTTCATGAGCCGTTACAACACACATGTGACAATATTTAGATAACACATTGTAATCTATAACTAATCAACTCAGAATGTCGATCACTATGCCAATGCCATAGAGAGATGTATGGCCACGCTTGTGCCTAGTTCCATCAAATGATACAGCAATGTCAAGCACTTGTTTACCTACATTGGATGGATCTACTTCCTCATGATTTGATATAATATTCACTAACAATTTCCCACAACCTTGCTTGCAATTCACTAAACTGACCAAAACAAACCCAATAGTAAACAAGGAAGTGTATAGGCTGATGTCAGGCTGTCCACTAACTTATTAAATATATGTATTTGATTACAACTCTCAAACATATTAAAACACTACTTCTAAAAACACATAGAATTTTTTCAAGTCAAATATATTCACTAGAATGGATATAATTATAAACATGTTCTAAAATATAAAGTTTTATGATGACTAAATTGTAGGTTCAAGTAGTTCCTAACATAGCCAACAGATGGCAGTATACTGTATCTTCCAATATTAAAAAATAGTGTCACCTCAATGCTACTGTAAAGAGGGGATTAATGGTAAAAGAAGGGACACGGATAGCCGAGCATACAGGCGTGGTGGAGAATTAAATGACCGTGCAGAGCCATTTAAAAACGGCCATAACTACGTCAAAAATAGTCACAGTGGCACAAAACCACTTTTGTTATGTAGAGGAAGGTTAATATAATTTATTTATGCCAGAATTCAATTTTTGACAATTCCATCCATTTACCAAACCAAACCAAACCAGACCCCATGGCACTACAGCCCTTGAAGGGCCTTGGCCTACCAAGCGACTGCTGCTCAGCCTGAAGGCCTGCAGTTGTAATGTGGTCAGCATGATATTTCATCCATTTACCGAAAAAAATGTGTCCCAGGTCCCCTTATTAAGTGCATATGTGGAGCAGAAGTTAGAAAATATTTCTGTTCTTTGAATTACATGACAATGCACGAGTTTATCTTAACTTAAAACACAAGATGTACTTAACCCTCTACTGCATGAATTATTTTTTGTTTTCGTTTGGTGAAGAAAATTTCAAGCTTTAACGTTCAACATACGCTCAGTGTATTAGATGTACCAGCAATTCTTAACTGGGGCTAATAGCTTAACACTCATATGTGATATGGATTGCCATTGTTGAATATATATACGATTTTTCACGATTTTACGCTAAGCTTTTAACATTCAAAGACCGAACATTACTACCTACTGGCCATGGGTACGTCATGGCCATGCAGTAGAGGGTTAACATCACAAGGAATTAGTACATTCACTTTTGATCCTCTCAAAACTTACCAGTTACTTTAAAGAAAAATTTACATTTCTCTGAAAATGGCAAGTCATAAAATTTAATCTATTTGACGTCTTACTCTTCGTCGTACTACCTTCCATTCTCTCGCCCTCCGGTTTTGAAGATCTCGAATCTTCTTCTTTGCCCACAGCAGCCAAACAATGCCGATCAGGAAGCAGACAACAGTTTCTACGTAGTATCCATCCACTCCTACACATCCCTGTAAAGAACAAAAGAGTTATGTACACACATTAAAAAATAAAATATTTCAAAACAAATAATATCAACATCAACTTCTAACGGCTATGCCCTATTGCTGCAATCATACGTTCCTATTCCTAGATAGAAACCCCCATTTCTTCAAAGGAATTGTAACACAAGCTCCTCCACGCAGGGGAGTTTTGGTTGTCGTCTTCCTTTCTTCTCCAGGACTTTCCCATCTAATATGCATGAGATGAAAGGATAGTGTCTTACTAAATGACCTAACAATACAGCCTTCCTTTTTCCAATTTGATGTATTAGATCTCTCTTCTCATTAAATTTCAACACTTCGTCAATCTTTATCTTTTCCATTCAACTTGTACTTCTTACTCTTCTCTCACATTTCTTCTACTCTACTTTCAGTCTCTTCTTTTCCAGCACACTCAGATCCCATGCCTTACATTCATACTGCAGACATGCCAACTTTCAAAAGTGAAAAATCAGGAGAAATTTCGCAGCGAATCGCGACATATTACGACACATCACTGATGGCAGAACATGTACAAATTCATTATAATTCAATACATTAACAATTCTATTTGCCCATATATATATTTTTCATCACTTACATCTTAATACTCAATACCGGACATACCTGAACTGTAGGAACATGCGACTTCTGATCCTTCAACATGGTGATCACATTACGACTAATTGTTGTTCAACACACACCAGTAGCTGACTTAGCACTCTTCAGAAACTCAGAATTAAATTTTTGCTCAAAACAGTTGCCTGGCTGAACTGATTTCAAGGTTAAAAGTTTCTCCAAAGTTTGTTCTGACAGCAAGGATCTGAACTGTGTTTTTGTCTTTGTGACTCTGCTAAAAATCTTTTCACATTCTGCATTGCTATGTGGAATTGATAAAATAGCAAGCATCACCTTAGAGAGTCTGACATATTTAAGTACACCATCAGCTGATTTCATCTGACCGACCAATGCCCATTGAACATCAATTCCTCCTTTTGCCAGGTCTGTTTCTTCGAGCTGAAAGTTACAGAACTGGGAGTGCAGAATATCAGTTTCTTTATCCAAATGTTCCGTTTCACTAGTCAAAATGTTCGGACATTTGTTAATGAAAAATCTAAGGCTAGAAAATGATGCCTTACTTATAGCAAAAATATTTGCAACTTCTGCATTAATTAAAACATCTTTGAATGGAAATTTGAGTACCATGTAGTCACACGATGAAGAGAAATACTTTCTAACAGACTTAAAGAATATGCACTTTTCCTCAGACTTCAAGGTGTTCACTAAAACAAACGCAGAGTTCCCTATCATCAGATCACAATCATCCTTTTGATTTGCTGGAGTATGATAATCTACATCAAGGAGAGAGGAGTTTTTTTTAATAACTTCTGGTTTCACAAACCTTGCCATCACATTCTTCAACAGTTCCTCCTAAGTGGATGTGCGGCATACTTGACTGAAGAGCTATGTTTGGATTCTCAAAGATATCCATAAAACTTGAGAGAAAAAGGCAAAAAGATTTATGTAAATTTGATGAAAGGAACATGAAAAGTTGTTCTTCACGTGACAATGCGTAAAAATTAGTTTCATTTTTTTTTTTAAGTGAAACTGATGACTTGGTTTTCCTTTTAACTGAGAAGTGAGGTGAAATGCTATGACAATCCTTAACGTTTTCAGACAAACAAGACACATCTGCACTTAAACAGTGCTTAGGAATTTTGTAAGTCTTCAAAGTTCCCATCTGAGAATCCTTACTCACAATTTCGCTCCTGAATAATGTAACCAAAGGGTCCCACTGAAGCAAAATCCTATCTAAACACCTTCTTAGTGATAACCATCGAGTAGGCACATGTTTCAGAATTTTCCTGATCTCTGTGTTGTGTAAAGTCTGAAATTCTCTGAACTTTTCTTTCCTCTTTGCACTCCTTTCCAGATAAAATAAAATATATCAATTATACTTTCATCTACATTTATGGGCAAACACGCCGCACTCTTCTCGGCAGCAAGATTAATTAGGTGACAAGAGCAGCCTACGATGATTATGTTACTATTTTCCCGCTTCAAACATCCTGCCACACCATTCTTTAATCCTACCATTACTGGAGCATTATCAGCACCAAGAGCTAGGCAGTTTTTTTGAATGGAATGCAGAATTCCCGAAAAGTTAAGAGCAAAAGATTGGCAATGTTAGCTCCAGTAGCATCCCCTTCTAAATTATGCACAGAGAGTAGACAACTCTGAATTTCATTGAGTTCAGGCCTAAAAAATGGGATATATCTTCAAGTCGCTCTTATTGCTACCATCAGTAGCAACAGAAAATGCATTCACCTGCAAATGTGATCCAATTTTCGCCCTTTCTTCCATGCACATTTCTGTAATGATAGCCGCCGTTTTCGTTCTAGCACACCCATATCGTTTAGCGATTTCCAAATCAGGAAACATTTTGCGAAACAAAGGTCCTGCGTGATTGACACAATTTACAGGCAGGTTATGTTCTACTATAAATGGCGTAAATAACGCCTCAGCATTCGTCACAGGATTTACATCTTAGTTTTTACATGAAAAGTTCAGTTTCTGGTTTCTTTCTACACACTGGACACTCTCCTTATATTTTTTCGTCTGCATATGCTTGAGTACATCGCATTTCCCGCCATGTGCAACTGAAAAATTACACCTACATATAGTACAGAATGTGAACATTGGTCCCTTTCTGGATTCACTCAAACACGGAAACTCTTCCCTATAAGCACTTTTAAACATTGCATCATATTTCTTTTTTGACATTTTGGCCAAAACAAATATTAAGGCACAACACGAGCACTCCTGCAGGTCTTGCCCCGACTATGGTGTGTATGGTGTGCTACTTCTGAGGTTAGGTTGCTCCAAAGAGAATGTTACTTGTTTGACTCGCTTAAAAGAGAATGACTGTATTATAGACCAAAGAGCAGCACATGACTGGCCACCGTGCCCCGTACTGCCATCTGGTATCTTTATTAGAACTACTATCAACCAGCCATACTCAGCCATATATCGACAGAATGAGGAAATCCGCGGGAGTTTAAAATAATACAAAAATTACGGGTATTGCTCTGAAAATCGGGAGACCAGACCCGGCGATCGGGAGGAACGATGAAAAATCGGAAGTCTCCAGCTCAAATCGGGAGACTTGGCACGTCTGATACTGCAATACGGAAGGTCGCTCCATCCACCATTTTGTCGTAAATCAGGGGGAGAAGCAGCAGAGCCTGGACAGGATGGGGTTTGATATCACTGCTGCGCCATTGGCCACTGCCTATGCACTCACTCAGGAAGGAGGAGCCTGAAGTGGGATCAGCCAGTCTCCCTGTAGTCTCTCGCTGGAGCTACTAGTGTTGACCAGAAACAACGAGAACTGTTGAGGTTTTTTTTTTTGCTAGTGGCTTTATGTCGCACCGACACAGATAGGTCTTATGGCGATGATGGGATAGGAAAGGGCTGCCAACAGTGGGATTTGAACCCACTATCTCCCGGATGCAAGCTCACAGCCGCGCGCCTCTAACCGCATGGCCAACTCGCCCGGTGGAGTACTGTTGAACTGAGGGCCATACAATTCCAGAAGCTTCCATAGGCTTGTAATGACCAAAGTCTTTCAAAGGGCCGACTTGCCAGCAGTGGTTCAGTTCGGTCCAGTGTGTGGGTCCAGTTGAGTTCAGTCCAGTTGGAGTGGAGAACTGAGTGTAACTAAGTGCTGCTGTGGACGTTGACAGCCTGAGGTTGACGAGGCAGTCTGCAGAGTGTTCTGTCCATGGAACTGAGTGTTCGTTCTGCCCGCCTGTCCCCGTGAAGTTGAGTCTTTGTGGCCAGCGGCTGTGAGTTAACGTCGTGTCTCTGGTGCAGCGTGGAAGTGATCAGTGGGTATCGGCATGAGGCAGTGAACAAAGTTCTACTGTGAGTACAGGCAGTGTACTCATACTGCCACTGCCTATGCACTCACTCAGGAAGGAGGAGCCTGAAGTGGGATCAGGCAGTCTCCCTGTAGTCTCTTGCTGGAGCTGCTAGTGTTGACCAGAAACGAGAACTGCCGAGTTTTTCTTTTTGCCAATGGCTTTACATCGCACCGACACAGATAGGTCTTATGGCGACGATGGGATAGGAAAGGGCTGCCGACAGTGGGATTCAAACCCACTATCTCCCGGATGCAAGCTCACAGCCGCGCGCCTCTAACCGCATGGCCAACTCGAGCTGAGGACTGTCGTGTGAGGGATCTGAACTGAGGACTGTAAAAGCAGCAGCAAGAGTAACTATGCGACTAAGTTAGACTGTAAGTGTTATTGAACAAAGACTGAGTGTGAATTAGTAGGACTGAACATTGAGAACTTAGAGGGAGTGTGAACCATGTAATTATGTGTTCTGTACTGTGAGTGCAAATTGTGGTACTGGTATGCCTGAGTGTTAATGTAAATAGTTAAGTAGTTAGATAATAAATTTTAGAAGTTTAATACTACCAGTTTTATGTTCATTTAATTATCCCACGAAAACGTAACAATACAATCGAAACATAGGATTTTATACCTTTCTTCTTTGCTGTCATACTTAGGTTCTCGTTGGATATGGGGGACCACCTGTTCTGAATGCTTGTTTCTAATATGCTATTTTGATCTCTTTAGTATATTTGTTGTCATTGGTGAGTGTGCTTCCTATGTACCAAAAGCCACTTATTTCCTCTAGTAGTGTTTTCTTGCTAATTATCCAAGAACACTTCCTCTTGCTACTTTAACTTACTACCGTAACTTAAGAATTCCCTGTAATTTTTTTCAAGTTTCCTTCAGTACCTTGTGGGTATCCTATTCATATCTCTTTCCATATCTGCAACAATGACAATATGATCTGCAAACTTTATGCAGTATATATTTTTACTTCCCATTTACCTCAATTCCATTTATAGTTTGCTTCATAACTCCAACAGTTTAACTCAAGCTACCGAAGGAAGCGGTTGTGCTGAGTGGAGTGTGCAGAACAATGGTTGGTGTGGAGCAGTACCGAGCAGCAATAGGAAGGTGGTTATGGAGAATGAAATGAGAAAAAACTGAGGAGAGAGCACAAAAGTGACTTATGGAAGATAGGAGAGATGGTGGTGGTGGGTGTGGTGGTTACGACGCTGTTAGTTATTGGGGGCGTGGAACTTAATCCCGGCCCGAATGCTAACGGCAATATGAGTTGGGACGACATGGAGGCTATTAAAGGAATAGTTAGAGAAGAGGTGAAGGATGTTTGTACAACAGAACAACTAAAGCAGATGTTCCAGAACCAGTCAAGTAAATCCGAAGAGCTGGAGAGATGGATAAAGGACAAAACTGAAGAGGTAGCGGCAAAGACAGGAAATAATGAAGAAGAAATCAGGAAACTGAAGGAAAAAGTGAAAAATCTGGAAGAAGAAGTAATGAAATTGAAGAAAGTAGAGGCAAACAGTGGACAGGAACGCGTGAAGAAATGTATTTTTATATACGGAGTGAAGGAAGAGGTAAAAGAAGTTAAAGTTGAACTCGCATACAAGGTGGTCGATGTAATTCAGACCAAGATGAAGATCAACTTTAGCGAAGTGGATATCGACGATGTGGAAAGGGTTGGAAAAGTGAGGGAGAGCAGGGCTATCAGAGTGAAGCTGGTATCAACTCTCATGGCGGAAATTATCGTAAGAAATGCGAACAATCTTCATGGCGAGAAATTATGGGTGAGAAGAGCTACGGGAAGTGAAGGCAGTAAGTGCTTAAATACTTTAAGAGCTCATCTATTTAGGGCAAGAAGTCAAGGGCTCAGAGCACATATCAGGGGACAGCAGTTGATTGTTTCAAACGGGAAGTGGGTAAGGCGTTGGATGGTGGAGAAGTTGCAGATGATTGACGAAAACTTAAAACAAGAAGAAAACAGGCTAGCTGACAGGAAGACAGAAGAGGATGCAGTGCGGGACAACGAAGCAAGTAAGGAGAGCACGTCAGGGGTAAGCGTACCGAGCAGTCCAGTAAGCAGTGCGGAAGCAGAAACGGGGAGTCAGCAAGTGCCGACAGAAGTTGACTCACAAGATCCGGGAAGTTTAAACGTAAGTAGGCAAGTGTCCAATAAAGGACAAGGAACACGAGAGGAAATAAAAGGTCGAGACGCCCTAAATAGAGGGAGAAGTTTAAGCCTAAAAGACTTATGGGGTAAGAAAAGTAGACTTGCGGAAGAAAAGGAGGGTGCTCCAAAGGGCAAAAGAAGGATGGAATGGGAATAGAAGAGGAAAGGGCCAGAATAACAAGAAGCAAAAATAAGGGAGATAACTGGGAGGGACAGGAGGGGAAGTCATAGCCAGACTGGAAGATAGGGTTTATAAATATTGAAGGGCTACTAAATAAATTAGGTAACAAGGCAGTCATTAAAACGATAGAAAGCTTTGACATTGTGGCACTACTAGAAACCTGGCTTGAATTCGGGAAAGAGAGAAAATGGAAAGGGTATGAGGTAAAATATAAATCCAGGAGAAAAAAGAGCGAAAAAGGGAGAGTTCCGGGAGGAATAACGCTATTGATAATGTCACAAGTGAACTATGTAGTGCAAGTGAAACTGTTTTTTTTGACGACTTTATTTGTAAAGTATGAAATGATGTTTCATTTATTATGAGCTAACCTGTACTGTTATTTGTAAAGTATGATATAATGTAATGACCTAACCTGTACTGTGTAAAATTTGTGACATATGCATTTGTAAATAGTAGAATTCTGTTTTATATTTCCTGGAAGGATCCAGAATGATACGTGAATTGTTGAACAGAGTGTTACAGATGTTGATTCCCATAGGGAATCTGAAATATTTGTCCTGAATGAGTAAATTGGTATTATGAACAGGGTGTGTTGTTTTGTGGGTAATGTATTCTAGAAAATATTTCTGACTGTTCTGGAAATACGATGTTCACGATCAGGCGTATTCTAAAATGTTTGTCAAAGTTCGCGACTGAAAGTGGGGTTGTGATTGGTGAGCCTAGGTGGCGATAGGGAACTCATGCACGCTGATTGGTTGCTCCAAGGCTGTAGTTTACCTATGTATATAGAGAGAGAGGCAGTGTTCATAATAATTCGGTAGCCTGAATTCTGTCGGTCTTGGTCTATCTTACCAATATAAATGGTCCGTTATTGGACATTATAAATTTTCCAGCTAACTCATTCTTGGTTGCCAGCGTTTCGCCCTCGTGTGCTAGGGTGGGCTCATCAGTTGGTACCTAGCACACCTACCAATACGCTGGCTAGTGCATTCCGTGGAGGCCACTGCGTAGGCTAACTGGAGCCACCGGCAGTGCCAATGCACTAAGAGACTTGGTCTCATTATAAAAAATTGATGCCTGCTTGGCCAGCGTATTGGTAGGTGTGCTAGGTACCAACTGATGAGCCCACCCTAGCACACGAGGGCGAAACGCTGGCAACCAAGAATGAGTTAGCTGGAAAATTTATAATGTCCAATAACGGACCATTTATATTGGTATTATAAATTTACTCATTCAGGACAAGTATTTCAGATTCCCTATGGGAATCAACATCTATATCATCTGATGGCCAAGCAGGCATCAATTTTTGATAATGAGACCAAGTCTCTTAGTGCACTGGCACTGCCGGTGGCTCCAGTTAGCCTACGCAGTGGCCTTCACGGAATGCACTAGCCAGCGTATTGGTAGGTGTGCTAGGTATCAACAGATGAGCCCACCCTAGCACACGAGGGCGAAACGCTGGCAACCAAGAATGAGTTAGCTGGAAAATTTATAATGTCCAATAACGGACCATTTATATTGGTATTATAAATTTACTCATTCAGGACAAGTATTTCAGATTCCCTATGGGAATCAACATCTATATCACTTGGTCTATCTGTCTGTGAGCAGCCTATCTGGCTGACGTCGCCTGGTTTCCGGGATGGCACACTTTGGGTAAGCACTCTTACTTTCCGTTCCTGTTAAAATTTCCGTAATGTTCGTTTGCAATTTCGCATAGGAGTCTGCCCTAGCCTAACCTAGACTCGCCAAATTAATTATTTAGGACGCCCTAGCTTTTCAGCTGGGCTTGCCTGTTTGTTTCGAGGCATTCCCTTTCCTTATTTCACCAAATATGTAGATTGTAATTTAATGTATTTACTTTGGGTTTTGCCTCTGGTAGTTCTGTATCACTTGAGGTACGCTAGATTTTGGAGAACCTGTTCACTTCACTGTAAATTGCATTGTACGACTGCATTGGTAACTAGATGTATAGTTGATTTGAAATGTGAATTTACACTGCTACGAAGGTATTATCAAAGAACCTCTAAGTTAAGTATATCACAGAACTTATAGTTCGTAAGTCGGGATTGTATTTGGAATGTATTTGTAAAATTCTTTTGTATTTTTCAAATCTAAGGATCACGGGGATTTATTTCGGAATCCGCAATCTAAGCCATGTCCAAGCCTTTGGTAGGTTCCCAGCCCTTTCAACCTTCCCGGTTTGTTGTCCACTAGTTGGCCGTACTGATATTTACGTATATGTTGTTGTTGGAGTTCTGCGTAATGCCAGCTAATGCTTTTCTGAGTGTGTAGTGTTTTCTGATATTGTGTAGTTGCTCTTACCTTCCCCCTTTACTGTGTTTGTGCCTTGTTTTGTGTAACCACTGTAGTAAAGGTTACAGATAAAAGAAAAGATTAGTGAGTGAGTAGAAGTTATTGACAACCAGATGGAGGAAGTAATTTGGGCCAGATTCAGTAGGGGGAAGGAAAAAGGGAGGGAAAGGAAGATATGTTTAGCCTTTGCTTATTGCCACCCACAGAACTCTGCCTACGTGAACAAAAATTTCTACGAGGAATTAGTTATAGAAGCGAGTACCATAAGAGGGAAATTTGATGAAGATGGATTGTTGTTATTCGGGGACTGGAATGCCAGAATAGGGAAGTTTTGCCCTGTTTATAGCAAAGAGGACGAGATGACGATGAGGGTAAGAAGGCGAAGTGCAGATAAAGAAAGGAATGGGTACGGATCAAAACTGTTGGAGCTATGTGCCAAAGGCCGGTAAGCTGACATTCATTACGGAACAGGGGGGGGGAGTGTGATTGATTTAATATTGTATACAGAGGACATGCTCGAGTATACCAAAAAGATGCAGGTTGGAGACTGGGCTAAGTCCCATCATGCACCAGTATGGGTAATATTAGAAAGAAGCGAGGGAAAAATAGAGGGGGAGGAGGTAAAGGGATGCATGGGGAAGGGCACTAGGTACAATAAATACAGGTGGATGGAAAAGACAACACAGGAGCTAAATGCCCTTTTAGAGAAGGAGCTGGATGTAATTAGGTGTGGAGGGGAAGAGGCCTTGAGAGAAGGTAATACTGATAGAGCACTTGAGTTAATCGAATACCCTTGAAAGGGTGGCAATAGCTAAGAGTCCCTAGCAGGTCGAAGAAGAATGAAGAGGACTAGTACAACAATGAATGTAAAGAAAAAAGAAAATTAGTGATGGTGGCTCTAAAAGAGTTTAGGAAGAAGGGAGGGTGCCAAGAAAGAATAGCGTTCTGTAACCTAAGAAAAGAATACAAATTAAAAATCACAAAGAGAAAGAGAATATGGATGAAAGAGCAAACAGAGCTAATAAACAAGGAGTGCAAAATGAAACAAGTGGATAGAGTATGGGACAGAATTAATAAAATTAACAAGGGAGGGAAAAAGGTTGGCAAACCGAATATAGTGGACGATCAATGGTTTGATTATTTTCGGGAGCTGTTAGGAGGTGAAGACAAATGGAAAAAGGTAGAAATGGAAATGACAGGAGGGAGAAATCTAGAGGTTTACATTCAGGAACTGGATAAAGAGACCTCAAGGGATGAAGTGATATGGGTGCTGAGCAATCTTAAGAGTAAATCAGCAGGAGGATGTAATGGTATAAGTAACGTTTTTTGGAAGGAAATAGGTAAACAAGATCAGATAATAGAAGGTATAGTTAAACTTTTCAACAGGATTTTCGAAGGAGGGAAATACCCAAAAGAATGGGAAGTTGGTGTAATATGCCCTATTTACAAAAATAAAGGCTACAGAAATCTACCAAAAAATTATAGAGGAATAACACTGCTGGACTTGCTGAGTAAGGTTTACACAGGGATATTGCCGAACAGGCTAAGTGACTGGGCTGAGAGACAGTCAATATTGTCAATCTATCAAGGGGGGTTTAGGAGACGACGCAGAACAACAGATAGTATAATGACCGTCAAGATGATCATAGAAAAATATTTGGATAGGAAAGGGGGTAAAGACTACTTAGCTGCAATAGACTTTGAGAAAGCATTTGACACGGTCAGTAGAAGAGCACTATTAGAAAAATTAGGGAAAGTGAGGGTATCTAGGAAAATGATCAAAGCGATTGAAGCTTTGTATAGGAAGATATATTGTAGGGTTAGATTGGAGGATAATCGGTTGAGCAGCCAAATAGAATGTACGATAGGTCTGAAACAGGGTTGTAAGCTATCGCCCATATTATTTCTCCTCTTCATTAACGACATCCTCCAGGACCACGGTGGAAATAGCTGGGTGGTGCCAGCGGTATATGGATTAGAGGTACCAGGCTTAATATTTGCCGATGATGTGATCCTACTAGCCCTGACAGGGGGAGGTTTACAGAAAAGCCTCAACATGGTTGAGGAGTTGGCAACGAAATGGTCCCTGAGAATTAATGGAAGTAAGTCAAAGGTGATGGTAATAAGTAAAACCAAGGGAAGGCAGAATGAAAGGATATGGGTGGTACGGGGAGTGAAGATTGAAGATTGAAGAGGTAAGCAAACTAGAATATCTGGGGGTAATTATAAACAGGAGAGGAGGCTGGGATGATCAAATGAGGACAGCGAAATGGAAGGGGGCTGCAGCACTTTCGGTGGTCAACATCCTAGAATCAATATTCCCTGGTATAAATTACAGCCTGCAGAGACTGGTTTTTAAAACACTGGTGCTAGGCAGAGTACTGTACGGGGTGGAACTATGGGGTTTAGAGGACAAAAAAAGACATGTTGAAACAGATTATATCCAGATTCAGCAAAATAATAATGCAATTACCACAATGCATGGCTAATGCCTGTGCATTACTAATGTGTGGGGAGGGTATCGAAGATGACTGTGTCAAAAGAGTACTAAAATATTGGATGAGACTTAAAATAGGAAAAGGGGGTGTTGTTTTGCAAGCAGCGTATCTCCAACAGTCGAAGCATATGTATAAGGGGTGCTGGCTTACGAAAGTTAAAGCGTATTTGGATAGGATCGGTATGGGGTATATTTGGAAGACAGTGTGGTACGGGAAAGAGAACTGTAGATTGAGAGAGATAGTGGGGAGACTTAAAGACATTCAAAGGCAGCGTCTGATAGAGGAAGGTAGCCTGTATAATGAAATCACCAAAGAAGCAAGATTGAGCATTACCAATGTAAACAGAGCAGAGAGGAGAGGTATGTTATGGTTGTTAATGGGGATGTATAAGAATAAGGAATGGACCAGAAGGGCAGATAAGTCACGGTGTTTACTATGCGAGAAAGTGTCCAATGACCTGCACTTGGTGAAAGAATGTGTTGCTTTAGAAAAAGTGAGAAATTATTGAATCCAGAGGAATAAGCACTACTTAAGCTGGGGGATGAACGGAAAATTACTAAATGGGTAGTGAATGAATGGACCAGGACCAGAAACTTAAATAAATATTTATGTGCTGCTAAAAATATATGTCTGGGCAAAATAGAAGAAGGAATTGGTCAAATATCTTAAAGAAACAATGTTAAAAGGAGACATGGTGAGTGTGATTTAAATGCTGCTCTTAAATAATGAGTCAGGGTTTAGGAGACTTCAAGTTGGAACTAGTTAGTGTATAACTCAGCAGACTAAAGAAGTTATGTGTAAGCAGCGAAATGGAACAATAGATGGTGTCTAAGAGCAAGCAGGCAGGTCCAACCATATTGAACAGGGTTCAAGGACAGTGCCTGCTTGCTAAGATGTCTGATTGTGAGAAGGAAGTGAATAGACAAAGTGTTGCTAACACTAAGGATGGGGGCAGGTCATGTACCCCCCTAGAGTGCCAATGTGTTTTATTTATTTCAGTTTTTTTTCCTCCTTTTATCGCCGAAAGGCATTATTTATTATTTTTTTATTCAACGTTGCCTATGTTAAATAAATAAATAAATAAATAAATAAATAAATAAATAAATAAATAAATAAACAAACTAACTAACTTATTTCTTAACTCTAGAAGATTCTTCTATGAAGCATAACCACTGGCATCCTTCTCTCACTTTTCTCATTCTTGCCACTAGCTTATTTCCATTTATTTCTGTGGAATGTGATTTGTACAAATTCAGTATCATCTGTCTATCCTTCCAGTGAAGCACAATATTCTTCATTAACCAAAACATGAGTTTCAAATTTTCGCTGTCACATTCAAATGCTTTCTCCATTTCAATAAGAATTGCCTTTCAAGAATGATAGATAAGAATTGTCTCACTGATTTCTGTTATTGGTTCTGAGGCCACTGGTTCTGATGATTTGCTAAGGACTGTTTAAGTTTCATTCCTATTCTAATTTTGAAAATAATAATTTTTCTTCTTCTTTCTAGCCTTATTCCAATTACCTGCGGTTGGCACTTTGTATGGTTTTAGCTCAGTTTTACGGCCAGATGTCCTTCCTGACACCAAATCTATTGTGTGTTTGTGTGTTGGTTAGTAGCGTGACGTGTTGTACATAAATGGAGATGTGTATTAAAACAAAATACTCAGCCCCCAAGCTAGAGGAATTAAATATATGCAGTTAAAATCCCTGACCTGGCTGGGAATCCAATCCAGGTCACTCTAAACTGAGAGCTACTATGCTGAACATTCAGCTAAGGAGTCCATGTTGCTAAATGGAATATCACTGCTTACGTCGATCCTCGAAGCTCTTTCCAACAACTTTCAGTGTTTAGTCGATCTTTCAATTGTATCTCCTGCTCTTAGTACATATCCAAACAGTTGTAGTCAACATTCACACAAATTCTCCTGGATTGATGCAATTACAAATGCTGTTATTATGTCCATGAAGGGAGCATAAACCAATCTAGGATGCTAGTAGACCATCTTAGCAACATTGCCTTCACGACTTCTAGTCAATGTTCTGCCTCTTTCATAAACGGCCAAAATTCAGTACAACAAAATGCCAGAGGTCAAATGAGGATGCAAACAATTTTTTATTTCAGCTGCTACAGCATTTAGGAATAATAATGATAACAAACGTTTAATGTGCTTTGCTTAATGTCGCACCGACACAGACCGGTCTTACGGCGATGATGGTACAGGAAATGGCTAGGAGTGGGAAGGAAGAGACCATGGCCTTAATTATTGTACAGTCCTTGGCAAACCATGGAAAACCATCTTCAGGCCTACGGACAGTGGTTTAATGGTGCTTTCAAGTGCTATAAGATACCAGAGTGCCAGAATTTTCCCCTAAGAGAAGTCTTTAAAATGTTGATAAAACAACTTTATATGGATCCCCAGCATTCAAACACTCTTAACCCTAGACCAGGCGCGCTGGTTGCTTTTGTCAACCAGCACGCTGTTTGACGCCGTAATTCTTGGAACTGTAAGCCTTACACCACCTCGCAACTAATACCTTTGCTCTCACTCTTGACTTTCAGTTCAGTCGAGTTTCGACAACAGTGGAAGCGATACATGTGTAATTATTTCCAGTGAACACTTGGAACCCGAAGCTGGTTGACAAAGTCAACCGAGCGCCTGGTCGTGTAAGTAAAATTTATTTCTTTAAAATTTCCTTTTCTCTTTACTTTTCGGGTAATTAGGTAACACGAGGCGTAATTACATGTAGTATATTTCTATTTTAGGTCTCGTTTTGTCAATGATGAAGACATACCTGACTTTTTTCTTGCTAGTGGCTTTACGTCGCACCGATACAGATACGTCTTATGGCGACAATGGGATAGGAAAGGCCTAGGAGTTGGAAAGAAGCGGCCGTGGCCTTAATTAAGGTACAGCCCCAGCATTTGCGTGGTGTGAAAATGGGAAACCACGGAAAACCATCTTCAGGACTGCCGACAGTGGGATTCGAACCCACTATCTCCCGGATGCAAGCTCACTGCCATGCGCTTCTAACCGCACGGCCATCTCGCCCGGTACCTTACATTTTGAGCCAGTTGTCCGATGAAAGAGAGGATTCTGCCTTGGATTTTTTGGATGGGGAGGAGGAAATTATAAACGGATCAGATCAGGATCATAACAGTGATTACAGAGCAGGAGACCGATTCGGACAGTGAGATCTATGAAGAGATAACAAAACGGAATTTATTTTTGGGAGTGCTGGAGTAACAATGTGTTCCATGACGGACTTTTCAAAATGTACTTCGAGGCTACAGACAAGGAATATTGTAAAAATACTGGCAGGACCGAAAGGGGAGGCGAGGAAGGTATCAACAGAAATTGACTGTTTCATGCAGTTGACAAATGCTGAGATGATCAATGAACTATTATACTGGACTAATTTGTACATTTCTAGGAAGCGGGAGGAAGTGAATTACAGTCGTGAGTGTGATGCTAAATTTGCGAACCGCAGTGAAATTATGGCATTGCTCGGTCTGTTACTGTTGCTAGGCCTAAAAGGGGGACAGTACACAAGTGTAGAAGAGTTTTTGGACTACTGATGGATCAGGAATAACTGCAGCGAGATATAGTATGTCTGTGGAACGGTTCTCATTTTTGCTGAGAAGCATTGGTGATAAGAGATTGATTTAGAATTTTTATTAAAATACAGTGCCACACACTTTAGTTACACTACTGTAATAAAATTACTGTATACAGTATTCAGTTCAGAAGTAACAAAAAAAGTTTCATTATTTCAGATTGCTTTGTGCTTTGTTGAACAAAGTAATGAATCTATAGCAGCTGATGTATTGTTGATTAAATGGTGGCGAGACATAGCTGCACAACAACGCTGCAACAAGAATATCACTGATTTTATACAATGAGTGACATAATGTAAACAGTTTAATGTTAATATACAGTATGCACCTTTGCTTAACAGAGTTTATGTATTTTTATTTCGACATTTAACTTCCGAAAATATTCGCCATGTGTCATCCGAAACAACGCGTCAACCGAAGTGGTCCCGCCCCCTTTATTTAGGATAAACAGGGTTCTACAGTATAACATTTCAGTTCCTTTCTATATGTAACCAATAATTTGATTCTTTAAAATAATGAACAATTGTTTTGGCATAGTTTAACCCCCCAAACTTGTATGTTGGTGTCATTTACCAGACTTAATTCATTTTGAGCTTCAATAAACTTCTGATACACAGCTTATTCTGGTTCCTTGAACTTCTGAGTACAGGTGCCATTCCTGTTTACAATATTTGACTGTTATTTCTCCCTGTATTCTTAGAAAATTCCTCAATTTTAAGTTGGTCCAGACCATAATCTATATTTCAGTCGTTTATTTGGTTTAGACAACATTGAATACACTGACATTTCTTCCATACAGTGCAATGGTATTCTTTCTGATGAAATGTGCAAATCCTCTTTTTCTCTTTTTCCAAAGGGCTCATCTGAATCCTCTTCATCAGGTATATAGAGACCTGCTGTAACCATCAAAGCTTCATCATTACAGTTGTTACTGTTAGCTAATAAATCTTGTAAATATTCATATAAATAAGTAACAATTGTCTTGATCCTTAAAGAATTTAGTTTTACTAAAATTACTGAAAAAGTCATGAACAATTTGAAAGAAGCTGCGAGCGATGTTTGTTAGGTTTATTGTACAAACTTTGATCCCTGTTTGTCAATACACAGCACATACACAAACATAGGACTTGTCTTCAGCATGACTCGCTGTCAACTAATCTCGACCAAGCTCTTTCCTGATAATATTAGAACTTTTCAAAGCTGCAATTACGTGGAATCAAATTCAAATCTTCTTGATAAGAGTAAAATACTCTACCAATTAAGCTATTGAAAAGCATGTAACATTGTTCCTACAAACGTGTAAATGTAAAAGTGCAAGTAAGAGTTTTAATCAATTCAGGCCTTCTGTACTTAACTCCAGTATGTTTTATATGTTATTCCATATACTGTGTTTAAAGAGCCTTCAACTAAACCCAGTTTTATTGCAATCTGAGGAGGCTGCAATGGTTATGTTCCCTTGTAAGATATACCTTGAGATAAACACAATGCTTTAGCATAGATCCTTCTTTACTTTTCTGTTAGTATATGTTCTGCATTGTAGAATTAAGTGGTAGTGAAATATGGATTATAGCTAGTGCTGGGAAATTAAAATAGAAGTTTTTGAAATGAGGTTTTACAAACAAATGATGAACATGAGAAGGATGAATTAGATCAGAAGTGAAGAAATGTTGAACTGAACTGGAGAAAAATATGAGAAAAGGGATTATCAGAAGAAAACACGTTGATAGGATTATCTTTTGTCACCCATGACTTGCTGACTTTGATTCAGAGCAAAGTGTTTTGTTAGGAAGGAAGCCATACTTTTCAGTGTCGACTTAGTTAAATGTAACCAAAAACTTTTCAGTCTGTCACTAACAACAGAATCTGAGGATGTTCTTGTAGAATGAAACATGTCATTCTTTGTAAAATAGTATGTATTTTTACAGGCATGTTTATAGTGTTGTAATTCATATTGCAGTTGTAGTGTGTTTGACAGACTGAAAAGGTTTTGGTTACATTCAGAGCAAAGTGCACCTGGGAAGTATGGAATGCTTTCGATGCAGCTTCAGCTACCATCAATCTTAAGGCTTCTTTAATGTGCAACTGACTGAACTAGCATTCAAACACACAACCTTGAGCAGATGATGCAAACACTCAACCAACTATAGCAAACTGATGGCACATAGGATAAGAATGATATGAAAGACCCAGCACAAATATGACAAATTACAGTAGGAAGGTGGCCCAGAAAATATTGCACCACAATTTTTTTCACACCCCCAACAATGGTACAAATGCAAAACTTTACACATGAATTCTTTGAAGTTTTCGGAGTGCACGTGCAAAGTTTCTGCTTCTTCTGATAGATAGCATACTTGCAGCAATGGTTCAACATGGCGTCTGTACGTGATGTATGTTACAAGCAGCGTATCATCATTGAATTTCTCACTGCAGAGCAAGAAACGTTCGGAAACATTCAAAAACGTTTATGTGCAGTTTATGGAGCATCAGCAGTCGACAGAAGTAAAGTTAGTCGCTAGGCACAGAGGTTGAGACCATATGCAAGCAGTTCAGCAGAGCTCCAAGATTTGCAACGGTTGGGGATGCCACCCACGGCTGTCACACCTGACAAGATGCAGCATGCTGATGTGCTCATTCACAATGACCGACGCAGAACGACTCAGCATTTGGCGCGGAAGCAAAGGAAGTATAGGTGTAATCATCATTGCTCTTGATTATGCAAAAGTGTTCATGATGGGTTCTGCGCCGTCTTACGGAGGAACACAAAACTCTCAGAAAAAATTTTTTTCTGAGTTGCTGCAATGTTTTGAAGCTGAGGGGGAAGCCTTCTTGTCCCAGATTGTGATAGGTGATGAAACCTGGGTTCACCATCTTGAGCCCGAAACAAAACTGCAATCGATGGAATGTGAAGGAATGGCTTCATGAACAGAACAAGGAGTGGTAACGACAGGGCATACAAGCCCTTGTGTCTCGCTGGAGGAAGGCCATAAGACACGAAGGAGATTACGTGGAAAAATAGGGAGTGTAGAATAAACATAATTCTTTCCTGTGTATAAGTTTTATTGTAAGCAGACCCGGCCAACAGCTGGAAACTGCAGATGATGATGAAGTTTTATTGTGTTCAAGAAATCATGGTTGAAGAGAAAATGTGTTGCATTATTTCTGGGCTACTCTCGCAGGTATATGCAATAATACAAGGTCAGGCCAAACATCTTGCTACTGAATGTGACTAGACTGTACTACCTGTCCTACAAACTCTATAGCCAACGGTTGAGCGGCCAACGCCAAACCTAATGATCCAAGGGAAAACCACAGCTACTGGTGGAAGAATTCCCCCTTAGGAGGTTTTTGAAGCCCTTGTGGATGCTGCATAAATTTATCAGAAAGCTCCTGCCTTGTACGAGGGCTATTTTTTGTTCAACCTCCGATCGGCTACGAAATTAAAACCACAGAGAGAATCCGATGAAGCGTTGTACAGATGTGTTGCGCAGTATCTCTAGCATGATTGTTGACCGCAACACGACACACTTGTCAGTTTTTAGTGTGCAGTGAGCATGTAAACATGCCTAAGACAATAGAGTATTTCGCGAAGTGTGAAGTGCATGCCGTCATGCGATTTCTTCATGCTGAGGGGTTCAATGCAGCTGAAATTCATCGACGAATGAGTAATGTGTACGGCGAAATTTTAATGAGTAACAGCAAAGTGAGGCAATGGTGCAGGAATTTTTAACTCTATTGTCTTAGGCATGTTTACGTGCTCACCACGTGCTCAGAACTGACAAGTGTGACGTCGACAGGCATACTAGAGATACTGCACAACGCTTCCATTGGATTCTCACTGTGGTTTTAATTTCGTGACCGATTGGAGGTTAAAAAAAAAAGCCCTCGTATATGTGGCAAGGGACTCCTAAAAGCTAAGGGAGTTAATCCCAACAGCAAAATACCTTCATTATAACAGGCTTACCAAGTCAGTAAGAGAGTTTTGTAAATTCACTTTAAATTCAAATAAAATGTTTAACTAAGACACCAGCATGAGCAGTGCCAAGCTACCACGCACCAATCTCGGAGAAGATAGATAACGCGAACTGGGACCATCCATACACTTGGCCTTACAAGAAAATGTGAAGAACTTATGGACCTCATGGAAAGAAGAAAATAGCAAACCTGAGGCTGAGCGAGACGAAATAGAAAGGAATTGGATTGTTGGACACACTAGTGAGTGGTTAGCTCTTCCAAGAGCTCTGAATTATTGCAGTGATAAAGTAGTTAACCCTTGAATGCCCAAATTTTTTATTTTTTGAAATGTTCAATTTTTCTTAATAAACATTCTTAGGATAGAGTGTTATTCAAGGAAGATCCATTATTTTGAAGCAAACATGTTTAGTTTCGGAAATATAGGGTGTTGCATATATGCAACGCTAGGCGCTTAAGTAGTAGTCTGCAAGGTACCAACACGTGTTGTTTTCTTTGAGAAAATAATGAAAATCACTTTAAATTCAAACAAAATGCTTAACTAAGACACCAGCATGGGCTGTGCCAAGCTAACACGCACCAATCTCGGAGAAGATACATAACGCAAACTGGGACCATCCATACACTTGGCCTTACAAGAAAATGTGAAGAACTTATGGACCTCATGGAAAGAAGAAAATAGCAAACCTGAGGCTGAGCGAGACGAAGTAGAAAGGAATTGGATTGTTGGACACACTAGTGAATGGTTAGCTCTTCCAAGAGCTCTGTATTATCGCAGTGATAAAGTAGTTAACCCTTGAACGCCCGAATTTTTTATTTTTTGAAATGTTCCATTTTTCTTAATAAACATTCTTAGGATAGGGTGTTATTTAAGGAAGATCCATTATTTTGAAGCAAACATGTTTAGTTTCGGAAATATAGGGTGTTGCATATATGCAACACTAGGTGCTTAAGTAGTAGTCTTCCAGGTACCAAACACATGTGTTGTTTTCTTCGAAAATAATGAAAATAAGAGAACAATGAGCGTGGAGAAGAAGATATAAGTTATTTTTGAGTTCATTATTTACTAAGAGACAAAATAAAATACTTTATATACAATAAGACATTATTTACAGTGGCTATTATATATATATAATTTATATATACGGTAATCAAAATAAATATATATATTTGAAAAATTATATTGAAAACTGACAGGGTATTCAGAGTTCTTCAGTTTACTGGTGTGATCATTTGCTGTGAGTTTCTTTGAAGACTCAGTGATATGTATGTCCCTTTGTGTGGAACGGAATGAAGCAACTTATGCAGAGCCCAACATCACACTTTACACACGCTATACTTTGCAAAGTCACTATCAGGAAAGATACCAGAAGGTGGTGAAAAGACTCTTACAGTCCAGTTTCGTGTAACTTGAGGTATGAATGGATTTCGATTAGAAACACAATGAGCAGCTGCAGAAGCACTATCATTAGTCGGGACAATATCACACTCATCATTGCAATCTTCCTCCAGTCTTTCTTGGTTGGAAAGAACAACCTCAGCCCTCCCTCGTCCTCATCTGCAGAAGCCATGCAGACAGTGTTAAGAAAAGGGGCAGTGCAGGACAGAATGTTCTACTACAGCGAGTGTCAAGGATGGCCAAGCTTGCGACTTGAACAATATTTCATGGAATTCCACAAAAAACAGAAATAACAAACTCCAAACCATGCCATATCTACCCGTGTTTGTTACAGTGCACTATCACAGGCTACTATATTGACTAGAATTAGAGTAGGTGAAGCATTATCTGATCCAGTAATGCCCACAGGGCAGTATTATTGGACCTTCATGTTTTCTTATATATAAATGATATGAGTAAAAAACTGGAATTACAGATAAGGCTATCTGCATGCGATGTTATACTGCATAAAATAGTAAGTAAGTTAAAGGATTGTGGGCAACTACAAAAAAGACCTGGAACTATGAAGCAGCTAATGTACATGGGGCTTACCCTTTTTCACTAGAAAATAAATAAATAAATAAATAAATAAATAAATAAATAAATAAATAAATAAATAAATAAATAAATAAATAAATAAATAAATAAATAAATAAATAAATAAATAAATAAATAAATAAGACAGGGTGTAAGTTTCACAGAGAGGGAAATTCCTATCAGTTTTAATTCCTGTGTTGATGGGGTGATAGAACCTCATGGGGATCACTATAACTACCTAGGTGTTAATAAAAAGAACCATCTTCACTGGGGTAATCACATTAACAAGGTTGTAAAAAAAAAAAGATACAAATCTTTTCACACGGTTATGAGGACATTTAAGAGTTGTAGTAAGGATGTAAAGGAGAAAGCATATAAGACCCCAGTTAGAGTATGGTTCAGTGTATTGACCCACACCATGGTTACTTAATACGAGAACTGTAGAAGATCCAAAGGAAAGCAGCATATCTTATTCTGGGTGATTTCCAACAAAAGGGTAGGTTTTATTAACCATTATGGTTTGATTTTGTATTGGTCCATACTGTCTACAATCTCTACTCCAATAAATTCACCGTTATACCATATCAGGTAGGAAATACAAAACTGGAACAGGTGGATCATTTCAAACTCTTATGAGTGGTATTCTCCCAGTATGGCAATATAGTATGTGAAATCGAATATAAGTGTAACAAAGCTAATGCCATGAGTTCGCTGTTGCGATCAACAGTATTCTGAAAGAAAGAAGTGAGCACTCGGAGAAAATTATCCTTACAATAGTCTGTTTTCAGACAGTTTTTGCTGCATGGGAGGGGTAGCATGCTTGCTTCTCACCCGGATAACCTGGGTTTGATTCTCGGCCACGCCAGGGATTTTTTAGCCTGATCTGAGGACTGGTTGACATCCACTCAGCCTATGAGATTACAACTGAGGAGCTATCTGACAGTGAAATGACTGTCTCGGTCTAGAAAGCCAAGAATAATAACCGAGAAGATTAATCGAACTGATCAGCCATCACCTTGTAATCCTCAGGCTTTTAGGCTGAGCAGTGATCACTTGGTAGGCTAATAAGGCCCACAAGGGCTTGTGTGTCAAGGTCATGGGAATTTTTTTTTTTTTTGTTTGTTTAAAAATGGAAGGATGGTACTCGGAATGAGGAGAAAGGCCAAGTTACGAATGAACTCTATGGATGAAGCAGTGCATATAACTGGCTTAAGTGGTGGGGTCATATGAGGCAAATTGAGGATAATGGAATAACATGAGATTCATGAATTGTAGGAGAATAATGGAGTCTGCCAAGGAGAGTAAGAGAAGCAGAGGATGTTGAAGTCATGATGGTTAAGACTCAGCTTTTAATATTTAAAAGTAAGAACTAAAGTAGCCCACAGAGTTAGCTGCATGTAAAGGACTGTGGAAGCACATAGTTAATTCATCGAGCAAATTCATTAATATTTGCAGTGTTTACTGATCAGTACATTTTGTTGATCTAGGATCATGGAAGAGTAAGATTTGTTACTTGCTTTTTGCTTTTGATGTCAAAATTATGTTCATAATGAGTTAATTAACAATTGGTGTAAATACTGATCAGCTGTTATGTCAATGTATCTTGCAGAGAAAACATGGGGCCCATAGTATGATACTTCATGAAATGTGCTAGGATACAATGGTGGGTATACTAAAGCCATTAGTTACAGAAGTTAAGCCCAGCAGATACTAAAATAGTCTACTCAGGTTAGGTCCAATGGTTACCAAAACTTCGTCAACACGTGCCCTGACTTATAGTGACACTTCATCACTAACACATTACGACTGCACGACGAAAAGTCTACCTGAGGACTGAGATGACCATCATTTTGTTATCAGTAGTAAACATCCTAAAACAACTGATTTATAGAGGTTATATCTGGTTGATATTACAAAATGAACTGTACAAGTCCATTGCTAAGTGCCACTTCACTGTTAAGATGTTGCACAATAAAGAGGCCTGGTAGGGACTAAAGCATTATATCATTCACCACCTACTATTTACATCTACAAATAACAAAACACTATCAATGTATTAAGACTTACCAATGTTACTTCAAAAATCATTTCACTGTAGTAGGAATATTTCACATCAAGGAAAAAAAAAAAAACCCTTCTGATTTCAGCCTTTTGTGGGAACTGCACAGTCAAGTTAATGACAGCACAACCTATTTCCACCAAGTGTTTGGAGAACTATTAGGCTGGCCAAATAGAATTTGGTAAACATAAAACAAATGGCTTCATAATTAAATTAATGTAGCAGATTTAGTAGGGGCTGCCTGGCCGAGGTGGTAAAGGCGTGCTCGCTTCGCCCGGAAGGACGTGGATTTGAATCCCCGTCACGAACCCTGTCACGAAGTCGTAAAATTTAAGAAACGAGATTTCCACTTCCGGAGATCCATATGGCCGTGAGGTTCACTCAGCCTACACCAAAAATGAGTACCAGGTTTATTCCTGGGGGGAAAGGTGGCCAGGCGTAGAGCTAACCATTCTACCCCATCACGTGCCGAGGTTAACAATGGTGGAAGCCTTTACCTTCCACTCTTCCAAGGCCCTTCATGGCCTGTACGGAGGTGACTTTGCTTTGCTAGCAGATTTAGTCAGCAGAGTATGTAATACCTTATTTATACACATAATGGATTCCACTGCATAATGAAGACACCCAAACTTTCCCCTTAAAATTCTCCGTTTAATGGTCACATTTCATTTTCAACAAAAATTGTCTTAGTAATACTTAAAATCTTAAAACTAGATAAATTGCAATGAGCAATAAAGCTAGTCAACAGAGATCAACGGCGCAGTTGTCTTGACTACAAAATGTACATTCCATGAAGGATGGTAATAAATTCCATAGCAAGTGAATATATTTACTGGCAATGATGCGAAATGAAGGGCAGAGCAGTCATGTTCAAATTTAAGTTTTTGAACACCAATTTGTAAAAACACTAATCACAACTGATTCTTTTTAACATGCACAAAATACACTCAACGACTAATAACTCAATATTGTTAGAATGCCTGTAGTAGTTAGGGATAAGTTAAGACTACAGACATGTTTTTTTTTTTTTTTTTTTTTTTTTTTTGCTAGGGGCTTTATGTTGCACCGACACAGATAGGTCTTATGGCGATGATGGGATAGGAAAGGCCTAAGATTTGGAAGGAAGCGGCCGTGGCCTTAATTAAGGTACAGCCACAGCATTTTCCTGGTGTGAAAATGGGAAACCACGGAAAACCATTTTCAGGGCTGCCGATAGTGGGATTCGAACCTACTATCTCCCGGATGCAAGCTCACAGCCGCGCGCCTCTACGCGCACGGCCAACTCGCCCGGTTCAGACATGTTAATGATAGCTATAAAATGTTAGTAATGTTTTGTTTTAACAATAACTGAAGACTTGAAATAATTAAGACTCTAAGCAGCAAAGTTACACATTTTGAGATATTGTGTGAAATAGAATCTATATGCCAAGTCTAAAAATGTATAAAAGGCTCGAGCTGCCACGAATGATTGCATAGAAACAATATCTATCATCAGATGGCATGCTCTATGCTCCACGCCAGTGCCTTCTATAGTTTAAACTCATTTTCCTCAAAACTATTATTTTGGCACTTAGAGACTTCTTTATTTCAAGTCTTCAATTACTACTGTACTTAACTTCCAATTTTAAGTTATGGTACACTGTATGTTGTGTTTTGTTGTACACAGCTGATTCTAGTTATCAAATTATTGTAGGTGTGTCTAAATGATAATATTGTAGACTCGTTTGTAGCAAGACAATCAATACATTATTTGTAGCTACTACTGGTTGGCTATATCACTGCTGATGCTACTGATTACTTCACATTCGAAATGGTGTGTGTTTAAATAGTCTAAATTTATTGTTACAAATTTTTCCCCGCATAAAAGAGGCACTGTAGATTTTTGTTATACAATTGGAAAAATAAAAGTGCATCTATTACAGAAATAAACACTGTAAATATGAGAAAAACAAAAGATAAAAGTAACAAACACTTGATTTTTGCTATAAATGTACCAAAGAAAAGAGCATTCACTTTGAATGTTCACAAAAGGTTGTCCTAGTTCTTATTATGGTTCCATATTTAATATCTGTATAACAGTATGTTCTGTGATGAAGCATATACAATATAAGAGGTAGAAGAAATAATATTTGCAGTCATTCATGACAAATATGACCATAAAAGTTAATCACAAAGGGCTTTGTTTTATGAATGAAATAAGATTTGAAAAATAGCTACTTTTTGTTTTACTCACCAAAGCTCGAGCAGCACAGTCATCGTCTTTGCAGATGAACCTAACATTTTCATCCCAGCAGAATCTGAAAGTCAAGGTCTCCACGACCCAGAGGGCCAATGTAGATGGCCAATTTCCCCCCAGGTTATTGATGGTATTGAGTAGTGTCATGTATGTTCCACCTACCGCAGGATCACTAATCTGGGCGAAGAACGCCATTACGGATACAAACATAACGTTCACCGTTAACTGAAAATGAGAAATTGACATTATTATGCACAATTTCTCAACAATATTTATACATCATTACCAATTATTGTTACATATCATGATTTTACACAAGCAATAAAATGTAACTTAAAGGCTTTCCAGTCAGTCGAACAGAAAAGTTAAATATAAATATCACACTATTATAACATACCTGTAAAAGAACACATTGTTAAACATACTATTAAACAAAGAATTACATGTTTCATTCTTTAAAGAACATCATCAGATTCTATCAAGTCACACTCAGCATGAAACAATTTCAATGGATCCCACTGTTCTAATACCATGTTTATTGAAACATTGAGAGATACCGGTAATATTTCAGTGTTTTGTTTATAATCAACGCACAATATTGTGCAATTTGAACAGTCATCATTGACATTACGATATCCAAGACATTAGTTGCATTACTATCTCCAGATTTGTCTCCTGTCTCTCCTACATCGCGGCATCCCACAGGCCTCTAACCACTTCCTCTACCCCTACAGCTGTGAAGAAGCAGTGCAGAGTGCAGTGATATACAGTTGAACTCACCTTTACTGCAAGCATGTACAGTGGAGTGAAGTGAGATCACACCACCATTTCCTATCCTCCACAGTAATAGACCATTGCAGACCTTCATTCGAGAGACTAAGGATGGAGACTAAACATGGAAGGACAGCAGCAGATTGGAACAATGATGCTATCATTCCTCTGTTCAACAAAAGGACATAAGCTGACACCAACCAACTATAGAAGGATAACTCTTGTCACATGGACTGAAAATTCTCGAGATCATAATACAGTGGAAGCGGGGAACCATCATAGAACCACAATTGAAAGAGGAGCAGTATGCCTTTAGGGGGTAACAGTTCTACTATAGATTCCATATTATGAGAAAGAATGCTGATGGTAAAGTACAGGGACAAAGTACAGTATAACAATCACTTACTTTCTTTCTTTCCAAGCTATTCTAAACATCCTAGATTGTTCTGGAAGCAGCAGAAACTGATACCATATTCCTACGATCACCCATTCTACACCCTGGTTAACACTACATGTTCTGGAACATTCTGGAAGCACCGGCATGTGCATCATCTACTGGCGATCACCAATCCCACATCTGAGCTAATTCTCCATATTCTGGATTGTTCTGGAAGTCACAACATATGACATCAGCTATGCCTGGTCACCTGTCCTGCTCTTGATCTATCTAATGACGTAATGCCTTTTCCCGGTCAGCTGACTTATTTCTCGGTGTGTGTATAAAAAGCAGCTCTCTTCCTTTTAGACTTTTAAATACAATAAAGGACACAATCCCTTATAAAACAGATGACGAGGTCTGCTGACTGCTTGTCACCTCTTAGAATGAGGGTGATGGTACTCCAAAGTTTTAGACTACGGCACAGATTGGCCAGGTCCATGCACTCCGAAGAATGTGTACAATGGTCAGATGACCGCTGCAAGTACACAACTCATTTTCCTCTACACCCATGTGGCATTGGTGCCACAAAAATGTGATTCTGATGCTAGCACATCAACACCCAGCCAGCCGGTCCTGGACCATTGCACCAGAGTGTGCCATGGGAAACTGCATTAATAGATTGTAATGAGCTCAAGAAGTCGGTACACAGCAGGAAGTGCCGATGTTCATTGGACAGTGCATACTGCAGAGCTTCAAGAATAGCACAGAGCTCTGCTGTGTACACGCTACAGGTTTCCGGTAGAGGAAAAAGAAACCGCTCATTATCAACAACGAATGCTCAGCCTACATTTGCTTCTGCACTCAACAATACTGTACGTGTAAATAATTACAGAATCCAGATACCAGCTAACAATGGACAGGAAGAGCCTCTGATAAATAGAGGGGTCAGTGTTTACCTTAGGACTGGTATGAAGATTCAGGATGATTTCTGGTTGTCGAATTAACTACAGAAGTACCTTACATGGTCACCTAACAAAACAAAGAACTGAAGATACTGAACCCTTGAACTTACCGTTCCATCGTTGGTTGTCTGCCTAGAGCAATATCGAACACTTTGATCTTGGGGTCGTAGCGGGTTTATTAAAATTTGACCAAACGATGGGGTTCAGAAAAGAGCCTAACTACTTTAAATGAGGAACAAATATGTGCTTACTAAATTTTATTCAACTATCAATGCAAAAAAAAAAAAAAGTTTATAAAAATCCTCCATAAAATCATTTAATTATTTATTATATTTAAACACAGTCACATTTCAATGTGTGAATATCATCTTCTGATTATTGTTTAATACCTTCTTCGGAGGAAAGTAAAATATATCATAACATTAGTGGACAGCAAAAACTAGAAATCGAAAATAAAACCTGAAAATCGGGCACCATTTGATCCAAACGATAACTGACAATTAATCCACACGATCCGTGGAAAATCTGACCTTCAACAAGTAGAATTCCAGATTTACATTTAACTAAGGTTATCCACCAGTCTGATACCCTATCGGATATTGGAACACCCGCCGAATGGACCCTTAATCGAACCAAATTGACTATCAGTTGCTTTGGATAGGTCTCAAAATATTACTAGAAAGCATGGTGTTCACTACAAGTTAACAGCAATAGACACAATAAAAAAATAAAATTCCACCATGTATTGACATCTCATGACACCCTTAAGTTATGGAATATTCCTGATGCTGAAACATGCAATATCCAAACAGCTGTTCGGAAGGAACTAACAACAACTCGATCATTCTGAAGGAACAAAACTGCGAAATGCAGGAAACACTTATTCATTATGCATTTAGAAGAAATGCTAAACACTGAAGTTAAAGAAAAGTGATAAGTCACTTGAAACTATTCTTATAAAACCAACATTCAGGTTATAAACGGTTATGTTAAGTTTAATAAATTACAAGTCCACACGACAAAATAAATCAAAGTAAATTTTTCCATTCTCAAATTACGACTACCATTACAAATCTGTCTACCCATGTTCGTCCCACTAAACCAAACTACAAGTAACTAGTAGACCAAATGTCTCACCTAATATGAAGTGAAAGAACGTAAAATTGAAAATAAAATGCATTAACAGCTGACAAATCAAAACGGCATTCGTAGCGCAAGTCCTACATAAATCAGCTAAGTGTGAACACACGGCACTATCAAGGTATATCGGACAATCTGAACGATGAAATAATTAAGTCGAGAAAACAAAAAACAAACTAAAGTTCATTGAACCTGAACGTGTGTGGCAAACAGCAGTAATCAATCTCCATTAGCTAAGTATCCATGCTGGACAACCCTCACATTTATGCCACTAGTGGTTCCATGCTATTATGTAAAAACCTTCTGGCTAGTAAGGATTATGCTGAAACATGGCCACAATAATACCTTGCTAACACTCTTCACATTTACATTCACTACTGCAGACACTAACATCGTTGAAGTCAATTCTCAAAAAACCTAACCTAAGACTTGACTATATACATACGACACCCTAATCCTGTCATTGAGCCTACTGTACCAGGAAAAGTTTTTGGGGAAAGGGCATGAGTAGGACCTCAGGGAGTGGAACTTGGTTTTGGAGCCGATACAGAGTAGGATAGACTCTCAGAGCGAATAATAGATGGTTACAAATTTTTTTTAACAATTTATTAATTCTTCACCCTGCAATATGATTATTGGACTCAAATCTGGCATTGAAATTAAAAGTTTGAACGTAATCTTCCTGAATTCTGTTCATGAAAAATGAATATCACCGATTCCAAAGTCTTTCATATGTGAGAAGACGAGGTATTAGATTTCCACCTAAAGTCTTTCTAAATATGAGCACACACTTGTAATTGCAAATTGACATGAGAAATTAAATTTCTGTTAAAAGTTTTCAGTTTTTCAGTTTGTAAACCTTGATGTATAGCACACTTGAAAAGCCTAAAGTCTTTCTATGAGATATGAAAATTAAATTTAATAATTAAATTAATCACTTCTGAGAAACTATGAGAACTCTGAAATATTTGTTCACATGCGGCACTGAAGTTTCCATTGTTCAAAAATTTTAGTCAGTTTGTTACTACTCACTTAATGAAAGAAATGTTGCTACAAATGTTGAAGGATGGATGTCTGGAATGTTCCGTGGAGAATCAGGATCGGCGGTGTTCCCTTAACACACCATGTTGACGTCCCCGATGAGGTGATGATAGCTGGAACTGGATCGTGTAGAATTGCAGCTCGTTAAGGTGATTTTTCGCACACGAAAAATTCACTTAGTGCGAGTAGTTATCACTGACACTGTCATTTACTGTTGAACACAGTTTATGGCGTAACTGAACTTTAAGACGTTAAATGAATAATCACAGTCCTTCCTGTATGAAATACTATTTAAAGTCGTTACTGAAACGTCCATAATTACACAGTTCACACTTGAAAAAGGCAAATCAGTCTATAATCACAGTCTTTGAACACGGTCATTAAGTCACTAAGGATTATTTTCTGATTATCTTGTTATTATAACGTCATATTACCTCAGAAAAAGTTCTTCGTATTCACCCAGATTACTACTGTAAGTCGTATATTAATATGGCGTGAATAAAGAAATACAGTTCAATACTCGAAGAGAAATGAGTTCTGGTAATTCTACACATTAGTTTCTGTAGAAGTTCAATATCATGTGAAGTAAACTAAGTCTACACGTAATGATATATTCTGTGAACGTTAAATATTTGGTATTTGCACTTCAATAAGTTCACTCGTATTATATTCTCAAATGTCTTTAGAATTAGACTGTAGTTGCGACGCGATGTACTAAATACAGTGCGACGGTTTTTATAATTTTGTCGGAGATATAACTTCGTGTTCCGGAAACGCGACGGCAAGTACTTTCACCGTGACTGTGTGGACATACTATACGAGGGTCGGTCTCTCCTCTGTCTCACTCACACACATCTGTGTACTCGTCCTTGTACTGCGCTGCTCTGCTTGTTAGCCTTGACATATATACACCGGCGCTGGGAGGGGTGGTTTCTCTTGGCCATGTGACCGTGAGTGTATAATTTTCTTAGACTTTAAATTATTATAATTCAACAACCATGGGATGGATTAATTCGAAATTCACAGGGATTAACTTTTATGACGTCCGCTACAATTCAGCGTTTGTCCCGTTGAAATTGGTTAAGGTGTTGAAAAGCTTGAGAAAAGAAAATTCTTTTCGAGAAATATCTCTAGGGGAGGTGAGCTTCGAGCGACAGGTGACGTCACTTGACTTCGCCTAGTGCACTCATGAAGTCTGGCACCTGCTGGAACATTCCTTTATTTAAATGTTCGTACGTCGGACGGATATTTTATGCTGGAATAACGTTTCTTTCGATTGATATGGGCCAGGACATAGGCTTTCCTGGTACACTACGTAGTGTCTACACACCCTAACAGTAAAGATTATAACACACTACGCTGGTTTTATATAGAATTGTCATTTGGACTTAACTGCCAAGCGCTACAATCTTCTACAGAAATTGTTTATCATGGGAGATTCTCGACTTGAAATCATAATAGGCGTTACAACACGCTCACTTAGAATCTGGCCACCATTAAATCAGTCAGCTGTTCCATATATAGCCTATCATCACGGCTGCGTTCATACTCATAAAATACAGGCTTCCTATGCTTTCAACGTTTTCATAACTATTCTCATAACATTTCATTTCCAACACAATCCATTTCTTCCTGTCCAGCATTTTTCAAATACAAATATTCCCATGATGAACAACGTTATAAGAATCATTTAACTTACTTCATTACATCCTTCAGACCTCAAGAATAAATATAACATACCGTGATTTTCTGTATCACAAAATACACGGCGTTACAAAATTTATGCTTCCCAAAAATAAATATTAACTTTATCAGACTTCACTGGATTTTGGTAAAAGTGCAAATCATACGACATTACTATTAAATATATGTTTTAACATAGAAAAATTTATCCTGATGTAAATATAATAATAATAATAATAATAATAATTATTATTATTATTATCTGAACTCATATGATATTTGAATTTATCATGTTCACCACGACTATATTATTTATCATATTCCTAACTTTTATCAGCTTGAACAATATTTCTTCGATTTTTAGCACGATATTTAAACTTTGCATTTTACAGTTTCTTAACGTGATTTTTACCGCACTGAAGAGTTTCGTACTCTGAAAGAACAATAGATACTTTGCCTTTTACATTACAAAATGCCTATTCGACACACGCATTGGAAACTTTTAGTGGGACAAACAAATTACCATCAATTTACAACATTAATACAAAATAGACAGACCTGTTAATGGAGTCATCCTGGAGTGCTGGTTACATACTAGCCAGCTTGTCTCAGATTCAGCCACACATGACTGGAGAATACATTATCTTCTTATAAATTACTTACAATTACACAGATTTTACACTCGCTATTAATTAAAGAAAACACAAATGATGCACTATCCTTGCTCGTTATCACGCAAACGTATTTCCTTTCTGCCAGACCGAAACGAACTGTTGACAAGGGCTATTTTTCTCACACTCCGGTTATGCCAGGTGTTCAAGAGATATCAGACTTGAACCTGTCTCTGGCTAGGCTCCAATCTCCCTTCATTGATTTACAACACACAATAGTAAAAATAAAAAATGAAAGCCAGCTACATATTTTAGTGAAAAACATCTATGCCTTCACGCATTTAATTTGTGGAAATTCAGGAATTTTATACCAATTCCACTAAGTATGCTAACTCGAACCACCTACATGAGTACATATCACAAATTATTCTGAGGAAACAATTACCAAACTTTTTTCTCGGAGACAAGCAGCACGGGTCCCTTCCTCCGAACTTTCAGAAAGAGTGTGTGAATATTCATGGGGGGGGGGGTATTCTATTTATAAGCTCTGAGATGACGCTATTCCGGTCATGAAGTTTTGTGGTGCAATCCTATAATTTCATAACCGCTGGATCAATCTTCCTGAAATTCACTCAAAAAATTCAACCATAATTACAATTCACAATGGTGTTGTTTTCATATTTTTCCCATACTTGCAACGGGCATAATAAATTAATTTCATGCATGCGAATTCGCGGGCTTTTTGTGGGTTTGACCTTGTCACATGTTGTTAATCTGCCGATACAGATGCCAACTTCTCTCCAGGCTAAATACATTCACTTTCACCCTGTGGATTCTATCTTCATTTAATATTTATTACTAATTTCAGTTCTTTATTCTTGGATTAACTATGTTGCCAAAATCTCTCGTTGTGAAGGTTTTCTATAGATTGTTAAATTATTCAGTAATCGAAATCAGACGAAGTGTCCCAGCATTTCACGAGCAGATGGCTCGCTCGCTGCGGTGAATTCGGTCCCACGGTCTTGAAGGGTGAAATAAACTTGCAATAAAAAACATGGCTGCACCAAAAGTTATTTGTAGCTGCAATATTTCTGTGGCTTGGTTCTAAAAGGGCAAATGTCATTTTTTATCGAAATTGAGATATTAACTGATACAAACGCGTTTTATCCTGGCTTGCAACATGTTAAAAGGGCCAATGTCTCTGTTAAGTACTAAACAAACAGTTAACGTTTAATTAAATAAGGCCTTGCCAATAATGTTAGATTACCAATAAAGGTTAGAGACCTGGCAATTTTTTAAGAATACGATAGAAAAAATTAGTGTTTAATAAGGTGACTTCCACAAAGAAAGTATAAAGTTATTTAAAGTTAGTTGTTGAAAAAAATAATTGGTAAACTATAAGCAAAACTTCAAATGCTCATAGCTCAAAAACAGGTTTTTTGACATTGGCCCTTTTAAAACCAAGCCACAGATTTATCTGCAATATTTGTCATCGTAGAATTATGGGTTCAATACATCAACATACATACATACATCATTATATACCGTTATGCCTTTCAGCATTCAGTCTGTAAGAATCTGTCAATTTACTAAACATCACCACAATCCTCTTCTTACAACTAGATCTGTGGCCTCATTTAGTTCTATACCTCTTATCTTTAAATCATTAGAAACTGAGTCTAACCACTGTCGTCTTGATCTCCCTGTACTTCTCTTACCCTCCATAACAGAGACAATTATTATCCTATGTATCCTATCCTCCTCCATTCGTCTCACATGACCCATCACTGAAGCCTTAATCACCTCATTCCGAGTGCACTCCTGCCATTGTTGCCACCTGTTTTACCAGCAATCATTCTCGCTACTTTCATGTCTGTTACTTCTCAGTTACGAAAAAGATATCCTAAAACCACCCAGATTTTGCTCCCGTAAAGAAAGAATTGGTCTCAAAAGAGACCGAAGTAAAGATAGTTTCGCCCGGGAGCTGACTTCCTTCTTACAGAATACTGATGATCACAACTGCAAGCTCACTGCATTACCATTACTGCACCTTGATTCAATCTCACTTACTATATTACCGTCCTGGGAGGACACACATCCTAAATACTTTGAAATTACCTACCTGTTCCATCTTTGTATCACCAATCAAACATTCAATTCTCTTGGATTTCTTACCTACTGACATCAATTTAATCTTTGAAAGGCTAATCTTCACCCAATACTCATTACACTTATTTTCAAGTTCCAAGCTTGCAAGCTTTCAGCACAATGAGCCATTAAGACCAAGTCGTCAGCATAGGCCAGACTGCTTACTACATTTCCACCTAACTGAATCCCTCCCTTTCACTTTATATCTTTCAGCAGATGAACCATGTAAACTACGAACAACAAAGGTGAAAGATTACAGCATTGTCTAACCCCTGTAATACCCTGAACCAAGAACTCATTCTACCATCAAATCTCAATGCAGCCCAATTATCAACATAAATGCCTCTGATTGATTTTAATAATCTACCCTTAATCCCATAGTCCCCCCAGTACGGCAAACATCTTTCCCCTCATTACCCTGTCATATGCTTTCTCTAGATTTATGAAACATAAACATAAACTGTCTATTCCTCTCGTAGCATTTTTTTATTACCTGGCGCATACTACAAATCTGATCCCGACACCACCTCTGTGGTCTGAAGCCACACTGGTTTTCATCCAACTTCCTCTCAGCCACTGATCACAACCTTCCTTCCAAGATGCCGGTGAATACTTTGCCTGGAATACTAATCTATGGGATACCTCGATAGCTGTTGCAATCCTTCCTGTTCCCTTGCTTCAAGATTGGTGCAATTACTGCTTTTTTTCAATCTGAAGGTACCTTACCAACACTCCATGCTGATCTTATTACTCTATGAAGCCATCCCTGCCTTCGCACTATACTTCACCATTTCAGGTCTGATTTCATCTATTCCTGCTGCTTTTTGATAATGGAGTTTATTTACCAACTTTTCTACTTTCTCAAGCATAATTTCACCAACATAATTTTCCTCATCCCCATGAGCTCGGTTGTTTGCGACACCACCAGGAAGATTTCCTTCTACGCTGAGAAGATTTTCAAAATATTACCTCCACCAGTCCATTGATTCGCTGGGATCTATTATGTGTTCATCTGGAACACCCAAAACACTGTTCATTTCCTTTTTCCCTGCCCTTCATAAGATTCTTTATTACTGTCCAGAAAGGTTTCCCTGCTGCTTGACCTAGCCTTTCCAGGTTATTACAAAAATATTCCCATGACTTCTTTTAGATTCAACAACTATTTGTTTCTCTCTGTTTCTTTCATCTACGCACAGTTCCCTGTCTGCATCAGCCCTTGTTTGGAGCCATTTCTGATAAGCCTTCTTTTTACGTTTACAAGCTGCTCTCACTTCATCATTCCACAAAGATGTTCGCCTTTTCCCATCTTTACACACAGTTGTTCCTAGGATTCCCTTTCTGTTTATACTACAGCATCCCGATATGCAACCCATTCTTTTTCTATATCCTGAACCTGCTTACTGTCCACTGTTCGGAACTTCTCACTAATCATTTCCATGTAGTTCTGTCCAATTTCCTCATCCTGGAGATTTTCTACACTTATTCATTTACAGACAGATTCCCAGAATTCGAAGTCTGTTAAGATATAGTCTATTACGGATCTGGCACACCTACCCTCTCAAGTGTAGCGGTGAAAAGCCTTATGCTTGAAGAATGTATTCGTAACTGATAAACCCATACTAGCACAGAAGTCCAGCAAATGCTTCCCATTCCCATTAGCTTCCATATTTTCCCCACATTTATCCTTTCGTATCTTTCAGTTCTATTTCCAACTCTCGTAGTGAAATCACCCATTAGCACTATCCTATCTTTGCTGTTGACCCTAACCACGATGTCACTCAATACTTCATAAAACTTGTCAACTTCATCCTCATCTGCACCCTCACATGGTGAATACACTCAGACAATTCTCGTCCTAATTCCTCCAACTGCCAAATCTACCCACATCATTTGCTCATTTACAGGACTAACAGAAACTATGTTGGGTGCTATAGTATTTCTGATGAACAGACCTACCCCACACTCTGCCCTTCCCTTTTTAACACCCGCCAAGTACACTTTATAATCTCCTATCTCTTCCTCGTTATCTCCTCTTGCCCGAAAATAATTTATTCCTAGCACATCCAGATGCATCCTCCTTGCTGACTCAGCCAGTTCTACTTTATTTCTTCCGTAAGACCCATTAATATTGATAGCTCCCCATCGAATTCCATTTCGTTCCCTAAGTTGTTTCCAAGGAGTCCCTCGCCTGTCAAATGGGAGTGGGACTCCGTTACTCCCATAGGACCGAGGCTTGCTTAAAATGCTCTGAGCTTGGTAAATTCTGTGAAGCAGGATTCTACTCTTACTTACGCATAGTCTAAATGAGGATCTCTCCTCTATCGGGTTAGGGACCACCGGTGGAATGAATAGTTCTATTCGCCTGAGCACAAGGAGGGCCATGACTCAGAATATGTCCGAGATGCCCTCTCCTATTCCGCAGCAACTGGTATCCCGACTCTCAGGATCACTTACTGGACCACTCAGCCGTTGCCCATAGTTCACAAACTACGATGTGTCTACAGTAACTCACACCATGAACCATTATTATTATTATTATTATTATTAATACTATAATTGGATTTACGTCCCACTAACTACGTTTATGAATTTTGGAGATGCTGAATTTTGTTCGACATTATTCTTTATGAGCCAGTAAATCTACTGATATGAGGCTGACATATTTGAGCATCTTCAAATACCACCGGATTAAGCCGGGATCGACCTGCCAACTTGACTTCAGAAGGCCATTGCTCTACCACTCGAGCTACCCACCACTACAATAGGTGCTATTTTATTGTTAAACATTTGTTTCCAATTGATAAACTTCATTATTAGGTATCCGCACTGATGCTATCTGATTGAAATCGAGCAACTTCCACCTTTCAATGCATGTATTATTTACGTTATCAAAAGGGAATACTTACAAAGACATGTTTTCTCTTTTAGTTTTGAGACATCTTCAGTAGAGGAGACAATACCATATAAAATGCCATGTGCTTCCAGCATGCCCCACACTTAACACTCTACTGCATAGCGTTGCCATTAGGCAACGTATAACTTTTCACCTGTGTAAATGGATAGAGATTGTGGACAGAGGTAGTTTTATGGCACACCTTCAACAGTACAGTCAATCAAACACATATACCAGTGATGCCTTTTTTTTTCTTCCCCATAACAGATGACAAAACAGCCCTACAACCGAAAGTACTCCTTCTACCCCGTCAACATCCATGCGTACCAACCACCGTTTATTTTACGTGGGCCCTCCCCATCACATTACCACAAGCTTTAGGAATACCTCTGGCTCAACCTCAAAGACATTACCGATCTACGGTCATGCAAGTATACTTGCGCATTGCATTTACGTACCCATGGCCAGTGGGCAGTAATGTTCTGTCTTTGAGTGTTAAAAGCTTGATGTAGATGTTGATTCCCATAGGGAACCTAAAATATTTGTCCTGAATGAGTAAATTTATAATACCAATATAATGGTCCATTATTGGACATTATAATTTTCCAGCTAACTCATTCTTGGTTGCCTGCGTTTCGCCCTCGTGTGCTAAGTTAGGCTCGTCAGTTGGGACTTAGCACACCACCCAAGACGCAAGGCTAGTGCATACCGTGGAGGCCACTGCATAGGCTATCTGAAGCCACCAGCAGTGCCAATGCACTATGAGAGCTATGTCTCATTTCCAAAAATAGATGCCTGCCTGGCCATCAAATGATGTAGATGTTGATTCCCATAGGGAACCTAAAATATTTGTCCTGAATGAGTAAATTTATAATACCATTATATTGGTATTATGTTAAAAGCTTAGCGTAAATATCATGACAACTTGTATATATATCCCATTATAATAAACAACATCACATATGAGTGTTAAGGTATTAGCCCCAGTTAAGAATTGTTGGTAAAAAAAAAAAAAAAAAAAAAAAAACAACGCAGTAGAGGGTTAAAGCTGACCGTTTGTCTAATACTAGATTAACAGCCTGAGCACGAGAATAAGCTGGCCCTGCCTACGTTGATCTCAACAGGGCTCGACTTTAAATGTTTAATGTCCAATAACGGACCAATTATATTGGTGTTTAAAACTTACTTTAACTCAATGTGACAACACACTCATGTGAAATAAAATGTTTTAAAAATAACTTTAAACACTGATGTTGGACCTTAAGAGTCTGAAAACCGGTTTTGAAATAAAACTCAGTGTACTGATATGACTGTATTATTAACCTTCTTTGTGCCACACATATTTACAGTGGATATGCTAAGAATGCCACCCGCTTTACGAACAAATTGCAAAGCTGAAGAAGATGAATCATAATTCTTCTAATGCTAAATCCAGATAATTGATTATTGATTGTTGATATTGATAGCAAATAATACCAACTAAGGTCACATTTGGGGGAAAAAATGTTTTTTCCTGGGAAATTAGCATGGAGCAGATTACAGTTTTCAAGTTCAGACCTACAAAAGTTACCTGAAATACGCAGGTACTCACCTAAGAAAGATGTGTAAGGATGTCTTATGATGTGTACTTTCTAGTAGTCAGAAGTAAAAGACCCCCGGGATATTCTGCCTAGCATTTATTGAATATTTTTAACACGATCTAGAAGAAAATTATTTACGTATTTACACTTTTTCACTCACCAAAAACACTTGTGGACCCCCAAGCATAATGGGTGGACCTCCCGTTTGCACTTTACTCACTGTAAATGGGATCTCTATTGGTACACACGGCACATCGTTTTAGGTTAAGTCCCAGAAGTTTATCCAGTAGCGCTCCGAGAGGACTTGGATCTCATTTCCCCTTTTTTCCTTTCATTTCAGATTTCATACTCCATATTGTGCCACAATCTGCCCTCTTTCACCTAAGGATAGCTGGAACTCTCTCTATATTCAAGATCATCGTTACTCTTTAATGAGGCCATTTTTTGGTGTTCTACTGTTACATACAATTATAGTTTTATTGCTAGCGCGTGAATATTGACTAGTTTAACTCGTACTTTTTTTGTGGCATCAAGATTGTCTCTACTATGGAATTTGCAACTATTGGAGTTCATGCCATACACCAACTTTAGTTTGTTCATTGTTATGTGCCTTCAGACTGGTTCAACTTGGACTTGCTATAATTTAATGAACTCTATTTTAACTCTTGTTTTACGTCATTCGAAGGAACTCCATCCTCACAATAATTAATCCATGCTTCACGCATTGATGTATATATTTTTTTTGCTATGGGCTTTATGTCGCACCGACACAGATAGGTCTTATGGCGACGATGGGATAGGAAAGGCCTAGGAGTTGGAAGGAAGCGGCCGTGGCCTTAATTAAGGTACAGCCCCAGCATTTGCCTGGTATGAAAATGGGAAACCACGGAAAACCATTTTCAGGGCTGCCGATAGTGGGATTCGAACCTACTATCTCCCGGATGCAAGCTCACAGCCGCGCGCCTCTACGCGCACGGCCAACTCGCCCGGTGATGTATATTTTAATGTGCACAATATTTATTATCATACTTTAACAACCCCATGATTTGTTTTAATTTCACAGATTGCCATCGTTAACGCATTCCATGACAAATACTTGTTTTTAACTTGCACATATTTTGTTACAATCTAAGTCTAATGGAAACAAGAGAGGTCCACCTATTCAATACCATATAATGTTATAAGAAAATTATAACATTTTATTATACTTAGTACCGGTTTCGATGCTGGAGTGCATCATCAGACAAGAATAAGAAAAATATACATAGACAAGGTTAAAATAAACAATGCATAAAGTATACACAAATTTTACAAAACTGGCAAGACCTAATTAAAAACCAAGATCCATAAACATTAACTTATGACTTAAACCTAAAATTAGCACCAACTGTCTTAAAACTTTGAATATACGTCCTCTTGATAAAAGTCCTCTGAATCTAAAAACATGAAACCATGTGCGACCAGATGAAATTAAGCCGCGAACAAAAAAACCAATGCTTCACTATCATAAAAGTCCAAGAGTATATTTTTTAATTTTGTAAGAACATATGTATAAAAGGTTTTCTTGCTGAACATTCACTGAATATTAAGGTAACTGGTGCAAGAATTAAGAAACCATTTTTCTATTGGTTAAAAATGGCTGTCATTAAAATAACGTAACCAGTCAAAAGATGTAACAACTTCCAGTACTAAAAAAGAACATGAGAGAACTTCAGACAGTGTTTTGCGTAATAAAATAGGTCTTCTGTAACTTAGCAGACTGAATCCAGCCGCGTTCTTTAAGTATTAAATAACACGATGTTTTTAAATGAAAAATTGGTGGGCGCCGTGTTTCCAGGGTACTGAAGGATGTTCTCAGTTCAAATTAGGACCTGAAGCAAACAAAAAGAAAGAAAAGAATGTCAAGAAACGCTTTTTTTTTTTTTTTTTTTTAAATCTTGTCGTAAGAATTAACGTGAATAAGAGACTCACCTCTGGGAGCGTATATATTATGTGTGTTTTTAGACGTTAGGGAAGACAATGAGAGCCGCAAGACACCGTGACCAATGCACCCGTGTTGGAGGGGAAGGGAGGGGGAAGCAGAACAAGGGAGGTACTGAGGAGTAGGAAGGGTCCGGAGCCAATGGCATTGAAGGAAGGAGGGAAGAGGGAGGGGAATTATGCAGGGCAATGCGGCGAGAGGGCGTGGCGTGAGAACGTTTTCTGTATGCTATGAAAAACTGATTTGCTACTGGAAGCTTTTCTGAGTCTGAAAAATGCTATCAAGAAATCGAACAATACTCTTGGTTTCTCAGAAATATCATTAAGATTCAAACCAGGATTAAAGTGCTGATCCAGGTGAATGAAACAGCTTTCAGTGATGTCAATGTTTAAACCTTTATTAATAACCTGTAAAACTGTGAGATCCTGATCAATGCTAGTAAAATGATGTTGAAAATATTTCATATGCAGCCCCATTGCTAAAAACCTATTGTACCTAACGGCATTAATGTGTTCCGCGTATCTGATTTTAAAGTTTCGCCCTGTTTGTCCAAGATAAGAACTGCTGCAGTCATGGCAGCATAATCTGTATACTCCAGAACTATGAAAAACATTATTTCTATTCAATGAAGTGGAGTTATGCAGGATGTCAATACTTCTAACATTAACAGAAATTGGAAGTACCTACGAAAGCAAACATAATGATATATAAATCATATTATTTGCCAATATTGACCTGAGGCTCTTTTTGTTATTGAAAGCGACTGTACTCAATTCTCTCCTGCTGACTTGCTAAGCCTAACGCATAAGAGGATATTCTTTCAGGGTTTACTCCCTTAGTCTTTGAGGATTCCTTCCTCGTCCTACAAGGCAACAGGTTCCATCTGTACACTCCCAGAAGGATGGGTTGCCTCTTCCGCCATCTCCACGGTACTGAAGTCCATCTTCTCCGCCGTAGATGCTGTTGAGGTCTTCACCCTTAACCCAGGGCAAGGGCCTCCATACTTGTGGCCCCTGGAGGGAGAGTGTCCCAGTATTTTAAAGCCCCCAGGAATTGGGCTACCTGTTGGTCCGCGGGTTGTATTGGTTATTTCAAACCAGACCTACATACTGTAGGGCCCCCCCCTATCTGTCACCTGGGTACGCGCTCTGTAGGGGTCAGGTTCCCCTGGTTACTTATTGGAAGTTAACCCCATCCACAAGGAGTGAGATTATGAAGTGAATTGAAATGAAATTCCTATGTACTATGATCCAGAAAACCAGGAAAGACAAGATTAGGAATGAGAAAATTAGAGAAGAAGTAGGAATAGATGTTTCTCTCCTCAATAAGATTCAGATATCAAGACTGAAGTGGTTTGGTCACATGAAGAGAATGCCAGTTAACAGAACTGCAAGGAAGGAATTTGACAGAAAAATAGAAGGAAGACGACCTGTGGGAAGGCCATGAAGGAAATGGATAGATGTAGTTAAGAACTATGTACTGCTGAGAGGTCATGATTGGGACATGTTGGTTGAGGAGGAATAGTACAAGGACAGAATGAGATGGAGGAGGCTCATATACCACACCTGGGAAACTGGAGATGGTTTAGGATGATGATGATGATTGACCGAAGAAGCAGAATGTCGGACTTGGATTACAAGCGACAGAGATGCGCTTTATACGAGGGATCTTGGGTAAAACAAGGAGAGAGAAGATACAAATGAAACCATACGAAATACGCTACAGATCAATCCTCCAAAAGAAACTATGGAGAGAAATGTAGCAAAAGATCTTAGAGGTCAACACTAATTAGGAACTAATATTTAGAGGCACCATGAAGAAAAGAAGAAAAAAGACGGAGAGAAATAGGCTGAAATCTCTCGGCCACGTCAAAACAATGGGACAAGAAAGATTACCAAGAAGAGCTCTTTAATGGACAGAATCTGGAAGAAGACCAATTGGAAGACCACGAACAAGATGGAGGGATCAGGTGGAGGATGATATAAATCGGAGAGGAATACAGTGGCAGACAGTGATGAATGATAGAACATGGGAAAAAAGAGAAAATTGGAAGAGGCTCTGTGAACGACCTTCATAAGTAGAAACTTATTAGGAAGAAGAATAAGAGAAAGTAAGGATATAAAGGAGAGGGCGTGAAAGTCTGACTAGACCCCAACTAGAGTATTGTTCCAGTGTATGGGACCCTCATCAGGATTACTTGATTCAAGAACTGGAAAAAATCCAAAGAAAAGCAGCTTGATTTGTTCTGGGTGATTTCCAACAGAAGAATAGCGTTACGAAAATGTCGCAAAGTCTGGGCTGGGAAGACTTTGGAGAAAGAAGACAAGCTGCTCGTCTAAGTGGTATGCAATATAGCTGGTCCATTATTGGATATTATAACTATCTTGCTATTATAAATTTACTCATTCGGGACAAATATTTCAGGTTCCCCATGGGAATAAACATCTATATCAAATCAAATCAAATCAAATCAAAATCTCTTTATTTGCAAATGAGGTGTCTACCTCGGTGGCAAATGGTACACTAAAATACATTATACCGGGCGAGTTGGCCGTGCGTGTAGAGGCGCGCGGCTGTGAGCTTGCATCCGGGAGATAGTAGGTTCGAATCCCACTATCGGCAGCCCTGAAAATGGTTTTCCGTGGTTTCCCATTTTCACACCAGGCAAATGCTGGGGCTGAACCTTAATTAAGGCCACGGCCGCTTCCTTCCAACTCCTAGGCCTTTCCTATCCCATCGTCGCCATAAGACCTATCTGTGCCGGTGCGACGTAAAGCCCCTAGCAAAAAAAAACAAAACATTATTGTCAAGCACGAAATATTAAATTAACAAGAGAAGAAAATTTTCCTATAATACAAATTTCATACAATTTATACTAACAATTTTTTCTATAAACACACAGCTCATCCTTAATAAATTTATTTTGCTTACAAAATTCTACTTATAATATCTCCTGTACTACTTACAAATATAGTCAACTGATATACAGTATGTGGAATTACTTCAAATGATACTATACAACTGGTATAAGATTAAACTTTACATTGCATTTATTTACCTTTTTTTTTTTTACCCATTCTGAAACCTAAGTAGCTTAACGACCTGCTGCGTCTTAACCAGAGCCCCTTTTGCCACCACTTTTCAGAGTTCATGAAGGGCCTTCACAGCTATCGTAGCGGTCCCAGGGCCCTCGAATTCCCCACTGTACTTCACCCCTACAGGCAGTCCCCTACTTTGGCTGTCCAAACTCCTTAGACCAGGGGATGGAATTAATTTATTCACACACTTTTTTTTTTTTTTTTACAATAACCTGCACTGGTCGAATGCCCTCTAACACTTCATTTATTTTCTCTGTTGCTGTTTATTCTTTTCTTGAATATCTGTACAGATTTTGGAAAAGGATCAAACACTACCCCTGGTAAACTGTTCCACTCCTTCACACCCTTCCCAATGAATGAAAATTTACCCCAATCGCTTCTGCTAAAATTCCTTCTAATTTTATATTTGTGGTCTGTCCTGCCGATATAATTATTTTCCAACTGAAGCCTCTCATGGATATCTCCCCATGCTTCTTCTCTTGTGTAGGCTCTATATAATCCTGTATGTCTAGTTTTCTCCCTTCTCTTACTTAAAGTTTCCCACCCAAGTTCTTTTAACATTTCTGATACACTACTCTTTCTCCTGAAATCCCCTGTTACAAATCTTGCTGCTTTCCTCTGCACACTATCTATTTCTTTTATTAGGCATTCTTGGTGAGGATCCCAAACACTGTTTGCATATTCCAATAATGGACGAACCATACTTAAGTAACTTTTTTCTTTTAATTCTTTATTGCATCCTTTAAGTAGCCTCATTATGACATGTATTCCCAACAATGTCATCAACATGACCCTTCCAGTGCAAATCACTTTCAAACCTCACACCTAAGTATTTGCACTTGGCATCTTTTGGGATAATTACCTCACTAAGTTTTACAATATTTAAAATTCTTCCACGGAAAATGAAGTTGATTACTTGCAATAATTACCTCATCCAAAGTATATTCAAATTCAGTTTTAAAGCTCCTGTTTGTAAAAGTTGATTTGCCTCCATTGACCTTCATATTATTTTCTTCAACCCATTGTTGGATACTTTCAAGGTCCCTTTGTAATTCTGAACAATCCTCAATGTTATTTATTTCCCTATAAACAATTATGTCATCTGCATACAATCTTATTTTTGATGTGATATTGTTCCCTAAATCATCTGCGTATATTAAGAAAAGTATCGGACCAATTATACTGCCCTGTGCAATTCCCTTCCAAACTTTCTCTTCCTGCGATACATTATTTCCTACTTTGACTTTCTGAACCCTTGAATTTAGAAATGTTTTTATCCAACGTATAACCCTTACGTCCAGTCCTATTCCCTCCAATTTCTTTAATAATATTCCATGTTCCACTCTGTCAAAGGCTTTGGAAAGATGTATGGCTATGCAATCTCACTGACCTCCTGAATCCAATTGATCTGATATGTTGTGCTGAAATCCCGCCAGTTGTGCCTCACAAGAAAATTTCTTTCTAAATCCATACTGGCTCCTCGTGAACCAATAAGTGGTATGTTCCGAGTTGTCAGTGGGGAGATGGCGTGGAATTATATTAGTAGACGAATAAGTTGAGCGGTGCTTTTAAAAGTAGGAAAGATTACAATATAAAGATAAAGTTGGATTTCAAGAGGACAAATTGGAGCAAATATTCGTTTATAGGAAGGGGAGTAACAGATTGGAATAACTTGCCAAGGGAGATGTTCAGTAAATTTCCTATTTCTTTGAAATCATTTAAGAAAAGGCTAGGAAAACAACAGATAGGGAATCTGCCACCTGGGCGACTGCCCTAAATGCAGATCAGTATTGACTGATTTTGATTCTATTATTAGTTCTGTAAGAAATCTTAGTGTTATGTTTTTTGAAGATGTTGGTGATACTATGTATTTTATTTGTAAAGGTAAAAGTTGAAAAATTATTATTTTTGGGTTTTTCTCTCAAAAGGGTGGTATTAGGACGGTACTTAAACTTGTTAACAATTCTCTCAATGAATGCATTCTTAAAACCATTGTTTCCAGCTATCGCCCGGATTAAATTTAATTCTTTATTCAGATTCTTTTTCGACATAGGAACTCTAAAGGCTCTGTCAACCAGACTATTATATGTGGCATTTTTATGGGCCTGAGGATGGGAAGAATCGTTCCTGATGGTGATAGCAGTCTGAGTAGGCTTTCTATAGATATTATATGTAAAGGAAGAAAGTGAACGAGTAACCGTTAGGTCCAAAAAATTCAAACGATTATTATTCTCGGATTCTAAGGTAAACTTTATATTCTGATCAAAACTGTTAAGATTGTCAAGAGTAGCTTTTGCATCTATGGACCATTCATCAAGAATTACGAAGGTATCGTCCACAAATCTGGCCCAGAAATGAATATTACTGAATGTTAAATTTTTGCTTATAGCATATTTTTCTAAGTGGTCTAAGTAAATCTCTGCCAGAATCCCGGAGGCTGGAGACCCCATTGCCAGACCGTTCTGCTTATAAATGGTATTATCAAAAGTTAAGTAATTATTATTAATTAGCAAGTTAAGAAGACTCATAAAATTTAAAACTTCCAGTTTACTTAGTATTGGCAAGAAGATTCTTTTTGATGATAGGAAGAAGCTCCTTGGTATTTATAAGGGGAAACATGTTAACTATATCGAAAGAGTGCATAGTGTGATAAGGACGAAGGACAAAACTATCCAATTTATTAATTAATTCCGTGGTGTTCTTAATAGAGTTGTTCGAAGAAAACTTGTAATTTTTAGCAAGAAACGTTTGAATAAACTGCGCTAGCTTGTAAAGAAGACTGGGCCTGTAATTTATAATAGGTCGAATGAGGAAACACTGGCTTTGTGAATCTTGGGCAGTGATCTCGCTGTCGGCAAACTCGGGTTCATGGTTATTAACTTTTGTTTTTCTTGTTCCGTAAAAAGGAAGGAAGAATCCTTCAGGATTTGTTTTAGCTGTCTTTGAATGAGTTGTGTAGGGTCCTTCTTTATAAATGAAAAAGAATCATTATTAAAAAAGGCTTTGGTTTTCTGTGTATACTCTGTTTTTTCCATAACTATGGTAGTATTGCCCTTATCAGCTTTTGTGATGATAAGGTTATTAGCAGATACCTTCTTCTTGAGGTCCTGAATTTTCTTATTTACTTTATAAGGATCTGTATTATTATTATTATTATTATTATTATTATTATTATTATTATTATTATTATTATTATTATTATGGGGTAATGCACGTTTATCAGAAAGAAAATTTTTTTTCAAGTTGCTTTTTAACATCAAATCTGACTTCCTCTTGGAGGTCATGTGGCATTTTACTAATAGCCATCTCTGACTCAATGACAAGTTTTGTAACCGTATTGACGGGATTTGGACATGGCCAGTTGTGATTAGGACCTTTAGCGAGAATCCTCATCCAAGGTTATGTTGGAGAGATTGATCAAAGGAGGATGGGACTGAGCCAAAAGATCGTTATCAGGTTCTCGATTTCCAGTCTGTTTGACTGAAGAGCCCCCAGAATTAGCTTTGTCTAAAAGTACTTCAAGTTTTTTGTCCAATATGGACTGTTTTGTGGTTAGTATATCTGATAACTTAACAAAAACTTGTTCTTGAAATAAGTTCCACTGGGCTTCAGTAAGTAAAACAGTAGCTCTGAGGTGAGCCTCATATAAACGGTAATTGAGGAAAGATTTCTTCCGATACAAAAATTTTAGTTCATTTCTTAACCAAAGTTTATTAGTCCTAAAGTAAACATTACACCTATGTAAGGGTAAGACGCTTGGTTTTAATGTATTCCTTAAAAAATTAGGGGTGACATTAAGCCTTATACATTCCTTAATAAATCCAATGTTCTTGCCTATTTTTCCAATTTTTATCTCTAAAACCATATATTGATGGGCTGTAACTTTTGCCTGGTTGGCTGCTTCATTCAAGTTTAAAAACTTCAAGTTAATTCCGTATTGAACCGAGAATCAAATGGAAACAAGAGAGGTCCACCTATTCAATACCATATAATGTTATAAGAAAATTATAACATTTTATTATACTTAGTACCGGTTTTGATGCTGGTGTGCATCATCATCAGCCAAAAATAAGAAAAATATACATAGACAAGGTTAAAATAAACAATGCATAAAGTATACACAAATTTTACAAAACTGGCAAGACCTAATTAAAAACCAAGATCCATAAACATTAACTTATGACTTAAACCTAAAAATAGCACCAACTGTCTTAAAACTTTGAATATACGTCCTCTTGATAAAAGTCCCCTGAATCTAAAAATATTAAACCATGTGCGAGCAAATTAAATTAAGCTGAAGACAAAAAACCAGTGCTTCATTATCATAAAAGTCCAAGAACATATTTTTTAATTTTGTAAAAACATATGTATATAAGGTTTTCTTGCTGAACATTCACTGAGTATTAAAGTAACCGGTGCATGAATTAAGAAACCATTTTTCTATTGGTTAAAAATGGCTGTCATTAAAATAACGTAACCAGTCAAAAGATGTAACAACTTCCATTACTAAAAAAGAACATGAGAGAACTTCAGACAGTGTTTTGCGTAATAGAACATAGGTCTTCTCTAATTTAGCAGACTGAATCCAGCCGCGTTCTTTAAGTATTAAATAACAAAAGATGTTTTTAAATGAAAAATTGGCGGGCGCCGCTTTTCCAGGGTACTGAAGGATGTTCTCGGTTCAAATTAGGACCTGAAGCAATTAAAAAGAAAGAAAAGGATGTCAAGAAACGCTTTTTTAAAAAAAATCTTGTCATAAGAATTAACGTGAATAAGAGACTCACCTCTGGGAGCGTATATATTATGTGTGTTTTTAGACATCAGGGAAGACAATGAGAGCCGCAAGACACCGCGACAAATGCACCCGCGTTGGAAGGGAAGGGAGGGGGAAGCAGAACAAGGGAGGTACTGAGAAGGAGTAGGAAGGGCCCGGAGCCAATGGCAATGAAGGAAGGAGGGAAGAGGGAGGGGAATTACGCAGGGCATTGCGGCGAGAGGGCGTGGCGTGAGAACATTTTCTGTATGCTATGAAAAACTGATTTGCTATTGGAAGCTTTTCTGAGTCTGAAAAACACTATCAAGAAATCGAACAATACTCTTGGTTTCTCAGAAATATCATTAAGATTCAAACCAGCATTAAAGTATTGATCTAGGTGAATGAAACAGCTCTCAGTGATGTCAAGCAAAGTACCTTTATTAATAAACTGTAAAACTGTGAGATCCTGATTGATGCTAGTAAAATTATGTTGAAAATATTTCATATGCAGCCCCATTGCTGAAAACCTATTGTACCTAACGGCATTAACGTGTTCCGCGTAATGCGTTCCCCTCAAATGCGGGTGCATTGGTCACAGTGTCTTGCGGCTCTCAGTGTCTTCCCTAACGTCTAAAAACACACATAATGTATACGGTCTCAGAGGTGAGTCTCTTATTCACGTTAATTCTTACGACAAGATTAAAAAAAAAAAAAAAAAAAAGTGTTTCTTGACATTCTTTTCTTTCTTTTTGTTTGCTTCAGGTCCAAATTTGAACCGAGAACATCCTTCAGTACCCTGGAAAAACGGCGCCCGCCAATTTTTCATTTAAAAACATCTTGTTATTTAATACTTAAAGAACGCGGCTGGATTCAGTCTGCTAAGTTACAGAAGACCTAAGTTTTATTACGCAAAACACTGTCTGAAGTTCTCTCATGTTCTTTTTTAGTACTGGAAGTTGTTACGTCTTTTGACTGGTTACATTATTTTAATGACAGCCATTTTTAACCAATAGAAAAATGGTTTCTTAATTCTTGCACCGGTTACTTTAATACTCAGTGAATGTTCAGCAAGAAAACCTTTTATACATATGTTCTTACAAAATTAAAAAATATGCTCTTGGACGTTTAAGATAGTGAAGCATTGGTTTTTGTCCTCGGCTTAATTTAATCTGCTCGCACATTGTTTAATGTTTTTAGATTCAGAGGACTTTTATCAAGAGGACATATATTCAAAGTTTTAAGACAGTTGGTGCTATTTTTAGGTTTAAGTCATAAGTTAATGTTTATGGATCTTGGTTTTTAATTAGGTCTTGCCAGTTTTGTAAAATTTGTGTATACTTTATGCATTGTTTATTGTAACCTTGTCTATGTATATTTTTCTTATTTTTGGCTGATTATGATGCACACCAGCATCGAAACCTGTACTTTTTTTCTTTATTCTTTCTTTTTTTTCTTTTTTTGCTAGTTGCTTTACGTCGCACTGACACAGATAGGTCTTATTGCGATGATGGGACAGGGAAGGGCTAGGAGTGGGAAGGAAGCAGCCGTGGCCTTAATTAACCCCTTAACTGGGTACTAAATTCTCCACATGCGTAACCTGCCATGGGTACTTTTTCCCCACTATGTGATATTTAAATATTTCCTTCATAAATGTGTACACAATTCGTTTAATCTAATACGATAGTAATTATTATTCTTCAATAATGTGATACTAACATTATGTACATTATTTACATTGTTATGAATCCAAATGTGTTACTAACATTATTTACAATGTTCTGAATCAGGATGATTATAGGTTTTGTAGATTGTTATCTGTGTGATATAGGCGGAAACGAGGGATTGCACACAAAGCCTTTTAACAGTCAGGATACTAGTATGTTTCCTCCGCTTCCAAAACTGTCGAAATACCCGCACAATCAAGCTGATCAACTTTATGTTTGGAAGCCATTCTTCGCGACATAAATGGCTGCGCGGGAACTTCGTGCAAGGCGCCAAAACAAATGCATTTCACGAAGCTGTGACAGCTCTAAAAAACAATACACAGCATGATCTCGTGGAGAACATATCAACTAATGCAGAAGATTCCACGGACACGCCGTTTGCCTTCACCGTCAAGATACATACGCGATAAATTTTACGATCGACTAATGCCGTCATACCCACTGTAGAAGCCCAGCGCGAAAACGTCTAAAGACGTCATACCCACTTAAGGGGTTAAGGTACAGCCCCAGCATTTGCCTGGTGTGAAAATGGGAAACCACGGAAAACCATCTTCAGGGCTGCCGACAGTGAGATTCGAACCTACTATCACCCGAATACTGGATACTGGCCGCACTTAAGCGACTGCAGCTATCGAGCTGAAACCGGTACTAAGTGTAATAAAATGTTATAATTTTCTTATAACATTATATGGTATTGAATAGGTGATGATGATGATGCTTGTTGTTTAAAGAGGCCTAACATTGAGGTCATCGGCCCCTAATGGTACGAAATGAAATTTAAAAAAATTCAAATTCTTCCACTGATTAAAATAAAATAATGTCATGAAGAATGAATGGACCGACCGACCGACCGACCGACCGACCGACCGACCGACCGACCGACCGACCGACCGACCGACCAACCAAAAACAGTGGATCAGACTCAAAAAGAAGGTAGTTAATTAGAGTATTACTGACCAAGGGACCATTTATAAAACACAATGATGCTTGATGTCTGAGGGGGTGCTAAATTCACGCCTAAGGCCCCAGAGAATGGTACATGTCGCGAGTAAAGTAGAACCATGGTATTTGTCATTTTGGGGTACTGATCAAAAGTAGCGAAGACTCTCGGTGGTCCACCCAAGATGGTACTACTCACAAGTATTGCAATTTGTACAGGGAACGCAGACCTATGGTGTTTCTCACACAATGGCGCCATCCATAGCCAACGGAAACCGGTAAGGTTCCTCACCTAGGTGTACTAGTCACGGGCGCCAGTATTCCCGTGGTGTTCCTCACATAGTGGGTACCAATCACAGGCAACGCTGACCCACGGTTCCGCTCATATAGCGGTATAACTCACAGCTACGCCCAGACCCGCGGTGTTGCTCACATGCGTACAACGCACGGGTACTGGAATCCACCAGGCCAAGCTTTTTACTGCAACTAATCACAAACCTATTTCGTACCAATTTAGTGATACTACTCGCAAGTACATGCAACCCATGGTGTTCCCCGCATGATGGTACGAATCAAGAGTAGTTTCATGGTTCTAATTCAATCATCTCTTGGTCGCCCCTTATAGTCGCCTCTTACGACAGGCAGGGGATACCGCGGGTGTATTCTACATGTGCGTCCCCCACCTGCAGGGGATAGTGTGTTTGGTCCGCGAGAGGTTCGTGGTTGAATAGGTGGACCTCTCTTGTTTCCATTAGATTCTCGGTTCAATACGGAATTAACATGAAGTTTTTAAACTTGAATCTAAGTCTAATGTTATATTGTCGCTCTTTTATTATGACATGGTTACTCTTTTGATATGAGGATACTATTTTGATCATTTTTAAGCTCAGGGCCCTGACCTAGTCTTTGTGCATTAACGGCTGATGATGTTTGCTATACCGAACAAAACAAGTCCCATTATTTAAGATACTTCATGATTATACCATAATTCAATGAGTGTATTGTAATGTCAGAATAGGTGGTTGTAAATAAATGAATGTTATAATTTTAAGGACTTGGATCTCTCGGATGTTGTGCTGGAGATATGAGGTTCTTTTCTGACATCCACTCATTTTCCATTTCAAGAATAATGGAAGATGTAAATTTTAACCTAGTAATTATCTTGGTAGAGATAAATACATAGGTAATATATGCATAATATCCCAGGGTGTGCATTCAGCACCATTTTCACGAACTTGAGTGCCCAGCGCTCATCTAGGTAAGTGTATAGCATCATTTCTGAACTACAGGTTGGCTCACAATAAGTCACCTGACTTGTTTCATGAATAACACATTTGTTGTTGACAAGATTTGCAATTTATTCATTTAGAAGTAAAGAATACAGCTTGGAAATACAACCTAATGAATCACATGTTCAATTTGACTGGCGTTTTGTTTTACAACTTTTTCAAATCGCACACGTGCATTTGTGACGACTCTCCGACACAAATCTTCTGGAATGGCGCGGCATAACTCCACAATGATGGCCCTAAGTTGCACCGCATTTTTGGGTTTTCTGTGGTACACCTTCTCTTTAAGGAACCCCCAAAGGAAGAAGTCATATGGGTTAATGTCCGGGCTGTGAGGCAGCCACATTCCTCCTCCTTCATAATGTTCTGGAAATCTGTTTGACAATACCCTAAGGCCAAGTGTTTCGTGTAGAAAATCAAGCACAACGTTGGCAGTATGGTGGCGTGCTCCATCCTGCATTAACCATTGTGTCTGGAATGGAAGACCTGTGGCCATGAGTTGAGGAAAGAACTGGTTTCGCAGCATGTCTAAATAGTGTTCACCGGTTACTGTAGCATCGATGAAAAACGGACCGATGATTCCATGACTTGACATCGCGACCCGCATGCACACTTTCTCCCCGTAGGTGTCTTTTATGTGGATTATTCGTGGAGGTTCGCATGACCAAAATCAAACGTTCTGTTTGTTCACAACACCGTTCACGTAAAAATAAGCTTCGTCCGAAAACCATGTGTTGTGTAGCACTGCCTCTTGGTCTTGCTCGATTGCCCACCTTGCAAACTGTAGTCTCCGCTCCTTATCTCTCGCTGTAAGCTTATGCGCCACAGTCATCTTGTATGGATACAAGTGAAGCTCGGATTGAATAATTCTTTGTACAGATCAGCGTGAAATTCCCAACCCGGCACTGGCTCTTCTTGTTGATTTACTCGGACTACGAGTCTAAGCCACTCGAACTGCTTCAATGTTTTGCGGCGAACGTACGGTACGTGCATGTGGCCGCTTACACTCCAAAACAGATCCAGTACCTGCAAATTTGTGATGTAATCTGCGTATTGTCTGTGGGCTGGGAGCCCACCGTGTGCCGAAATGAGCACGAAACCTTCTCTGTGTCAATGTAACACTGTTCGTCGCTGTGAAGAGTAACACAATCTTCGTCTTTTGTGCGACTGTCAACTGTCCTTTGTCCGCCATCGCGGCAAACTGATATGGTGGACCCAAAACAAAAGCGATGAAGTCGTAACGACATCTGGAGTAATTTCCATGAACTGCACGAAGTTAAGCGCACAATTTGAAAGCTCTTGCCCCAATAGTATACTTGTAAGTAAAAAAAATTCAATTGGGTGACTTATCGTGCGCCACCCTGTATCATCACCCCCAATAAATTTGTTGTACTGGTGTACAACTGTTGGTTTAATTTCCTCCTTAGGAGATCTGTTCTTTTTTTGTTTAGTGGTAGTTTTGCTTTTGCAACGAATGCGTAGACAAGAGCAAAACTGGATGCCTTTTAGATTTTTCTCTCAGTGTCCAGGTAGCAGGACCTCATCCTTTCTAAAGTACCTAGCCTCACCAATAGCAAATTTACCTTTTGGTTCTGAAGGGATATCCTTCCTGTTTCGCCAGAGAGTACCTGTGAAGTATGTGCCCTTAGAAAACAAATGCTGGACCAGACTAATCGTACAAAGAAATTGTCCCTTACCACATGATAGCCCTTCATTAGGTAGTTGCATATTGCCAGTAATTTAGACACAACAAGAAATGCTAGTCCATGTTTCTGTATATTTTTTCTATCGACATTGCTCTTTGCTCTGCGGTAGCAGAAGAAACACAAACAATAATGTAATATTGAGTCGCACAGCATCCAGAATTTTATCCCCCATTTGTGATGCTTTTTCTTTGGAAGATAATGCAACAAAGAGGAATGACATTTTGTTCCAACAAGTGACTTGTCTATGCTAATATGTTGGCGGGGAATGTAATGGTGTTTGAACAAACTGTTGGTGTGATCCACAAGAGGACCGAAGCGAGCACATGGGTCATATCTCTCATGGCCTGGTGGAAACAACGAATCATCATTCACAACATGGAAGAATTTCAGTATTGGCTGAAATCTGTTCCTTGAGAACATCTTTGAAAACCATGGGATAACTCGAGGATCAGTGTTCCAGTATGAAGATATTGTCGGTCAGCGCGTAATTCCCATCTCTAACAATACAGCGATAAAACCTTTCATTTCGAGTAACAGGCCGCCACTGCTTTACGCGGGAATTCGGCTTCAATTGTTGTGTTGACCTCTAGAATTGAGTAGTATATCTATTAGTTTCTGTCACCATTAGCTGCCACAGAGCCTGAGTAAAGAAGAGGTAAGAATACGAAATAGGTTTCGCATTGCAAGGCGGGGCACGCTTTGGACCTGGATTTTCCAAGTATTCAAGTGCAGGGTGATGAGTATCACTTCCTACGAAAACCTCCTGAAACACAAATCAGGTGCAGGGTGATGACGAGTATCACTTCCTACGAAAACCTCCTGAAACACAAATCTTTGGGGAGCATTACTACTATCACCACCACCACCACCACCATCACGTTATCCTCATTTTCAGGACCGTCACTTGCTCCATCACTAGGTTCAGAATCCTCCAAATTCTCAGATATATTCGCAGCAAATTACTTGCGCAGTTCCCGCCATAACCTCACTACTGTCACTGTCCGAATCATTATTCTCAGAATCACTCCCATTAAAGGGTGAAGTGTTCAAATACTCCAGTAACTCATCATCGTTCATAAACACATCACCGTCAGCATCATGCCTTGCTGCCATTTTCACTAGCTACTCAGCGACACTTCATAAACATACATCAAGTTCAAGCACAGATAAAACCCAAACAAGCAAACGTAGTGAGAATCTGCATGCAATAATGAAAATTCTATGCCTTTGTTATCCTACAACCACCAGTTTTTCAACCCATCAACGAAACAGTACTCAGAAATTAGTGTTTATTAAGGCACTAGTGAGAAGAGCGCAATCACGCCACGGGCAATTTTAGCGGGAGCTGAGAGGAGCGCGAAAGCGCTCCTCGGTACTCTAAGGATTAATTATAATAATAATTACTACCATCAGCACTGTTAATAAGATGGCTTTCACATTTTATAATGATTATAATACCGTTTATGGCAATCACGAACAGAGTGTCACTGAGAACTGATCTCTGAGGGACTCCGTTTTCTTGAACATGATATTCTGAATATGACCTCCCTCCGGACATGGAATAGACGGACGGACAAAAAAAAAATCACTATAAAAACTGGCACGTTACCTTGGAATTTCCATTAATGCAGGACTGAAAGAATGCCATATCACCATGTGGTGCACAGGCCTATTATAAATCAAAATGCTGTTTTCGCAGAAATGCATCCTTGATAAAACACTCCAGGTGTACCAAGTGGTCAGTGGTGGAGCAGGCAGCTCGAAAATAACATTGGTACTCGGACAAAAGTCCTCTTTTCTCCAAGCAGTTCAACATGCTCTCTAATACTGTAGCTTACACAGGCAGTTAGTGAGACAAACAGGTCGGGTTGCAGGTACTGCCTGGGCTTTTGAGCGTAGTCGCACACATAAGAAGCCCCTCCCCAACCAACACTCACATCAAATTTTGATCTATCTGCAACAAACCCTTATGCAAAAAAAGAGGTGACTGATGACGTGACTCTTTTAGTCACTTTCTCCGACAGGCAGGGATTACCTCTGGATGTATTTAGACCCTCCCACCCACAGGGTATACAATTCATGGTACCTAAAGCCATAATCCATTTATGCACACTGTTCATTCCAATCAGTGCCTCAGAGCAGGGACTGAATAGCTCGAATGCTATGATGAACCAGTGTGTTACGTACCAGGAGTATCAGAAAATTTATGAACCAGAAAAATGGCATGCTAAAGAAGAAAGTTATCCAACTCCCCAGCTACTTCCTGCCAATATTCAGGCAGGCTGTTACACTCGGTACAACCGGGCAAGTTGGCCGTGTTGTTAGGGGCGCAGATCTGTCACCCCTTACAACAGGGAAGAGATACGGTTGGTGTACTCTTCATCTGCGTCGCCCAACCACAGGGGGAAATTGGAACAGATCTTGTGTTCCTGTCTCAAACTCTATCCTTGCTATGATCATCTGTCACTGACCTCCTTTACCTCCTCCACATATTCCAGAATATCCTTTCTAATGATCATTCCTACTCCATTTACTGCATCCTATCCTCCACTGTAAAACAGCCTGTTCCCTTCCTTCAGTTCTCTTTCCCCACTTTCCCTCCTGTTTGTTTCCCTAATGCAAAGGATGGCTATGTCCTTTTCTTTCATGAACTCTCCACTCTTCGGTCTTTTCTGTCAGGGTTAGGATGTCGACTGTCCTGATTCGGATATACTGTGATACTGGTCACCCACTTCTCACAGCGCTGCCAGTACCTGAAGAACTGCGCGTCGCCTGCAGAATTTTTAGAGGACTCACCATATTTGCACTCATTTTAGGCTTTCATTACAATGGGTGCCACTAATAAAGGCATATTAGAGCTACTGCCAACAGGTGATGAAGACGCTTCTAAAATGGAGTAAAGACACATTCTGCAGCTGCCCCTAACGTGCGGACAGATGCTGCTTGATAAGTTCCAGTGTCATTTCCTACACTGAGGGGACCATCACCTAAGAGAACTCATCTGTCCAAAGCTGCAGGTCCTCTTAGCGGGTACAGTTATTTTCTCGCTGCCCAATCCTCAGCGCAGAGTCACTGGCTGTATGGCCTACTCAAATACCGTAGTGGACCGGACGGGCCAGATAATGGATAATGAAAAGATATACAGCAGTGTCACAAGAGAGAAGATCTGGTTGTGCTCATGAAAGAGAAAGGTGCCTGAAGGACTTGTAAGGAAAATTCAGATGTTGTATAACGATTGTATTAGCTGTGTGCAAATTGGACATGGGCAATCATAATGGTTTTTGACAAAGAGTGGAGTCCAGCAAGGCAGTGCACTTTCCCCAGTACTATTTATGACAGTTATGGATGATATAATGAAATATAATGAATGATATATAATGAAAGGGAAACATCTAGAGAACTAACTGCATTTGCTTGTGCTTACGATGTCATGATTTGGGGAGAAACAGAAGACAAGGTACAGCCACGACTAGACACGTACAAGGCTAAATTACAGGGGTTCAACACCAAGCTCAGCAAGACTAAGACAGTGGTCGTGGCGGCAAACAGAGATGGCTGACCAGCAAGCATCAAACTAATGCACCACCAGTTGGAGAGATTGGACAGTTTCACCTACCTTGGCATTATAGCCTCCAGAAACAGCTTAGCCTCAAGAGAGGTCACCAACACAGTGTAAAAGAGCTCCCTCTTCTACCAAGTGAGGATCCATTTTTCAAAAGAAAACAAAACTAGCAATGTTCAACAGGTACTTCATAGTCGTCTTGACCTACAGTACCGAAACATACACCCGCACAAAGAGACCCTCATCAAGACTGCAAGCATCAGACAAGAAGTTCTTCAGATCCACTATTCAGAGAACCAGGATAGACAAGTTAAGAAATGAGGAAGTGAGGAAAAAAGCTGAGATTAAGTCTTCTTTACTAGACTGAGTCAGACATGTAATGAGGGTGGAGCTTATGAGAACAGTTCAAGTGAACTTAGAAAGAGAGGTAGATAGAAAACACCAGGCTGGAGGACCTAGGTTGTCTTCACACGTACCACCTTGCAACTACACCACAGTGGCGGTCTCAAGCTCTTACGGAACGCAATCTTGCCTTCACACGTACCACATTCTGCAGTCAAATTCAACTACTGTCACAATCTGTGGGTGAAATCACCCATAAAAATGTCGCCGGCAGTGGTCGAGCGCAATTCACAGTACCACTTTGCAACAACATGCCAGTGATAGCGCTTCGAACTTTGCGCATACCCACTCACTTTTGTAGTTCCCTTCCTTTCCAGCCGGTGATACGTATTTACGCTCAATTAATTAATTATCCCCAGGGTGTTCCTCACATAGTGGTACTAATTTACTAATCATGGGCACCGGCTAGACACAGGGTGTTCCTCATGTAGTGGTACTAATCATGGGCTACGTATACTCATGGTGTTCCTCACATAGTAGTTCTAATCATAGCCAATGTAAACCCACAGCTTATCACACATTAATTCACCACCCACAGGTAACACAGACCCAGGGTGTTCCTCACATAATGGTACTATGCGTGGGCAATGCTCAATCCCGTGGTGTTTCTCACATAAATAACTTGTCATCGTACATTCTCAAAGACTGATACAATAAATGAAACTGCCTTTCACTCCTCTTTTCTATAAAGGATGGATCCAATAAACTCCATTTCGATGACGCTGTCTTCGCTGACGTAACAAAAGCAACAGCAATGCTTCCTCTTCTAAATCTATTTCAATAATGTGTTCTTATGGGTGTAGAATGGTTGGATTGTGGTCGATACGAACTTCAAAAAACCACAAAGAACAACGTAATTGTTGTTAAGTGTGGTCGACTGTAACCACAGCTGAACCACTCAAGAACCACAGTTTTCCAAAGTGGTACATGTGAAGGATGCCCCAGAACCTGCTGGATGTGTATAGTCAGAGGAAAGACAAAGGATGAAATCATGAAGAACAGGACATTCATGAATAGATAAGAGTGGAAAAAGGCTTATCAACTGCATCCAGGAAACTGAAACTGGTGATGTTTGTTGTTTAAAGGGCCTAACAGCCAGTTCCTAATGGTATGAGGTGCAACGAAATTAAAACTTCAAAATGTATCCACTGACTAGAATCTAAAACGAATAATGATGAAAAATAACCATGAATCCAAAACAATCAGTGGATCCAATTCACAATGCCTTATTTTCTGAGATGATGCTTGTCCAAAGGAGTCCAAAATCCAGGTCACCAGCCCCTCATAATGGTACAAATCACTGGCAAAGCAGAACCATGTTGTTCCTCATATAGTGGTACTAATCACAGGTAATGTAAACTCATGGCATTCCTCACATAGTGGTACTAATCATGAGCTACGTATACTCATGGTGTTCATCACATAGTAGTTCTAACCATAGGCAATGCAGATATGCAGTTTATAACACATCATTTCACCACCCACAGGTAACACAGACCCATGGTATGTCACACATAAAGGTACTACTCACAGGTAACACAGACCCATGGTGTTCCTCGCATAAAGGTACTACTCACAAGCAATGCAGACCCATGGTGTTCCTCACATAGTGGTACTAATCATGAGCTATGTATACTCATGGTGTTCCTCACATAGTAGTTCTAACCATAGGCAATGAGGACATGCAGTTTATCACACATCATTTTATTACCCACACGTACCCAGGGGGTTCCTCACATAATGGTACTACTCATGGGCAATGCTCAATCCCATGGTGTTCCTCACATAGTGGTACTAATCACAGGCAACGTAGACCCATGGTGTTCCTCATATAGTGATACTACTCATAGGTAACACAGACCAGTTCTGAATACAAGGGAAACAAAACAATTTAGCGCAGCACACGGCACCTTCTCACGCATTGATATTAGGTTATGTAGACAAGCATACCTGCTCCCCCGCCTCAGTCGGATGCACACAATGGTAAATCGCAGGCAATGCCCCGACCCGTGGTGTTCCTCACATAATGGTACTAATCGCAAGTAACATTGACCCATGGTGATCCTCACGTAATGGTATTAATCACAAGTAATCTCATGTTTCCCATTCCATCACCCTTTGGTAGCCCCTTTTAATCGCCTCTTACGGCAGAGAAGGGATACCGTAGGTGTATTCTTCATCTGCATCCTCCACCAACAGGGGGTAACTGGAACTGTAAACCAATGATGATGAGTCAGTGTTCATTACTGTATATCAATTATCGTTAGTATTATGAAATCACTTGACAGTTCCTATACTGTTGGTATATTTCATAATAGATAATTGTACAGCCTGTGTATATTAAATAAATGGATGAAAAAATGAATGAATAATTCAATGCTTGTATTCTCCTTTTCATTATTACCAGTGAAAACATTAATCGCCAGTGACAAACACTGAGTGCCACCTTACCCAGTGGACGGAGGTGATTTAGGTGTGAGCACTATGGAAATAACGTTCCCTTTAAAAATTCACTGTTTTTTTATTTTATTTGTTATTTCATTTCTCCTTGGTGAAATACAAATAAATTACAATGGCAGCTTTATTCACAATTTAATTACAAAATAAAGTACAGTAGGTATATAACAGGGGTGGCCACTAACCTTACTTCTGGGAGCCGCAAAATTAGGAGACAAAAATTTGGGAGCATGTTTAGAGAATGGTTTACAAAATGAAGACACGTTTTTCATTTTATAACAAATGAAGGGACATTTATTTTCTACAATACACAGAACATTATTTTTCAGGTACACATCAAGGAATGAGATTTTACTTTTGAGAGGTACTTTCCTTGAGTGTTCATTTTTGCTGTTAGTTTTTTGAAAACTGGCTGATAATTCGCACAAGTTCACTTAAATGTTCATCAGATCGATATGTGGATTTAATGAATTTTATCGCTGAGTACAGTGATTCACACACATAAGTAGGTCCCAAAGATTGAGATTAGTCTTTTGGCACACAGTATGGTAGAAATGCCACTTCGTTTGAGTCCTTTTAGTCCTTCGTCCTCTTGCAGTTCTTGTAGCTGCAACTCTACAGCTGCTGTATTCTTTGTTATTGGTGATGAAACAGGACTGCCATCGCCCACAACACCAAGAGAAAAAGGATTTCCCAGGAATGAAAATGAAGGTTTAAGAGATCTCAAATCAATAAATCTGCCATTGATTTCTTCAGCAAGGCCAGACATTTTACTCATGTAATGTACATTTTCCACCTGAACGTCAGGAAGACTTTCAGTAATTTTCTTCATACATTTGAAGTAGCAGCGCTACTGCCTATACGTGAACGCGACTGGCTTCACCTCACGACACTGGCTCACTGACACACTCTCCCGCTCAAAACACTATCTTCCTTGTAAAGATATGTTTAGTTTTTTAAATGCTGGACCACATATGAAAAAAGTCAAATCTAACAACCACTGGAGGTCATTAAGTTCAGGGAATGATTTTCCTTCCATAAACTGTTTGATTGGATCAAGTAATTCAAAAAAACCTGTCAAGAAAATTGCTTACTGATAGCCATCTTACTAAGCAGTACCAAGATACATCATCAGGAAGCTCATCATTGTTCATATCTCCTATAAAAGCTTTTAACTGTCGGTGTGTTTTGGCACAAGAGCAAATACAGTTAACAATTTTTAGAACTACCTGCTTAATATGGGGGTACTGAAAATATTTTGCTGCTAAATGTTCTCTGTGAGTAATATAATGTACAGGTAGGAAATCAGAAAATGATGTGTCAGCATTTAAAAGCCCAATAAGCCCTTGTTTCGTGCCAGTCATAGATGGTGCACCATCGAGAGCAATGCTGACAATATTACCGATAGGCACTGAGTTTTTCTGTAAAACACCATCCAGGACTTCTTTAATGTCACAACCATGAGTAGTATCCTTAAAAGTGGTCCGACTCGTTGGCTGAATGGTCAGCGTACTGGCCTTCGGTTCAGAGGGTCCCGGGTTCGATTCCCGGCCGGGTCGGGGATTTTAACCTTAATTGGTTAATTGCAATGGCCCGGGGGCTGGGTGTTTGTGCTGTCCCCAACATTCCTGCAACTCACACACCCCACATAACACTATCCTCCACCACAATAACACGCAGTTCCCTACACATGGCAGATGCCGCCCACCCTCATCGGAGGGTCTGCCTTACAAGGGCTGCACTCGGCTAGAAATAGCCACACGAAAAAAAAAAAAAAAAAAAAAAAAAAAAAAAAAAATCCTTAAAAGTAACCAGGTCTAAAAGTTATTCCACCATCTGCAAGTCCTTTGACATATACCTCACAAATGTGGCTAGTTGTGGTTTATCTTTGATATCAGTAGATTCGTCTGGAGCCGGACTTACTGCTGAGCACTCACTTAGATTTTTTGTAATTTTTTAAAATATCTGCACTAATAACAGAAACTTGCCTCTCTATTGTGTGTCTAGCAGCGGGCATTTCGTTGATCAGTTTCTGCAGTTTCTTATTTTCAGGTTCTAAAACAGAAATAACTTGTGCCATGTTCTTCTTGATAAATTCTCCCTCTTCGTAAGGCTTTTTTGCTTTTGCCATATTAAAACCCAAGATGAAGCCAGCTTCGGTTGTCAAATCTGCTTTCTTGGTAAACATTGACATAACCCAACTCTGACCATGAAGTTTTTCCTTTAGTGATTTCAGGGAAAAATCTTTGTTGAAACCGCATTGGTTAGTGTCACGATGGCGTTTTAGATTACTGGCCTTGAACTGTGACAAAGTTATTTGTCACAAAAGACACACTGGCTTACCGTTTCTTTCTACAAAAACAAATTCTTCCTCCCAGTCGGTATTAATAGCTCGATTCTCCTCTTCATATTTACCCTTCTTAGACAGCATCGCAACTGTACTGAAACAGCACACAACTGCACATAGAAAAGTATCGACACTCGCTACTGCCTATACGTGAACGCGACTGGCTTCAAGTCACGACACTGGCTCACTGACACACTCTCCCAATCAAAGCACTATCAAATGGAAGGCGCAGGAACTATCTTCACCTCCCATGTCTTACCACAGACCTACAGCGCTAATAACGTTTAGCCGCACATCACTGCTACTGACTGCCGCCAGCCGCGAGATGTCATTAGATTCCATTAATTATTTCATATAATTTTACTCTAAGGTTGGTGTCAAGAGCCACACAAGACTGACTCAAGAGCCGCATGCGGCTCGCGAGCCTCATTGTGGCCAGCCCTGGTATATAATTTAACATGATGTAATAGATAATATAGGACAAAGCTTCCTAACCATAATTACCATACTACTTCAAGTATTTAGTTACATTACTCTTGAAGATAGATAAAGTTGGTACCATTTTTATATTTTTTCGAAGCGAGTTATACATAGTTAGAGAAAAATGCCAAAGAGAATTTTGACCATAATTAGTGGAATGAATCTGATTGTAGTGAATATTATAAATAATTCTTGTTTCATAATTATGAATCTGTGAATTGGTAATTGCTGATGTGTTTGAGCGGACTAATTTGTTTTGAATTTTATAGATCATAATTATAGAAGCCTTTATGCGGAGGTTTGGAAGTGATAATATATTACAATGTTTATACAGATCTTTAGTCGGTGTCAGAATGGGCAGTTTGAAAATTATTTTTAGTGCTCTCTTCCTAAGGACTTCTACCTTTGCAAATAATTCTTTATTACAGCATGCCCAGACATGTATCATATAAGAGATGTGGCTTTCAATAAGAACATAGTAGATACCCTTCAACAACCCACGAGAGAACTTATATCGCAATCTACTGAGGATACCAATGACAGGGATAATTTTATTACAAATAGTCTCCACGTGATTACTCCACGGCAGATTTTCATCTATAATCAGTCCTAAGAATTTAGTACTGTGCACTTTCATTATTCTTTGATTGAAGAAAAGCAGATTTTTATCCAAATTTAATACATATAAAGGTTTGTGAAAATTTATGTAGTTTGTTTTTGTTATATTTATAGTTAATCGGTTGGCATTAAGCCATGTTTCAAGTAATCGAATATCCTGCTGCATATTTTGTTCAAGTTCATGATTGCTAGAGCCTGTATAAAAATATTAGTATCATCAGCAAAAATGGATAGTCTTCCATTTAATTTAAGGTGACCAATATCATTAATGAAGATAAGAAACAATAAAGGCCCCAGCACAGAACGCTGAGGCACACCAATTGAGATCACCTTTACATTACTCTGATTACTATTATATGTAACAAACTGCTCCCTATTAGAGAGGTAATCAACAAACCAATCCAATGCCTGCTACTTCTAATTTATGTAACAGAATTTTATGATCAACTGTGTCAAAAGCCTTTTTAAGATCTATAAATAAACCAGCTGCTAACAAACCCGAGTCTAAAGCTTGTTGTAGTTTAATAATAATATCCTCAATAGCATTACTGGTACTCGAGTGAGGTAGGAAACCATACTGAAATTGATAAAAATATTTAT